>NC_047569.1:2655833-3021666 GCF_011004845.1 Esox lucius
TATGCATACTGACAGATTTAAAGAACAGAGGAGTATCAAACACAAAGGCATTTATAAACAAATACATTTATATTTTTTATTGTCACAGAAGTGTAGAGAACACCAAAGTACAGTATACATAAAAGCAGTAGTATTTACAAGGTGAAAACAATTCCTATGGAAGCTTTACAAATATTCATCTCTTTTAGTTACATGCATAGACCAACTGTAAAGGAAAAACATTAAAATAAAATATTACAAGCAGTTGCAAAGCTCCCATTGCACAATGTACAAATGCAATTGTCACTCAAATTAGATTCTTATATCTATAAATATTTTGATTACACATTATAGAACATAACATATGCATGCTTGGCAGTTTTAACAAACAGAACATTTCCTTTCATTCTATAAAACTAATCAGTTCAAAGCATGTGGATTTTATGTAAATATAAATAATTATTCTATAAGCAAAATAGCTACACCGTAGAAAGCTACATGTGTATATATAAATAATTCTCCTATAAGCAAAATAGCTATACCGTAGAAAGCGAACATCTGTAAAATATTACTTGAATGCAGTATCTAGAGAAGGTCCTTGAGACAGTAGATCTGCAGCATATCAGAGTAGTTGAGCCTTTATATTTAAGTATGTGTGAAGAGTTTATATATGTGCTTTCCAGTGTTCATGGATGGTAGTCAGGTTACAGTCAGTTTCACATACACACAGGTATACTATTTCCAAATATTCAGCATAATTTAGCCTATCAATAATATTCAAGTAGCCAACAGCACTAAAATCAACAAAAAACTTTCTTTCATAATACAGTAAAAGTCTTTCACTTCTGTGAAGCATTGCACATTTTCCCTTGAAGATTTAAAAACAGATACTCAGCAGAAGAATAAGTTAACCATAACTTTGGTGTGTCTTCTACTAGACGAAAGTTGTTGATCTTGGAAACAAGTGGCCGCCGTGTGATGTTATCCATATTAGTGCAATAAAAGCAAGTCTTGCTTTGTCGAATGCACTCCAACAGTGCTTTTGCACATCTAGAGAGCTGAGCAGGGGCCTTATATCCTGATGGCACTCTGCTCTGAGTAGCGACACGGCTTGTGGAAGTGCAGTCCTCTCACAGGACAGAAAATAACTTGTGTCCAAGGTAACCATAACAGAACACCCATGCTAGTAGTAGACTGGAGCAGAGTAGTGAAGGGGTTGAGGCTGAAGGCTGGGATGTACGGCTGAGGCTGCATATAGGGCTGAGGCAGGGGCAGTGACCTAGAACTAAGGCTGGGGATGTATAGTAAAAGGCAGTTTTTTGGGCAGGGCCGTAAATTGGGAAAAAGGCTTAGAGCTCATGTGGGGCTGGGGCCTTGAATATGATTTGGAGTCAGCATCCATCAGTGAGTCAGAGACTAGAGCCAGACACACTGGAGTCTGAGAGAAAGGTGGTGATTGCTCTGTAACCCTGGGCCCGGCGTATCATGTCCCTGATCTCCCCATTGAGCTCCATCAGTTTGAAGCAGATCTCAGAGAGATCCTGCTTAGAGCCAACCACAGCAAAGGTGCCTGTCTGGCCCAGTGACTGGTGTCTGAAGTAGATGTTCAGCAATGTCTTGGTCTCATCCTCAGAGATGCTGCCAAATATGTCACTGGGCCACAGCTTTCTGCAAACCCAAAACAAGCAGTAATCACAACAGCAACATCATAAACCAACATTTTATTCCATGTAATGGTCATTATATAAATTCATGAAACATTTGATTTATTTAGAATCAACAGAGGTTAGAGCCACAATTTATTCATGATGAGTCAAACAAAGGGAGCATAATCAAGTTAATCAGATTACCTGCAGTACACAATTTTCTGAATTTTTACCTGCATTCGCGGATATAGCGGATGGCTGTGGTAAACTCTTGGTTCTTCAGGGCTTCTAGGATGGCTTGTACAGCTGCTTCAGAGGAGTGGAAGGTGGGCTCGTAGGAGGACATTTGATGGGCAGCCTGGAGGTCACTGGCGGTCACTGAGGCTGCAGCAGCCCGCAGACTGACATTCAGCTCATTCAGCTCTCTGGAAATGTTCATCAGCTGAGAGAAAGAGAGTGAAAGCGTTTTTTTTTGTCTGTGCTGCCATCGGCCCAAGAGCTAATTTCGTCAAGGCGTGAAGGTTGTGGGCCAAGGGTACAGCTTCACAATCTCAAAGTAAATCTGCTTGCCAGCTTTAAAAGTGGCCTTACTTCCTAACTTAAAGAGTAGAATGTGGTGCTTAAAACGGGAGGAAAAGGTATACAATTGATGATGGACCATAGTGCTCTGACCTTTAGAAGTCCACTATAGAGGCAATAGGATTCCATTTGGGACACTTCCAACAGCCTTACCTCTGGGACAGAGCTGATTGCATGGACCTGCTCAATCAGCTTACAGTAGGACTGAAAGAGCAGCAGCAGCTGGAAGTGGAGCTTGTAGAGCCGTTGACAGAGTTCTAGTTGCTGCTCAAAAAAGAAATTAAATAAATGTGGTAAAAAACAACTCTTGGTAAAACTAAGTTCATGTTGAATAACTCAGTTCATGTTGAAATGCATTTAAATAATCCATTAGCCGTTTTCCTTTTAATTTCTTTGTATGCTTATGATAACCGGGATGGTTTCTGCATGGGGAAAATATACAGTTTTGCTCAAAGGTTTGCATACCCCTTGGAGAATTTATAATATATGTACCATGTTTAAAGAAAACATGAGAGAGCAGGCAAAACACGTCTTTTATTTCTTATAGGATTCATATTCAAATGTAGGATATAACAGAATGCCACAATCGTAAAACAAAACATGGCAACAAAATACAAATGTTATGACCCCTGTTCAAAAGTCTGCATACCCTTAGTTCTTAATACTGTGATTTCCCCCATTTAGCATCAATGACAGCGTGCAGTCTTTTGTAATAGCTGCCCATTCGTCTAGGCAAAATGCCTCCAAGTCTTTGGTAGTCTTGCTTGAACCGCACGTTTGAGATCTTCCCAGAGTGGCTCAATAATATTAAGGTCAGGAGACTGTGATGGCCACTCCAGAATCTTCACCTTTTTCTGCTGTAACCACTGGAGGGTCAACTTAGCCCTGTGCTTAGGGTCATTGTCTTAATGGAAAATCCAAGAGCATCCCATGCTCAGCTTTCGCGCAGAAGAGTGCAAATTGTCTGTCAATATTTTCTGATAACATGCTGCATTCGTCTTGCCATCACAAGATTCCCTGTGCCTTTAGAGCTCACACCCACCAAAAACATAAATGAACCACCGCCATATTTCACAGTGGGGATGGTATTCTGTTCACTTTAGACCTTGTTGACCCCTCTCTAAACATAGCTCTATGGTTGGGACCATAAAGTTCTAGCTTGGTCTCGTCACTCCAAATTACAGTGTGCCAGAAGCTGTGAGGCGTGTCAAGGTGTTGTCGGGCATACTGTAACCAGGCTTTTTTGTGGCATTGGCACAGTAAAGGCTTCTTTCTGGCAACTCGACCATGCAGCAAATTTTTGTTCAGTTATCGTCGTATTGCGCTCCATGAAATAACCACACTGTCTTTTTCCAGAGGACCTTGTTTTTCTCCTGAGGTTACCAGTGGGTTTTTCTTTGTATCCCGAACATGTCTTCTGGCACCTTTCATTGTGGCCGGAAACTTTACAAATGCAGTTTCCAATTTTGACAAGTACCCACAGCCATTGATGTCAATACTGCCCCTCTAGTTAACTACCTAGCCAGTTAGCTAACGTGTGCGCTAGCTAGCAAAGCACAGCAGTGTGCATATAAGATATAATGTATGGATGTGTCAATCACATAGCTTTTTTTCTAATTTCAGTCTTTGTAAACTAATTTCAACCTAATAATTTTTGTTATAATCAGTAAAGTAATTTCATTTTGTAAAGTATGTTTACTCCTATAGAACACTTATGCTGTGGCCTACAAAATAAAATAATTGATTTCCTTATATTAGTTTTCTCATTGTTTTATGTGTGGGAAACATTGGACAGTCAAAGGTCTCTGTCATGTTTTTTTTGTGTTAAAAATGGTCTTGGTCTTGGTCTTGACCTGCTGGGTCTTGGAATTGGTCTGGGTCTCCAGGGTTGTGGTCTTGACTCCATCTTTGCAATTTATACACATACACTAATTGCAATTTAAAAAGCCAAAGGTGTGGGAAATTCTCCTTTAATTGCCATTTTCACCTGTGTGTGTCACCTTGTGTGTCTGTAACATCGTCCCTTTGATCAGGGCCTTTTGGGTGATTTCTGTTATCATTATGATTTAAAAAGGAGTCAAATAACTGTGTGATAATAAATGGTTTCATATGTTTTGGCAAGATCAGTCATATTTTCAAAATCAACGCCAAAATTGTATAATTTCTGCCAGGGTATGCAACCTTATGAGCACAACTGTAGTATGGCTAAGTGTGACCATGTTAATTTAGTGATCTTGGCTTAAGTAGTGTTTAATAGTGACATATCCAAGAATCATCATTAGGTTTGGCACTGGTACAAGATTGTAGACGTATTGTTTGCAAAAATCAATTTCCACCAACTCAGCTTCTTGGATACCAGCCAATTACCTTTGATAGGACCATATTTTAATTCTGACATTTGAATGAACTATGAGTATATGTGAATAGCTATTAACTAATTGGGATACAACATTTTAAAAAGAGTTAGAGACACTGCCCTGCTGCATTAAGATCAGAAAAATAGGAATAAGGTCATTTTGAACTTACTGCCAGAGATTCCATTTGCTACAAAGCAAGCATGTTACAAGACAAGAGAAAGGTGAAAGGAAGACAAAAAATAAATGGCAGGCATGCAACCATCATCAGTCCCAGCTTAGGAGAAATTATTAGTCTAAGACTAAAAATGCTGTTATTTTATTGTCACATGCACAGAGAAAGAGAAAGCAAGAAAGTGGGAGGGAAGGAAGGAAGGAAAGAAAGATGAGAGAGAGGGAAGGGGCAAAATATGAAAGAGACAGAGACAGAGAGAGACAGAGAGAGGGAGAGACAGAGAAGAAAAGATCAGCAGCAGCATAGGAGCTCAAAGCCAGGTGGTCCTGAGTCTCTTTTTTAAAGCCAAGCAAATTAGCAGTTTTTTGCTTTGTCACTTTCGTCGATGCACTGGAACTCTGCTGGGAGTCTGAAAGGTGTTTTAAAGTTTTAGCAGCAATTTAACTGTGAATATGGATTTTTGGGGGATTATAAATAAAACTTATGTTTTTTTGTACTTAGTAGCCTGGATCCAGATCTGTTTGTGTCAGCCATCTACTATGTGCATTGTCATGGCAGAACCTGTTCCCCTGGCCTAATCCCTGAACTGTGTGCTTTTGCCAACTCCATTACAAACAGTACAATGATTGACACAGAGTTGGCGTAATAGCACTAAGCCTACTGATCTCCTACCCAGCAGAGTCAAAATGGGCACATTACACATTGCGATGAGAAAGACGTGATGTGCAGTAACTTAAGTAAGGGGTTGCCCAGAAACAAGCTCAAAGGTTCTGATGATATTTAGGGAGAAAATTAAAATATTTCACTCACAGAGCTACCACAGAGTAATCGAAAGGCAGGAAATGTGAAAGGATTAATAGAAATGGAATCTGAAGTACCCTCCATTACATTATTTTATGAAAACATTGTACCAAGCAATTGGAGCATTTTTTTTTCAAATCTACAAGACAAAACATAACATCTATCATTTTGTCAACATGACAAATAAATATTAAGCTTTTTTTGTTACTGCTAGAGTTATGCAGTCCCTTCCACATTCATAATAGGCATTACTACTGTACAGGTTTAGCCACACAATGTCAATAGAGATCTATTATTCATATCACTGTTTTCTTTTTCATTGTCTTCAAAACATATTCAGTATTTTACCAACCTATAACAAAAGGCTTCATTAACTAATTTATTAATAACAAGATGAGTTTATAAACTGTTCAAAAACAACAGGTTAACTAAGTGAACAAAGTAAGGAAGTCCTACCTTTCCCTCATATTCCCCTGGCTGACTGTTGATCACGACACCCCCACTGCCGTTCGAGAAGGTAACCTTGCAGTTTGTTAACCACTGTGGGATAGGAAGTGGAATTTCTTAGAAGTAGTTCTGATTTGCATGATTAAATGCTGAAACATTGGTACTTTCATCACATTTTGCATCACAAGATGCATGGCTTATGAAAGTATTGAGGTCCCTTTAAATGATTTAGAAATAATTAGCTCTGAGGCTCTTGTAGGGTCAATCAATGTAAATCAATTATAAATAAGTGTATAACTCAACAAAATATGAAAATGTGAAAGGCTCTACATACTGTATAAAGCCCAACATTTGTCACAAAAGTAACTCAATAATGCAGTAGCTCAGCCTCCTCTAGTATAATCAGTTACCAGGTATATTTAATGTAATTTCTTCCATTAGCTTAATTTGAGTCAAAGTGAAGTTGCTACTTTTTTTTCCATTCCTAGGTAGTCTGACAGGGTTTCAAACTGCCCAAATAGTAGGAGACCAAAAAACATTTTGTTGCAAACATCTTTTACTCATGGTATTTGGAGCAAAAATAAAAAGCACTGACAATAACACATCATGTATATGCACTAAGACCCTAAATATGTATACTGTGGATCTTCAACAACTTTTCTTTTAATCCGCATAGCACCAATAATTGAATTATGGTCATTATACACTTGTCTTTTTAATCACCAGAACCGATTTTTTGTGCATTAAATAGCACACTTTCATGTACCGTTTCTGATGTTTTTTACTTTGCCACAGTACTGATCGTCTGTTTGCTGAAATCCCCTCTCCCTCAATTTATTGCTAAAATGTTTAAACACCTCAGTTTTTGCGGGCTTCCTCCAAAATCTTAGAGATGTGCTCTCACATCTGTATTGCTCCATCTGTCCTCTACCAGTCAGTATGCAAGATAGCAAGTAGTGCGTGACTCTTTGTATCGTAGCTAGTTGGAAAATATCAACAATTGCTCTACTAATAATACACCGCGAAATCAACTCATTCATTTGGAAGTAACCTGAGGCCCATTTATTCAAGCGGACCAGGGTGCAATTCTTGTTTTCTCCTCACCAAATGGACCGGACTACGTTAGAGTGTTCCAGGGTTTGATTCAACCGGACTAAGCAATATAGGTGAGAAAACAACTGAAAACACTTTGTAAAATCAACTTGTGTAATGACTTACAGCTATGGCAGCGTTTTTCCTGTTATTGTAAGTGTCCAAATATTCTTGGAGTTCCAGTACACTAAATTTCATCTTCTCCAGCAGCCCATAGGATATGATCTGAGAAAAGGAAATATTGTTTTACACTTGGGATGACCAAATAGGTTAGAATGTAGTGTTAAGAGGAGATGGAAAAGTCAGGTGATTGTATACCATCAAGAGATACATGATATACAGTGAGGGAAAATTATTTGATCCCCTGCTGATTTTGTACGTTTGCCCACTGACAAAGAAATTATCAGTCTATAATTTTAATAGTAGGTTTATTTGAGCAGTGAGAGACAGAATAACAACAAAACAATCTTGAAAAATGCATGTAAAATTTTTTTATAAATTGATTCGAATCTTAATGAGTGAAATAAGTATTCGACACCTCTGCAAAGCATGACTAAGTACTTGGTGGCAAAACCCTTGTTGGCAATCATAGAGGTAAGATGTTCCTTTTAGTTGGCCACCAGGTTAGCACACATCTAAGGAGGGATTTTGTCTTCTTCAAGTCACTATGGTTTCGAGGTTGACATTTAGCAACTCGAACCTTCAGCTCCATCCACAGATTTTCTGTGGGATACGGTCTGGAGACTGGTTAGGCCACTCCAGGACCTTAATGTGCTTCTTCTTGAGCCACTCCTTTGTTGCATTGGCCGTGTGTTTTAGGGCATTGTCATGCTGGAATAGCCATCCATGACCCATTTTCAATGCCCTGGCTGAGAGGAGGTTCTCACCCAAGATTTGACAGTACATGGCCCCATCCATCGTCCCTTTGATGCAGTGAAGTTGTCCTCTCCCCTTAGCAGAAAAACACCCCCAAAGCATAATGTTTCCACCTCCATGTTTGTTGGTGGGGATGGTGTTCTTGGGGTCATAGGCAGCATTCCTCCTCCAAACACGGCAAGTCGAGTTGATGCCAAAGAGCTTGATTTTGGTCTCATCTGACCACAACACTTTCACCCAGTTCTCCTCTGAATCATTCAGATGTTCACTGGCAAACTTCAGATGGGCCTGTACATGTGCTTTCTTGAGCAGGGGGACCTTGCAGGTGCTGCAGGATTTCAGTCCTTCCCGGCGTAGTGTGTTACCAATTGTTTTCTTGGTGACTATGGTCCCAGCTGCCTTGAGATTATTAACAAGATCCTCCCGTGTAGTTCTGGGCTGATTCCTCACCGTTATCATGATCAATGCAACTCCACGAGGTGAGATCTTGCATGGAGCCCCAGACTAAGGGAGATTGACAATTATTTTATGTTTCTTCCATTTGTGAAAAATCGCACCAACTGTTGTCACCTTCTCACCAAGCTGCTTGGCGATGGTCTTGTAGCCCATTCCAGCCTTGTGTTGGTCTACAATCTTTTTCCTGACATCATTGGACAGCTCTTTGGTCTTGGCCATGGTGGAGAGTTTGGAATCTGATTGATTGCTTTTGCGGAGAGGTGTCTTTTATACAGGTAACAAGCTGATATCAGGAGCACTCCCTTTAAGAGTGTTCTCCTAATCACAGCTCATTACCTATATAAAAGACACCTGGGAGCCAAAAATCTTTCTGATTGCAGAGGGGTCGAATACTTATTTCACTCATTAAAATGCAAATCAATTTATAACATTTTTGACATGCGTTTTTCTGAATCTTGTTGTTATTCACTGTTCTCTCACTGTTCAAATAAACCTATCATTAAAATTATAGACTGATAATTTCTTTTGTCAGTGGGCAAACGTACAATAATTTAAAATATTTTTTTTCCCTCAATGTATAACATGGTGGACTTCAAAGTCAGAATAAAACAAATGTCTGAGTATTAATCTCTACTACTCACAGTGTCAGCATCTACAAACATTGTGGGACACTCAGAACATGATGTCAGCATCTGGGATGACCTGAGAAACTTAGAACCTATCCCTCGCAGGCCATCTCCTAGGTAAACTGCAGCGTCACAGGTCAGGGAGCAGAATTTACTCTGTATACTCTGAAAAGAAAATAAATCGGGATAGTTGTTTTGATGCCAAACAATAAAAAATTATGCAGTTTTCTCTATGCATAAAATGGCATGTACTATATATTTGCATGCTCTGCATCAGGTTTAGTCTACACAGCTTCCCCATAAGCTGTGAATACATTGCAGAAGGATGTGAAATAGAATAATGTTATTCCTATTGTTGATTTGAAACACACAGATTAGAAGGCTGCCAAAAAACTAATTCCCAATGTTTTTAAATCCGCTCTTTTAAAGAGCCACTGTGTACACATCAACCATTTATAATGTCCTTCCATCTGAAAAGTGCCAGGAAAACAATCATTTGTTTATAAGACATCATGAGAGTGACTACCGATTCAATATTGTTAAAAGAGACAGAGCATCCCCGAAAAATAACCTGCAGCACACCTGAGCTTCATTTCAACTGGAATTGTTATTGGTGGTGATATGTCTGAGACAGTTTGAATAATATTTTTATGTAAGTTGAGACTTTTTTAGAACTGTGTTTTTTGTGGGTGAGACAATGTCAATGTAATGGGGGGAATGTCAGTGGGGTAACAGAGTGCACCTTTACACTGTCCTGTCCACTTTCATCATTTTAGCTAATAACATTGTTTTAATGTTGGGTTTCATGTTGTTTTTTAATATTAACAAAATGTAGTGTTCTTGACGAGTGGGCAGCTAATGGGGCAACTAAATATGACCACTCTGGTAAAATACCAAAAATGAAACAAAATTGTTAGCTTTGGTCGATTAACTGAATCAAACCATGCTATCAAGTTAGCATGCAATTTCTACATAAAGTAATTACTGAGGAATATCCCAATTAACAAAAAGACCCCTGATTTTGAACAAATAGAGTAATCCAGGTAAGTATAGTGTATCCTAAATAAGCACCCTATTCCCTAAGTAGTGCACTGTTTCACCAGAGTCCTACGGACCCTATTAAAAACATAGTGCATTTCAAAAACAGCCCCATGGATTCCCTTTATAATACACAGTTTGGACGGAAGTCCAGGGGTTATCAACAGCATTTAGGTGTCC
Source organism: Esox lucius (assembly GCF_011004845.1). Taxonomy (NCBI): domain Eukaryota; kingdom Metazoa; phylum Chordata; class Actinopteri; order Esociformes; family Esocidae; genus Esox; species Esox lucius. The sequence continues at coordinate 2,666,083 of NC_047569.1, forward strand.
TATCTCTGACACATGATGTCAGCAGTATGGCACCCTGTATCCCGGTGCAGCCTTGCCGCTAAAGCTAAGCAGGGTTGGTCCTGGTTTATGCACAGATACCAGATCCAGATGGAAGTGTTGTTGGAGGGCCAGTAGGGGGCACACTTCAATCTGGACTAAAGATCAAATCTCAGTGCCACAGGTGACATTACATTGCTGTCTTTTGGGTGTTAAAGAGGTGTCCTGACCTTCGGTGGACACTTAAGATTAATTGGCACTGACCATGCCAAATTTAAAATGTGTCCCTCTAACCCTCATGGCAACCTAATCCTTCCCAGCTTCCAAGTAATTATTTTCCCCCTTTAACCATTTCCCAGGTTTTTGTAAATTAGAAGGTTTTCAGTCAACTTACCAGGCTAAATAATTAGTTTAAGGTTATACAATAATGTTGCCTATATTACACTGTACAACACCTCGGAAAAAACGTTTTTAGATTATCTTGTGTCTTATAGCAAAGATAGATGGGTTGGCTTTACTGGGCCATCATCATAGATGAAATCCCAAATGGTGCCCAGTCTCTTACTTAGTGCAGTATTTTTCACCAGGGTGCAAAGGTATCTGACAGGGCACTAAAGGGAATGAATTGCAAACGTGACCAGGAATGTTATGTGTGTAAACTGGTCCTGAACAGTACCAGCAGGCTTTTACAGTTGTTATTGTGTATTCTATTTAGCAACAAAAAATTACTGAAAAGTGTCAGATTTAAGACAATTTTAACTATACAAACCTTAGCAACACAACTTTGCAATAGCCAATCAGATGATGAGAAGAAATCTCCAGTCAACTTTAACACAGTTCTCAATAGGACTACCTGAAACAACAGTTCATCCGAAACACCCATAGGAGTAAAGTACAGGTAGTGAGCAATGTGAATCCACTATCTACCTGAAAGAGGGAGGAGAAGACGTTGAAGGTGTAGACGGCACAGGAGCCGTCTGTGTCGGACACCAGTTGGTTGATGTGCCTCCGCCACGCCTCCTCTGAGTCGTTGCACGCTGCTGGCTGGAACGCCGCCAGGATGGCAGAGAAGAAGGGCGACGGAGGTGGGGAAGAACGAGAATCCATCAGCTCCTCTCTCTCTTCCTCGCTGAGACTGGTTGAGGAAGACCAGGTACACACATCCATCAAAACATGCAAGAAGAAATAGCAGCACTCCTAAAACCCTCTTCAAACTATCACACTAACAAGAAAAATATTTGTGATGATCAACATGTTTCTTTTCACTTTTAAAATGGGAAATGTGGAGTTGCAACCTCAATATTCAGATCAATAAATGAATGGCATTTATCTATTGATTCTTAAAGAAAGTATAACTTATTTTTATGTCTCATGAGCTCATTTCAACTGACAAAATATCAAAATATCAATATAAAAAAATGAAAATAAAATTTAATTAATTTATGAATTATTAAACTTCAGGAACACACACTTGTAATTGGTTAGTCATACAAAAACTCACAGGTTCTCAAACCTCTCTTCTGGGACCGGCAGACATGTTTTTATATCTTTCCAGAGCTAGCACTAACTAAGGATCACTCCATTGATTAGGTGAATACTGGGCTACAACAAAACGTGAAATGTCTGCTAGTCCCTGAGGACAGTTTTGAGAACCTCTGTTATAACTAAACAGTGCTATGTACCTGGGCAGACAGCTGGAGTCCAGGTCCAATTCACCTCTGTAGTCATCTGGAGCCAGCTTTTCCAGGCTAAAGCTGTCACCGCTGCAGTCAAACCCCAGTGGGAGCTCACTGATGGACAGGGATATGTAATTCTCATGGTTGTTTGTGTCCTTATCTTCTGTTGATACCTGAGGCTGGATGCAGGGAGAGAGGGAAAGAGAGATCATATGGCCCATGTCAGATTGCTATGCTCCAAATAAAACCTTATTACCAACCGTTGTGCTCATAAGTTTGCATACCCAGGCAGACATTTTGAAATTTTGGCATTGATTTTGAAAATATGACTGATCATGAAGCCATCTATCATGAAATCTATCATGAAAGCCATCCATCACTGATCATGAAACTATCCTTTTATTTAAGGATAGTGATCATATGAAGCCATCTATTATCACACAGTAGTTTGGCTCCATTTAAATCCTAATGATAACAGATATCACACAAATGACCCTGATCAAAAGTTTACCCTTGAATGTTTGGCCTTGTTAAACAAGTTAAAATGTCAATTAAAGGTCAGTTTCCCACACCTGTGGCTTTTTAAATTGCAATTAGTGTATGTGTATAAAGAGTCAATGAGTTTGTTAGCTCTCATGTGGATGCACTGAGGAGGCTAGATACTGAGCCATGGGGAGCGGAAAAAACTGTCAGAAGATCTGCGTAACAAGGTAATCAAACTTAATGAAAATGGAAAAAGATATACAAATATATTCAAAGCCTTGCAAATGCCAGTCAGTTCTGTTAATCACTTATTAAGAAGTGGAAAATTCGGGGATGTCTTGATACCAAGCCACGTTCAGGTTGACCAAGAAAGATTTCAGCCAAAACTGCCAGAAGAATTGTTTGGTATACAAAGAAAAACCCACAGGTAACCTCAGGGGAAAACCAGGCTGCTATGAAAAAATAAGGTTGTTTCAAGGTGCACAATACGACGATACTTGAACAAAAATGAGCTGCATGATCGAGTTGCCAGAAAGAAGCCTTTACTGCGCCAATTCCACAAAAAAGCCTGGTCAGAATATGCCCAACATCTTGACATGCCTCACAGATTCTGGCACACTGTAATTTGGAGTAACAAGATGAAAATAGAGCATTATGGTCACAACCATAAGTGCTATGTTTACAGAGGGGTCAAAAAGGCCTATAGTGAAAAGAATACCATCCTCACTGTGACGCATGGTAGTGGCTGACTGATGTTTTAGGGGTGTGTGAGCTCTAAAGGCATGGGGAACCTTGTGAAAATGTATGGTAAGATGAATGCAGCGTGTTGTCAGAAAATACTGGCAGACAATTTGCATTCTTCTACACGAAAGCTGCGCATAGGATGCTCTTGGACTTTCCAGCACGAAAATGACCCTAAGCACAAGGCCAAGTTGACCCTCAAGTGGTTACAGCAGAAAAAGGTTCTGGAGTGGCCATCACAGTCTCCACTCTCGGGATACCTCTAACATGCGATTCATGCAAGACGACCAAAGACTTTGCATGACCTGGAGGCATTTGCCAAGACGAATGGGCAGCTATACCACCTGCATGAATTTGGGGCCTCATAGACAACTATTACAAAAGACTGCATGCTGTCATTGATGCTAAAGGTGGCAATACACAGTATTAAGAACTAAGGGTTTGCAGACTTTTGAACAGGGGTCATTAAAAAAAATTCTGTGTTGCCATGTTTAGTTTTATGATTGTGCCATTCTGTTATAATCTACAGTTGAAATTCCATAAGAAATAAAAGTAATGTGTTTTGCCTGCTCACTCATGTTTTCTTAAAAAATGTTACATGTATTACCAATTCTCCAAGGTTATGCAAACTTTTGAGCATAAATGTATGTGGCACACTTGTTTTGACCAGGGCACAGCGGAGACATTCGGGATGCAGTTTCAATGATTCCAAAATCGTCTACTGAACCCAAACTGATTTTTATCCACACTTGTGTTTAAAAATAATCAGTGCTGAATGTGGGAGAGGTTTAGGAAATGTTTACTGACTCAAACAATGCAGTCAGTGTAGGTTAACCAGTTTACACATTAGGTGTAAAAGCATTTCATGAATATGACACATTCCTCCTAAATATAATAATTTTTTTCAAAGTATGTATAAGGAATAAAATATAGGCAAACTGACCTTTTCCAATGGACAAAGACACTGCAGGCTGTGCTTTCTTTCAAATTTGTTTTTATGAGTGTGAACTAATGTCAAATATGTCTAATCAAATGTTAGGTGTACCGTAGGTGACACTCTGGCCGTACACACTCATGTAAAGACAGGCAATGTGTAAACCTTCATTTACCCCCCACAATCAACATGCCAAGAGTTTTCTGATGTTACATAGAACCACCCACTGACAAGCAGTAGGTTTACATATTGCCTTCATGTTTCAACAGAAATAGAACCACCTTGCTGCTTAATCACCCACAAAACCCTCAAAGCACCCTAGGCCTCAAAAGGCAATGTAGAATATGACACCAACCGGCCATTATCAGCCCAGAAAATTAGATAAAGATGTTAGAGGATTAGAAGAATTTGCTGTGACATGCAGCTGTCTAGAAGCTTTCCAAAATACTGGTTCCTGCCATATTCGCTGTGAAGAAAAATGGTGAAGATTCCCAACAACATACACAGACCAACTAACAGGTTATGGACAGACACCTCAACGCTAATCCCTGACACAGAATAAAACATTCGTATTTGGCAGCGTTAAAGAATTCTACAATGTAGGTGCGGTAGGAGGAACAGGAGTGTGTGGCCGCCAAATGTCAGTCACTCTGAAGCCTTTATTCACCCTTGGCTTCGAGTCCTCTGGCAGTGAGACCTCACAACTAGAAGTTTGTTCATGGAGGGAGAGATGTGGAAGGTCAGTAGCTGAAGCATCGCGGGAAGTGGACAGAGAGTCCAGACGACTGACCTCCTCGGTGGGAGATAGGTTGATGATCTGCAATAAGATAAAAGTCTGGCTCAGAGTTCTCTTCCCATCTTAATGCTCAGAGTTGGTTTCAAGTTGTATTAGCTTTCTTATGCATACTTTAATTGAGTGCTATTATTTTTAATCTGGGGTGCAAGATGTTTGGCAGAAAACAGATGGTACTTTAACCTGGATCTTCTAGTCACATCTCTGAAGCTCTCACATCTTCAACATTAAAATACTACACACTTATGTATTTAAATAGAATACTTTTAGAGATGAACAGAGGAGTTTTACTCCTGCTGGTTGACTGTGAACATGTAATCAATGACAGTCAGATACTGTAAAACAAGAAAGTTCAGCCCGGCTGCGAGTAAAAGTGATTGTGAGAACAAGGCAGGGGGTTTTCAAGAGCAGATATTTATGGGCCAATGCCAGCTTTGTTGTGAGAAGTGGCCTATAGTATGTTCCTTTCCTGTGCTAATCCCGAAACCTAGTGTACAGATGGCCATTTTGCGTATCACAAATGTACATTTAACACATTAAATCAGATATGGATTACTGTAGAGGGATAGCTAATAGCTATACACAATGCCTACCATTAATGAAAACAGAGACAGTCAAATAGTCATTTCCAGCTATTTTGATTTTCATAATGAGTTGGTTTTAGGTAACTATATTCACTTGTTCTATTAAAACAGTTTACCTTAAAAATTGAAAAGAAACAGAAACGAAAAGACTGTCTGTATACAACCCCAAGAACATTGGTGCTGGAAACAATATGTACAGTTGGGAGAACAAGTATTTGATACACTGCCGATTTTGCAGGTTTTCCTACTTACAAAGCATGTAGAAGTCTGTAATTTTTATCATAGGTAATCTTGAACTGTGAGTGACGGAATCTAAAAATCCAGAAAATCACATTGTATGATTTTTAAGTAATTAATATGCATTTAATTACTCAAATACTTGTTGTCCCAACTGTATACTACAAACTCGAATCCAAAAAAGTTGGGACACGGTACAATTTGTGAGTAAAAGAGGAATGGAATAATGTACAAATCTCAAACTTATATTTAATTCACAATAGAATATAGATAACATATCTAATGTTGAAAGTGAGACAATTTGTAATAATATAATAATAACATCCAAAGATTCAGAGAATCTGGAACAATCTCTGTGCATAAGGGTCAAGGCCGAAAAACCATACCATACTGGATCTTCGGGCCCTCAGACGGCACTGCATCAAATACAGGAATGATACTGTAATGGAAATCACAACATGGGCTCAGGAATACTTCCAGAAAACATTGTCGGTGAACACAATCCACCGTGCCATTCGGCGTTGCTGGCTAAAACTCTATAGGTCAAAAAAGAAGCCGTATCTATACAGGATCCAGAAGCCCAGGCGTTTTCTCTGGGCCAAGGATAATTTAAAATGGACTGTGGCAAAGTGGAAAAGTGTTCTGTGGTCAGACAAATCCAAATTTGAAGTTCATTTTGGAAAACTGGGACGCCATGTCATCCGGACTAAAGAGGGCAAGGACAACCTAAGTTGTTATCAGCGCTCAGTTCAGAAGCCTGCATCTCTGATAGTATGGGGTTGCATGAGTGCGTGTGGCATGGGCAGCCTACACATCTGGAAAGGCACCATCAATGCTGACAGTTATATCCAAGTTCTAGAACAACATATGCTCCCATCCAGACATCGTCTCTTTCAGGGAAGACATTGCATTTTCCAACATGACAATGCCAGATCATATACTGTTTCAATTACAATGTCATGGCTGTATAGAAGAAGGATCCGGGTACTGAAATGGCCAGCCTGCAGTCCAGATCTTTCACCCATAGAAAAAATTTGGCGCATCATAAAGAGGAAGGTACGACAAAGAAGACCTAAGACAGTTGAGCAACTAGAAGCCTGTATTAGACAAGATTGGGACATAATTCCTATTCATAAACTTGAGCAACTTGTCTCCTGTTTGCAGTCTGTTATAAAAAGAAGAGGGGATGCCACACAATGGTAAACATGGCCTTGCCATGTGTTGATGCCATGAAATTTAAAATCAACTTATTTTTCCCTTAAAGTGATACATTTTCTCAGTTTAAACATTTCATATGTCATCTATGTTGTATTCTGAATAAAATATTGAAATCTGAAACTTCCACATCATTGCATGTGGAAACATTTTGTTAGATGTTTGCTTAGTTAATGTACAAGCCTGTTTCCAAAAAAGTTGGGACACTGTAAAATGCAAATAAAAACAATACAATGATGTGCAGATCATTTATATTTAACTGAAAAAAGTACAAAGACAACATATCTGTCACGGTCAAGGTGAAGGACGTGAGCCATAGAGCGGTTTGGAATCTCCATGACTTTAATAAATATACTCTTATACAAAAACAACAGCCATGAACTGAAGTAACATACAACGCAAACACAAATGACCAACAACCGAAAGCTTGACCAAATGACTGAAGCATCTTAAATAGGATCCCCAACAATAGGGGATATAGGGAGGCAATAGGGAGCAGCTGACTCTGATTGGGGATAATTAAACATATGTGCAGAGATACCAAGAGGCACCTCTACAGTCAGGCCCTGACTCTGGCCTCCAGGTACATAGAGATTTTGAAACTGAGAAATGTTATTGTTTTTGGAAAAATGCATACCCATTTCTTCTCCTCCATGAACTGCCACCTTAACGTGGTGGAGGGGTTTGAGTACCCGAGTGACCCTAGGAGCTATGTTGTCTGGGGTTATATGCCCCTGGTAGGGTCTCCCAAAGCAAACAGGTCCTAGGCGACAGGGCAGACTAAGAGCGGTTCAAAACCCTTTAATGACGTAAAACATTTTTACGTGGGTCCGGCCGGGCTCAGCCAGAAGGAGCGACGTGGGGCCGACCTTCCCGTGGGCTCGCCATCTGCAGGAGGGACCATAAGGGGTCAGTGCGTAGAGGATCGGGCGGCAGTCGAAGGCGGGGGCCTCGACAACCCAATCACTGGACACGGAAACTTGTTCTAGGGACGTGGAACGTAACCTCGCTTGGCGGGGAAGGAGCCTGAGATCGTGCGTGAGGTTGACAGGTTTCCGGCTAGAAATAGTCGGGATCACCTCCACGCACGGCTTGGGCTCTGGAACCACACTCCTTGAGAGAGGATGGACTCTTCACCACTCTGGAGTTGCCCATGGTGAGAGGCGGCGGGCTGGTGTGGGTTTGCTCATAGCTCCCCAGCTCTGCCGCCATGTGTTGGAGTTCTACTGGGGGACTTCAACGCCCACGTGGGCAACGACAGTGACACCTGGAGGGGCGTGATTGGTAGGGATTGCCCCCCGATCTGAACCCGAGTGGTGTTCAGTTATTGGACTTCTGTGCTAGTCACAGTTTGTCCATAACGAACACCATGTTCAAGCATAAGGGTGTCCATCAGTGCACGTGGCACCAAGACACCCTAGGCCGTAGGTTGATGATCGACTTTATTGTCGTTTCATCTGACCTGCGGCCGTATGTCTTGGACACTCGGGTGAAGAGAGGGGCGGAGCTGTCAACTGATCACCACCTGGTGGTGAGTTGGATCCGATGGCGGGGGAGGAAGCTGGACAGACCCAAGCATACTGTAAGGGTCTGCTGGGAACGTCTGGCCGAGTCTCCTGTCAGAGAGATCTTTAACACCCCACCTCCGGCAGAGCTTCGACTGGATCCTGAGGGAGGCTGGAGATAATGAGTCCGAGTGGTGTTCATGTTCTTCCACCACCATTGTCGAAGCGGCCGCTCGGAGCTGTGGCTGTCAGGTCTCCGGTGCCTGTCGAGGCGGCAATCCCCGAACCCGGTGGTGGACGAAGTAAGGGATGCCGTCAAGCTGAAGAAGGAGTCCTATCAGGTCTGGTTGGCTTGTGGGACTCCTGAGGCAGTTGACGGATACCGGCAGGCCAAGCGGACTGCAGCCCGGGTGGTTGTGGAGGCAAAAACTCGGGCCTGGGAGGAGTTCGGTGAGGCCATGGAGAAGGACTATTGGCTGGCCTCGAAGAGATTCTGGCAAACCATCCGGCGCCTCAGGAGAGGGAAACAGTGCCCTACCAATGCTGTTTACAGTAGAGGTGGGCAGCTGTTGACCTCAACTGGGGAAGTCGTCGGGCGGTGGAAGGAGTACTTCAAGGATATCCTCAATCCCGCCGTCACGTCTTCCATTGAGGAAGCAGAGGATGAGGGCTCAGAGGTGGACTCATCCATCACCTTGGGCTGAAGTCACAGAGGTAGTCAAGAAACTCCTCGGTGGCGAGGCACCGGGGGTGGATGAGATCCGCCATGAGTACCTCAAGTCTCTGGATGTTGTGGGGCTGTCTTGGTTGACACGCCTGTGCAACCTCGCGTAGCAGTCGAGGACAGTGCCTCTGGGATGGCAGACCGGGGTGGTGGTCCCTCTTTTTAAGAAGGGAGACTGGAGGGTGGGTTCCAACTACAGGGGGATCACACTTCTCAGCCTCGCCAGGAAAGTCTATGCCAGGATACTGGAGAGGAGATTACGGCCGATAGTAGAACCTCGGATTCAGGAGGAACAGTGTGGTTTTAGTCCGGGCCGTGGAACACTGGACCAGCTCTATACCCTCTACGGGGTGCTAGAGGGTTCATGGGAGTTTGCCCAACAAATCCACATGTGTTTTGTGGATTTGGAGAAGGCATTCGACCGTGTCGACTGCGGGAATATGGGGTCCTGGGTCCTTTGCTAAGGGCTGTCAGGTCCCTGTACGACCAAAGCAGGAGCATGGTCCGCATTGCCGGCAGTAAGTCAGACTTGTTCCCAGTGCATGTTGGACTCCGGCAGGGCTGCCCTTTGTCGCCGGTTCTGTTCGTAATTTTTATGAGGGTGTCAGTTTTGGGGACAACACGATTTCGTCTCTGCTCTTTGCGGATGATGTAGTAGTGTAGCGCCTTCAAGCCAGGACCTTCAGCATGCACTGGGACAGTTTGCAGCCGAGTGCGAAGCGGTGGTCATGGTCGTCATTTGGAAAAGGGTGGCTTGTCCACTTCAGGTTGATGGAGAGTGCCTGCCTCAAGTGGAGGAGTTGAAGTATCTTGGGTTATTGTTCACGAGTGAGGGAAGGATGGAACGGGAGATTGACAGACGGATCAGTGCAGCTTCTGCAGTAATGCGGTCGATATATCAGTCTGTCGTGGTGAAGAAAGAGCTGAGTCGCATTTCGATTTACCGGTCAATCTACGTTCCAACTCTCACCTATGGTCATGAGTTTTGGGTCTTGACCGAAAGGACAAGATCCCGGATACAGGCGGCTGAAATGAGCTTTCTCCGCAGGGTGGCTGGGCGATCCCTTAGAGATAGGGTGAGAAGCTCGGTTACCCGGGAGAAGCTCAGAGTAGAGCCGCTGCTCCTCCACATCGAGAGGGGTCAGCAGAGGTGGCTTGAGCATCTGTTCTGGATGCCTCCTGAAGGTGTTCCGGGCCCGTCCCCCCGGAGGGAGACCCCGGGGAAGACTTAGGACACGCTGGAGGGACTATGTCTTCCGGCTGGCCTGGGAACGGCTCGGTGTCCCCCCGGAAGAGCTAGAGGAAGTGTCTAGGGAGAGGGAAGTCTGGGCATCTCTGCTTAGACTGCTGCCCATTGCAATATAACAGTAAACAGTTTCATTTTAGGCTCATAACGTAGCTACTGAATGTTTTAGCCAGCAAAGTTTTATCTATCCTGAACAAATCCTCTTTTGCCACTGGCTGTTTTAACAGCTAATTAGCCATTCGTGAATGACATTGATACAGTATTTATCGATATAGTTATCTATCAATATAGGCTTCATTACCGTTCTTCTAGCAGCAGGATATTATGCTAGCAGTGCTAACTCAGATTTTCTTTTTCAAAATAAAAGCCATCATTGAAATATATAAGTGAGTAATATAGTTAACATTCTAGTCGGTACATTTTATGTTTAATGTCTGTTCCAATGTTATTCTTGTTTGTTCTTTTTCACAGACTAGATTGTTAACTATATTGCGTTATACATTACAATTATGGCTTTTATTGTGATAAAGAAAATCTGAGTGCTGCCACCATAATATCCTGCATATCCAGCATAATAACACTAATGAAGCCTCGAATGGCCATCACTAGGTGACGATAACTGACTTTTTTGTCAAGTGAAAAGACGAGAGAATCCTGGAATCCACCAGAGATAGTCGCAATACTGTATAGCCGTAAACAGTTTTAGTTGAGGCTTACTATTACGTAGCTACTGAATGTTGTAAACAGCTAAGTTTTTGTCTATCCCGACAAAAAAACATGCCCGGATGCATACTTTGGAAATCCACCAGAAACAGTCGCAATATAACCCGTAAACAGTTTTATTTTAGCCTTATTATAATGTAAATACTGAAGGTTATAGCCAGCAAAGTTTTTGTCTTTCCGAAACAAATCTAAATGCATACTTTGTTTTGACTGTGAGGAGATCACAGGATCTATAGCTTGCATGTCTGCTTCTCTAACCACTACGCTATTTAACAAGGTAGGTCAGTCAGTCAATCACTCAGTCCATCAGTCACTCACTCAAACAGTCACTCAATTAGTCAGTCATTCAGGTCGAAAATTTATCCACCGATCCGACCGTCGTCCAACTTCCATTCCTGTGCCAGCATATCCTGGTGTAGTTGTTGGATTCTGGTTATATTCAGCATCGGTTTCTTCAGGGCTGGCATGTTGATTGCATCTCTGCGGTCTATTTGTAATTTCTTACCAAATCACTGAGCTGCAGTTAAGTTGTTAGCTTTCAACTGGGTTTCACCCAAAACAGTGATTGCCGAACAATCCGCCATGTTTTGTATTGTGTAGGTAAGTTTACTCAGGCAAGACTGAATGACCATCACGATGTCTGCGTGGTTTAAGTACACAGACCACGCCAATCATCCCATAAAACTTGAAAGGTTAACAACCACCAGTTGTAGGACATCTGTTGTACCACTTGTCAGAAGATAAAACCCAGAGGGGTTTATAGAATTCCTGGACCCTGGCAACCTTTTGTTGAACACCAAACATCTTACCGCTAACACAACACTTATTTATTGCCTGGGAATTTATCATTCCGGAACCCTAAGACCCAATTGTTATTCATCAAACATAGCCCACCTGTTATAACACTAGTCTGGGTTGCTCATCAGTCGTTGTAAAACATCAAACACGGACCCATCAATGTAATCATAAATTACAAAGTCACCGGACATGCATACGTCACTCCTGAAGTCCCGCCCTAACACACGTCATACAGGAAGTCCATACGTCACACTGAAAGTCCCACCCTACAAACCGGATGTCTCGCCCACCTGTCACATCAATCTGGAAGCCCCACCCTCCAGCGTCATAAATTACCATCCTGACACATTATACCCTCATTTACTACTAATGAGTGACTGAATGAGTGACTGCCTAAGTGTCAGTCAGTCAGTCACTGATTCAGTCACTGATTCAGTCAGTCAGTCAGTCAGTCACTCACTGATTCAGTCACTCACTCACTCACTCACTCACTGATTCAGTCAGTCAGTCAGTCAGTCACTGATTCAGTCAGTCACTCACTGATTCAGTCAGTCAGTCACTCACTGATTCAGTCAGTCAGTCAGTCACTGATTCAGTCAGTCACTCACTCACTCACTCACTGATTCAGTCAGTCAGTCAGTCACTCACTGATTCAGTCAGTCAGTCAGTCAGTCACTCACTGATTCAGTCAGTCAGTCACTCACTCACTCACTGATTCAGTCAGTCAGTCAGTCACTCACTGATTCAGTCAGTCAGTCAGTCAGTCACTCACTGATTCAGTCAGTCAGTCAGTCAGTCAGTCACTCACTGATTCAGTCAGTCAGTCAGTCAGTCACTCACTGATTCAGTCAGTCAGTCACTCACTGATTCAGTCAGTCAGTCAGTCACTCACTGATTCAGTCAGTCAGTCAGTCAGTCACTCACTGATTCAGTCAGTCAGTCAGTCAGTCACTCACTGATTCAGTCAGTCAGTCAGTCACTCATTGATTCAGTCAGTCAGTCACTGATTCAGTCAGTCAGTCAGTCAGTCAGTCAGTCACTGATTCAGTCAGTCAGTCAGTCAGTCACTCACTGATTCAGTCAGTCAGTCAGTCACTGATTCAGTCAGTCAGTCAGTCAGTCACTGATTCAGTCAGTCAGTCAGTCAGTCACTGATTCAGTCAGTCAGTCAGTCAGTGATTCACTCACTCACTCAGTCACTCACTCCACTCACTCACTCACTCCATTCACTCACTCACTCCACTCACTCACTCCACTCACTCACTTCACTCCACTCACTTCACTCCACTCACTCACTCCACTCACTCACTCCACTCACTCACTCACTCCACTCAATCCACTCACTCCACTCACTCACTCACTCACTCACTCCAGTCACTCACTCACTCCAGTCACTCACTCACTCCAGTCACTCACTCACTCACTCCACTCACTCACTCACTCACTCACTCACTCACTCACTCACTCACTCACTCCAGTCACTCACTCACTCCAGTCACTCACTCAGTCACTCACTCAGTCACTCACTCACAGACATTCGCTTTCCTTGGCCAGCCCCATTTACGTGGTCAGGCAAAAATGTGTCAACCCAATATATTTGATATCCAGTTCCAAATATTGCCTTGCCTCATGTAAAGTAGTCTTGCAATGCCCATCTATCAAAATAAACTGGCATACCTATTTGATATCCTTCCCACAAACCGTAGAGAATGCTGAGACATTTTGCACTAATTATACCAATTATACCAAGACTAGGGTAGTCTGATATTAGGACGTACCACCTGGGAGTGAGTTACAATCTGGCTGGCGGTGAGGGAGTCTTCCTCTGAAGATTCCTCTGAGTCTGGGTGGGTGATTTGTCCCAAGCTGGGTGTGCTGCTAAACAGCTGGCTGTCGTCTAGAGGCACCAAGTCACTCTTGTCCAGGCTATCCATAGAGCGTCTCCGCACCCCCCAGTTGAAGCTGTCCATTGTCTCCCCCTGTAAGGATGACACATGCCACTTTGAGAAACATGACAGACAGAGCACACAGAGCCACACACCTCTCCCACACACCTGTACGCAGACGTGCACACACAAATGCCGGACCATGCAGAGGAAGCCAAAGCTGAACTCCATTACAACGGTTTCACTTGAATCTAGACTCTAGCTAGAATCTAGCTCTAAAGTTGAGCTGTACTGCCTTAACTTGAGAACACATGCATCCACCACATTTTCTGCAACAAATGTATGTTAACAGAATATATCTGAGCCAGCACAGTACAGTTCGGCCCAATCATGTGAAAAGCGGTAGGTATCGGATGAAAGTAGCCGGAGTAACAAAAACTGAAAAACAGCTTGGGCTTAATTCCACAAGAACCTTGTTACAGATGGCCAAATGACTTTCAATCAGGTCACAGTTCTTGAAAAAATCTGAATGTTATTTGTGATGCAGCCAGGACAGACTTTTAACCTGTGATGACTGACAGGATCAGATTTGTCTTTTGAAGGATGGGAAGATGACTATCCTGGTACCAGATGAGAGGTTGGACAATTCTGTTGGGTCCATTACAATGCGAGGAAAGCAAAACGCCTTTTGGACCCCCTGGTCTGTTTTAAAACTACTATGGTCATCATGTCATTGTGTCACTGGATGGAGCTCAGAACCCAAGCCATAACCCAGTTTTTTCTCAACAGAATATAAAAGCAAACCTGGTAGAAAAATTTATAAAATGGAATAATTTAATGTGTGTAATACAGGCCTCTCTTGGAAAAAGACAATATATCTCGATAAGACTAACCTGTATTGGTTAAATAAAATGCTGACTATAAAACAATCTACGTAAATTCAACAGAATAAATAAATACACGACTGCTGAAAATTGATCTGATATCACAAATATAACCATAAAAACAAGGACATAGCCATAGCATAGGTTCAGTAATTAAAAAGTAGCATGTTTTAATATTTGAGCCGAGAAGGTAAAACATATACGAATTTGTGGACATGATCACAACATTTAAAACTATATGCTCCTGTAAATATCTCAAGATAAAAGTGCTGACTGACCAAAAATGTCTAATCTAATGCTTCATAGAATCTACAATACATGATGCTTCAGAATCCCTTGCCTGGAGCTAAGCTAACTTAATGGAGGGCCAAACAGATGAACTCTAAAAGGAACTCTAAAAAATGGCAGATTATTCTGAACATTAGAATGGGACAGAAAGCCTTTGATACACTCCAAATATGGGCATGCTTGGAAATGTCACAGTCCCATATGCAAGGAATCCACTCGCTTCAGTCGCTGTGCACTACATGGAATGCATCCAAATGACAGTGTTTTTCCTATGAACACCAGAGCACTACTTTTGACAAAGAGCTGATACGGCAATGGTAAAATAAAGTGCACTCAGTGGGTTACCATGTGGGAAATATTTGTAGTCTAATACAACCCACTGCACGCCCTATTTTACACACAGTATTAGCATTGCATTGCAATGTAATTGAACTTACCTGGAGCTCCTGGAGCGTGGCACAGAGAAAAAAAAAGAAGAATTTGTAAATATGTTAATCTTGTTTGTATTTTCAGTTTCGACCAGAAAAAAACAAACACTGTAGCCATTGCCAATACAGGTTATTGTTTGCTGTGAAAGGGCCACCCATTATGGCTTCATTGACTTTAATGGAAATGTTTTTTAATCCTCCATCATTAGGTTTAGGAGACTGTCAGAACACAGATCTTTGCACTGCATTACTTCAAGAGTAGGCCCACAATCATGTGACACAGTAACATTTTAGTAATTTATCTGATGCAAAATGATCCCCAGTTACAATTGTAACTAAATACATGTATTACCTACATATATAGACATTCTTATATCTACAGTAAGGTATATACAATGGAGTTTAAGGCCACCTGAGGCGTGTGTAAAGCTATTAATCTGGGCAATATGTGTTTACTTGCTTGCACTATATAACATTTGAATACATTCAAATAAACATGAAAATTCATAATACAAATGAACAATTTCTAGTGAGGTAAGGATTTTTTGTGAGACAGTTTTAAGAAATGTCATAAAAACATTTGAAGACACTGTGCAAGTTGAACACAGAAAACACATTGAAAGCCAAAAGTACAGTTATGGCAAATCCTGGATTTTACCACAGGACTAGTGGAGAAAATTACATGACTATCAACTCAAATCACGTCAGATCTGTGTTTTAAGGAAGGCCAGAAAAAATTTAATCAGATTTTAAAACAGATTATGTTAGTTTTCATTTTACTTTGAGGACTTTGTCATACATTATATATACTGAAAATCTGGAGGCCAAGGCAACAGATAAACAGCCATCCATGTATACGGCTGCCCGTGTGATGTAAATGAAAACGGGACTCATCGGACAAGGCAACCTTCTTCCACCGCTCCAAGGTCCTGTTCCGACACTCATGTGCCCATTGTAGGTGCTTTCGACGGTGGACAGGGGTCATCATGGGCACTCTGACCGGTCAGTGGCTACGCAGCACCATACACAGCAGACTGCGATGCACTATGTGATTTGTCACATTCCTCCCACAACCATCATTAAAACCATAATTAAAAGACCTTCTGTCAGTTTGGACCTGATGGGATAGCCTTTGTTGCCCTCACGCATCGATGAGCCTTGGTCGTCCAACACCCTGACTCCGATTTGTGGTTTGTCCCTCCCTTACACAAAGGCCGGAAGGTACTCACCACTGCTGACTGGGAACACCCCATAAGCCTTCCCGTTTCAGAGATGTCCTGACCCAGTATTTTTGCCATAACAATTTGCACCCCGTCAATGTCACTCAGGTCTTTACTCCTGCCCATTAATCCTGCATCCAGCATGTTGACTACAAGAACTGATTGTTCGCTTATCATCTAATTTATCCAGACCTTGCCATGTGCCCTTGTTATGAGATGATTATTTGCTTCACCTGTGAGTGGTCATAATGTTTTGGCTCATCAGTGTATATATTAAATGGGGGGGGGGGGACTGGGAATAATTTGGTACGGACATGTTAGCTAAGACACTGGGATAACACTCCTACTCTTATGATAAGTGCCATGGAATCTTTAGTGACCCCCGCGGGTCAGGACACCTGTTGAATGTCATATCTGAAAGTTACAGAGTGCAATAGCCAGTTCATTGTCCCCATTACACTTAAACACAAAGCATCTTCTCAACCCTTACATTAACGCTACTTGCTAAAACCAGAGGACGGCATAAGTATTGAGATTTAAACCCTTATTTGCATTCATCTAGTGCTTCCAGGTATGTGGTTAGAATAATGTATTATTAAATCAATCAACCAATCAAATAAATCACCACATCCCACCTCTCCATCCTCCAGCTCCACATCCAGAAAGTCAAAGTCTCTGAAGACTCTGAACTGTTGTTCAGATGTGGTGTCGTCCATGTTGTCCTGGTCCCGTGTTCCTTCATCAGAGGAAACCAGGCTGGGTTGCAGATCCATCAGGTCGAGCTCTCCACAACTAGAGAAGATCACCTGGAGATGGGAAGACACTGATTTTAAATCAAGGAACGGTAAGCTATACTGTACATACTATAACACACATCATTCTCAATCATTTCTATATGGGATCACTGTTTTTGGGTTAAAAAATGCAATGGAAATAATGTTTGTAGTCTATACAAGGACAGTAAAACATGAATGTATGTGTGTTGGTCTCACCGAAGGGTTTTTGGTGAGCCCAACTTCCTGTCCACACAAAGACAATACATTCACCAGCTTTTCCCGTGTTCTCTTCTGTGGAAATGGAGAAAAGTGATCTAAACAAAACATAGGATTCTGTCTAAAATCTTTTTTTTTTTTTTTTTTATCTGATTCTGTTATATAGTGTACAAACCCGATTCCAAAAAAGTAGGGACACTGTACAATTGTGAATAAAAACAGAATGCAATGATGTGGAAGTATCAAATTTCAATATTTAATTCAGAATACAGCATAGATGACATATCAAATGTTTAAACTGAGAAAATGTATCACTTTGAAGGAAACAAGTTAAATTTCATGGAATCAACACATCTCAAAAAAGTTGGGACAAGGCCATGTTTACCACTGTGTGGCAAACAGACTGCAAATGTCTGGGGACTGAGGAGACTCAAGTTTATGAATAGGAATGTTGTCCCATTCTTGTTTAAGACAGGCTTCTAGTTGCTCAACTGTCTTAGGTCTTCTTTGTCGCACCTTCCTCTTTATGATGCGCCAAATGTTTTCTATGGGTGAAAGATCTGGACTGCAGGCTGGCCATTTCAGTACCTGGTTCCTTCTTCTATGCAGCCATGACATTGTAATTAATGCAGTATGTGGTCTGGCATTGTCATGTTGGAAAATGCAAGGTCTTCCCTGAAAGAGACGACGTCTGGATGGGAGCATATGTTGTTCTAGAACTTGGATATAACTGTAAGCATTGATGGTGCCTTTCCAGATGTGCTGGCTGCCCATGCAACACGCACTCATACCATCAGAGATGCAGGCTTCTGAACTGAGCACCGATAACAACGTGGGTTGTCCTTGTCCTCTTTAGTCCGGATGATATGGTGTCCCAGTTTTCCAAAATGAACTTCAAATTTGGATTCGTCTGACCACAGAACACTTTTCCACTTTGCCACATTCCATTTTAAATTATCCTTGGCCCAGAGAAAACGCCTGCGCTTCTGGATCCTGTTTAGATACGGCTTCTTTTTTGACCTATTGAGTTTTAGCCGGCAACGGCGAATGGCACGGTGGATTGTGTTCACCGACAATGATTTCTGGAAGTATTCCTGAGCCCATGTTGTGATTTCCATTACAGTATCATTCCTGTATGTGATGCAGTGCCGTCTGAGGGCCCGAAGATCCAGTATGGTATGGTTTTCCGGCCTTGACCCTTACACACAGAGATTGTTCCAGATTCTCTGAATCTTTGGATGATATTATGCACTGTAGATGATAATAACTTCAAACTCTTTGCAATTTTTCTGTGAGAAACTCCTGATATTGCGCCGCTATTTTTCGCTGCAGCATTGGGGGAATTGGTGATCCTTTGCCCATCTTGACTTCTGAGAGACACTGCCACTCTGAGAGGCTCTTTTAATACCCAATCATGTTGCCAATTGACATAATAAGTTGCACACTGGTCCTCTAGCTGTTCCTTATCTGTACATTTAACTTTTCCGGCCTCTTATTGCTACCTGTCCCAACTTTTTTGGAATGTGTAGCTCTCATGAAATCCAAAATGAGCCAATATTTGGCACTTTCAACAATTGATATGTTATTTTTAATTCACAATAGAATATATATAAGTTTGAGATTTGTTAATTATTCCATTCCTTGTTTACTCACAATTTGTACAGTGTCCCAACTTTTTTGGAATCGGGTTTGTATAAACAGTGGACAAATTAATAAAATGTTCAAGTGGAACAACCCTTTAGGCTACACAGAATGAACTGCCCGTTTGTACCTGTGCTCTGTAAAACTCGACAAAAAGAACACTTACAATTTTATCTATTTCAGTCAACAATCCCGATGCACATGTTTTGTAAATGCAAAGCACTGTTATTCAAATGTTACTAGTGAAATCATTGGGTAGACTGATATTTGTTGTTGTTAATCCTTGCGGCCAAAACTGGATGTGCCTTGGCAAACTCCACTGTTGTGTTTCCATGTTGGCTAACTGACAAACTGGACTGGTGGTGACCAGTCTATGTAGAGGTAATACGCAGGAACAGAAAAGGGGAGAGATACTTGAGAAAACTGAGTAGAGTGAAAGAAGAGAAAGAGGGGGACTGACCTAAATGGCTTGGGAGAGAAAGGGGAGGGGGACACTGACCTGAGAGGACTGTGGCCTCTTCCAGCTGACTGGCACCAGGACGTTGTTGGAGGAGGAGCCTGAGGAGGTGGAGGAGGTGCTGCGGGTCACAGCTATGACCCGGTTCTTCCCCTCCCGGCCTGGCGAACCTTGCAGCTCCTCATACCTCCGGCCAATCACTGGGGTCTATGCACGTACAGGAACACACACACACACATAGGCCTCAGTAAGTCACGCATAGAGCAGTGGTTCGGAGCGGAACCGGTTTGTCTCTTCAGCCGGGAGTCCATCAACGGTCAGCACATTGCTCTGTCCTCTGAAGGGCTCCAGTCTAGTCCTTCCTTCCAGGCCATTGAGAAATCAAACTATTCAGCTGCTCATCAATATGTCAACACCTGCCAGGCACTGTTTGCAATGCCCTAAGTACTATCCAGTTGGTTTCCATTAATAACCTTGGTGCAGGAGAAACTCACAACACTGGGAGCGTAAGAAATCCAGCTTAGTTTTCTAATTCCATCCGTCTGCAGTCTATTTACACAGATTCTGTCTGTCTCTAGTAACATGATGGGTTTCTATTCCTTCTGCTGTGCTTCATCCCCACCCCCGTTCCATCTAAAAATAAAGAGGAATTGGTCGGCGAAACAAGAGATTAAGTTGGTTCAATCATTTCTCTGCAGGCTGTTATGCTATTTGGCTTTCCTTTTGGCTGCTGCTCATTCCCTCCCTCCCTCTACTCCCCAGCCTAGTTTGAACTCTCCTCCCTGATTCCCATACAAAGGATGGCAGCAGCTCTGTCTGACATCAGTTCCTGCCATTCATAAAGCACACAAACAGCTGCCTGTTCGGTTCCCACACTTACATAGTACATAAACCACCACCCAGTCTGTCAGTCAGTTTGCCCCCACAACATTTCTTTAGAGTTGCTTGTCCCAGCATGCTTGTTAGTGTTTGTATTTGTGTGTTTGTTTGTTGTATTAATTAGCTCTTTTTTTTTTAAGAAAGCCACATTAAGAACATTCCACATTAAACAAAATTAAAAACAATATTTAAGGTAATAAACTGAAGTTGTTCCCAAGGCAAATCTAATCTGGGATTCAATATAATCAATCACAATGAAATGAACCAGTTATAAATCCTTTAAAATGTTCCATCCAGCAGAGCTAAAAGTACTCTGTTCTTTTGGAATATGATTGAAAATGCAATTATGTGACTATATGCTAATGTCCATGAATAAAGTGCTTACACTTTATAGTGGCAACTGCCATAAAGGGACAGGACTATGTAAGCATCACTCACTTGGTCATGTGTGGCCCCTCATGTTAATGCAAAAAGTTAGAAAGAAAGCTAGCTGGGTAATACTAGGCATGAACAGCCATTATTAACCAATCCAGTCTGGGCTGAAAGCTATGATGAGTTTTGATTGGTAACTTGCGTCACAGCATCACCTAACATTTTTCCCCTCTCGCTGGCCAAACTGTTGTCCGGCCACCCCGCTTCTACCTGATTATATTTGGCTGAGATATAATTCTGGGGATGGTTTTACTAATCAGTGACATTTGATAGTGTCATGTGAGTAAGAATGCCTTTACAGTATGGAATATCACCACGATCCAACAAAGGCAAACAAAGTGGTAACATGGTATGTATTGGCAAAAAAATTAATAATACTGTGCTTTCTTTTTGCTGCATTTAAGAGAAATATGTGCTGAAAGAGAATAAGTTGGACAACTATTATTGCATCTTGCAATTTTAGAAATGCCTTGTCTAACTTGAGAGCAGAACTATATCAATGTCCATTGCGCAAAGATGTACATGCTGTGTGATTGTGGATGTGTCCTTCACTAGTTGTCTAGTTGACTATTCCACTGGGGCTGGTATTAAAAGGCATATTCAGTAAAGAACTGAAAGGGAGGACTTTTCCTGAACAGAAATAATGTAGTCATTAACACAATCTGAAACAAGTACTCCACCCTGGAATACACATGAAAACACGAGAGAGAAACCACTCCACTAAGTGGCCTTCTTGCTTTCAGCACAAATGTCTTTGGCTTTGTCTCAAATGACACCCAATTATCAATATATGGCCCTGCTTTTGGGACACAGACCATACATAACACAGAGAGGCTTCATGGACAGAACAACCACTGTCTTGTCCGTCAGGGAACAATGCAACATTACGTCAGAACTAGAGGAAGTGAGAGGGAGCATGAGAGACAAAAGAAAAATGATAGGGGGAGAGACAAAGTAATAGCGAATGTACGAGAGAGAGAGACAAAGTAATAGCGAATGTACGAGAGAGAGAGAGAGAGAGAGAGAGAGAGAGACAAAGTAATAGCGAATGTACGAGAGAGAGAGAGAGAGAGACAAAGTAATAGCGAATGTACGAGAGAGAGAGAGAGAGAGAGACAAAGTAATAGCGAATGTACGAGAGAGAGACAAAGTAATAGCGAATGTACGAGAGAGAGAGAGACAAAGTAATAGCGAATGTACGAGAGAGAGAGACAAAGTAATAGCGAATGTACGAGAGAGAGAGACAAAGTAATAGCGAATGTACGAGAGAGAGAGACAAAGTAATAGCGAATGTACAAGAGAGAGAGACAAAGTAATAGCGAATGTACAAGAGAGAGAGAGAGAGAGAGAGACTAACAGATCTTAAGATCTAAAGAAACATTAAGTTCTAACTAACCTCAGAGATGTCAAAAGTAAAAGCTAGTGTTTTCCCGGGCAAGGCCTTGGAGGAGCGTTCCCACACCCGAAGGTCCAGATTGGACAGTTCGCTATGGGGGGATGCCGGCTGCACCAGGCTGGCTGACCGGGACACAACCAGCTTCAGGATGTTCAGAGCTTCTCTCCAGTGGGCCGTCTTCAGAATGTGTGTGTGCAGAGTAAACACACACACACAGAGAGACACACAAATACACGAAAACACACAGAACAAAGAGTATTATTCACCATACGATACTAATCCAAAGTGTTTTCATTTAGCAAAGATGAATTTAGTGAGAGCATCCTGAAAGCCACTATAAAAAAGCGATTTCTCTGAGGAGAAGCCTCCTGGGTTTTAGTGTGTTTGAGTCTGGAATGAGGGCCTACAGCCAAGACAGCAGGTTGTTTATAATCATGTTAGGTGTGCCTGCAAATGTACTGCTCAGGACTTCTTCTCCAGTAGTTAAAGTAATATCACACTTAAGGCAACTGCCTAATGAATATTCACTTTTAACAGTTAACATTCTGTTAACTCAGATGAGATGACTTAAAGCATATATTGCTGAAAAAGTAAATGATCAAAAAACATGTTTCATTCCTAAAAATAATGAGCTGATTAATTAGTGGCCTACTCAAATTCATATTTTAATGACGATATATACTGACACCATTCTGTTTTTACATTATCACTTGTTCAACACAGAAAATCGGTTATACAATCAGAACCCTTATACAGTGACGCCAACAGGGGAGGGGGGGGGGGGGGGTCAACCGTGAACGTTGTCCCGGGCCCAGACGAGGCCCATTTGGTTGGCTTAAATATTATTATTGATTAGTCAGTCAATGTTAGTATTCAGTGCTATTGAGAAGGTTAACAGTTATTAAAAAGAAGAATTGCAGTGATGAAGGGATTCATGTTTTTTACTCTTTGCTGTTTTTTTTATACACCATTATGATAAAAAGAAAATCTGTAAAAATCATTGATACCCTAACACCTTCAGCCAATCAGGGTACCCTAAACACCAGCGCCAATCAGGATACCCTAAACACCAGCGCCAACATAACTGTTAAAGGTGCACTAGATAGGAGTTAAGTGCCAGTGGAATGTCATTTTATAATTTTTGGAGCATGCTGCTCCAAAAATAGAAGACTTAGACCAACTCTCTGTAGCTAGCTACCAGGAATCCTAAGCTAACTTTAGCAAGGCTAAGAAGAATGTCGTTAAACTATGAGTTAATGCTTTTTTTGGAACAGGTAATTCAGTTTATCATATTCTTATTCGGAGCGTGATTCTCTATCAGGCATTGGTGCGGAACCGCTTTCTGATGGGTGAGTAATTGCAAAATGCTGTAATTGATGTTTTCTTTACTGAAAGAATCCTACACAGTGCAGCTTAAAAAAAATATCAAATTGAACCAATAAATTTGTCTAACTACAATACTGTAGCTACCTGGCTAAAACATTGCCACCATGCAACCAAAACTAGGAGCACAGAAAGGGAAAGAAATCTAAAAGAGAACATCTTAATGTAGCAGTTAAGTAATGGCTGATTGGGACTAGGTTATGAACTGAAAAGATGTGACATAATTAATTACCTTTGTGGAAAACTAAGGGATTTGAATGTAGCCTAGTTATAAATAAAAACATTAAACAATAAAGTGTTTATGACCTGTTTTTTGGACAGCAATATAATTACTATCAATTAACTTTTTGTCCCTTGGTTTTGGTCCTAAATGTTGAATTCTGTCCTGGGCCCTGTCATTCCTGTCGGCGTCCCTGCCCATATATCAGCAAGTTTTACTCAATGTAAAAAAAACATTATACAACTCAAACATGATTCAATCTGCAATATTGATAGAGCATGCTGAGTCTAGTTCAGTCTATGAATCTTAGTGCTTACATTATTTTTGACATTTTCACCTTTTTATAGAAAAGGGGGGGTGAATTCTTTGTAATTTTTTCAACTTTTGCCATTAAAAATTAAGACAAAACATGAAGTCAAAAAGTAGACAAGATTAGAAGTAGGCCAAATAACTTTGTTCAACAACCAGTGAACAGAGAAGGGTATTGAAAAATGTAATGACAAAAAAAATTATTGCAGCAATAATGTAATATTTCTCTTACCTGGACAAACTTTTCAATGGTCTTGAGAACTTCCATGTTGAATGGCTTAGGCTCAATGACTGACAGGTCCATGTGACTGAGTAGGCTGTAGATGATTTGAAGCAAGGTCTGCTGCATGCTGGATAGACCCTTTTCCAATAACTGGCCAACAACAGACACAAAATTAATGAAACAGGTTGAAATGGAAGGATGTAAATTTATCAATTAACATTCATTCACCTGTCTGTCTGCCTGTCCATCCCACATTCATTTGGCTGAGTCAAAAGCGTAATTAACGTTTTGTCTGGGCCTTGTGTGCTGTTAGGGTGTGTAATATTGACAACAGAAATGATCTACAGTAATCCTTTAATCATTTTAGCTACAGAGCAGAATTTATGGCGGATGTTTATCCATTCTACCCGAGTACAGCTAATTTCGAACAGACTAGTCTGGCCCTATAGTCAGAATCAGGCTCAAAAAGAGTCGTTACTCATACAACAGGAATACAGACCTCTGCCATGTAAGTGACCATATTCAGGGTGATGTCAGAGAATGCCTCATGGAGGTAGCGACAGACCACGTTGACCCAGGAGAAGCAGTCCCGTGTGTATGAATGAGTTTTGTACAGGGTCATTACATGGACCAAGTTGGACAGTTTCGCATTCTTCTCTTCTAGGCATACCTGGCCAATCAAAAACCAAATTTTTTTTACTATTTTTTTCTTTTTAATTACAATGAAAAAAAAATATTTGATTGACATTGATTATTTTTCAAATGATCAAGGTCACATTTCCTTAACATTTTGTAGAGGAAGTTCACCGCTCCTTACCTGTTTATTTACGGTCTATCTATGTATAACAAAAAGTTGAAATATGGAGAGGAGGCTAACCTGAGCTATTCTCTCAGCCACATCTTTACAGAACTGTGAGGGGCTGTCAAAGTTCTGGACTAGGTGAGGTAACAGACAGAGAACGTTTAACGGGAAACCTGAGAAACACAAGATACAGGGTATGTATTTTATACCAAAATGAAAAAGTAATACATATTTAATGTATTGTGTACTATTAATTGAAATACAACTGAATTGTAAATACACAATACGACAAATTCCATCCACAATTTCAGTCATGCCAGTATTAACAAAAATCACTGGAAACTATTATCATTAAAATATTATAAACCTTGAGACACAGTTTTAAAGTTTCACATTTTATTGGATATTACTGGTTGGATCATTTTGAAAAATACTGAGAGAATCACTGAGTTTTGTGTTTATTTACAGTTTCAACCTCCAGGGTCCTCAAAAAGTACATTAGAATATTTAAATAAAAATCTGTTGCCATTTAGTTGGAAAACTAATGTAGCTTCAAACACAGAAATCACAACTGATGTTAAAAGTCTTAAGAGTTAAGAGTCTTTTTCATCCAATTGTATGAAAATATCTGCATATTGTAATGTAAATGGCTTTGGATAAGAACATACACTAAATATAGTAATTGTGTACAATGTAATGTACGCCAATCAGCCATAACATTATGACTACCAGCCTAATATTGTGTAGGTCCAACTTTTGCCACCAAAATAGCCCTGAGAGGTTGGAGCATGCACACCACTAGACTTCTGAAGGTGTGCTGTGGTATCTGACACCAAGACGTTAGCAGCAGATCCTTTAAGTCCGGTATGTTGCGTGGTGGGGCCTGTTTGTCCAGCACATCCCACAGATGCACGATTGGATTGAGATCTGGGGAACTTCGAGGCCAAGTCAACACCTTGAAGTCGTTGTTGTGTTCCTCAAACCATTCCTGAACCATTTTTGCTTTGTGGGCAGGGCGTATTATCCTGTTGAAAGAGGCCAATGACATCAAGGAATTCCATTGCCATTAAAGGGTGCACATGGTCTGCAACTATGTTAAGGTAGGTGGTACCTGTCAAAGTAACATCCACATGAATGGCAGGACCCAGGGTTTCCCAGCAGAACATTGCCCAAAGCGAAGCATGTGTTCTCCAGGTAAGCAACGCACACACATCCGGCCATCCATGTGATATAAAAGGAAATGTGATTCATCAGACCAGGCCACCTTCTTCCATTGCTCTGTGGTCCAGTTCTGATGCTCACGTGGCCATTGTAAGTGCTTTCGGCAGTGGGTCGGTCAGCATGGGTACCCTGACTGGTCTGCGGCTATGCAGCCCCATACGCAACAAACTGCAAAGCACTTTGTGTTCTGACTCCTTTCTATCAGTATCAGCATGAACCTTTTCAGCAATTGTTGAATTGGACCACACGGGCCAGCCTTTGCTCTCCATGAGCATTAATGAGCCTTGGCTGCCCATGACCATGTCGCCTGTTCACCACTTTTACTTCCTTGGACCACTTTTGATAAGTACTGACCACTGCAGATTGGGAACACCCCACAAGGGCTGCAGTTTTTGGAGATGCTCTGACTCAGTCATCTAGCCATCACAATTTTGCCCTTGTCCTTACGTTTTCCAATTTTCCTGCTTCTTACACATCAACTTTGAGAACAGAATGTTTACTTGCTGCCTAATATATCCCACCCACTGACAGGTGTCATGATAATGAGATTATCAGTGTTATTCACTTCACCTGTCAGTGATCATAATGTTATGGCTGATCAATGTATTTTTCAGTATGAGCCCCATATCATCATCACATACTTTCAAACTTGGAATTTCATGGCTGTGGTAAGTATCTACCGATTCTATAAAAAAAAAATGTGCACAGACTTCATATTTAATTGACTGAGCTTGGTTAAGTTTGTCAAAAAAATAAAATAATTTCAGTGTATGCCAATTGGCAGCTGCTTCTACTCAAAGCAATTTCCAGTTATGCATGTAAAGATATCTAGCATGGATGGCTCAAGCTGGAATTATACCCGAACCAACTGAACGACAAAGGATGTTAACATTACATTTGAACTTTTAGTCTTCTGTTAGTTGATACCTTACCTATGGCCTGGGAGGTATCCACCACAGGAACCCGTGACACAGGTGTGAGCTGACAGAATATGTGCAGGGTGAGGTCAGTGGTGGCACTGGATGTAAATCCCTTGAGGAGCAGATGCTGCAGCCCGTTGAAACCGCTCCACCTCAGCTGGCCCTGGAGCTTCTCTAGCCGCTCTCTGTTGTCCTGCTTGTCAAGGGCCACGTGGCCCAGCAGCTTGTGGAGCAGCCGGAGGGACATCTGATACTCAAACTCAAAGTCTGACTCCATCAAGGCCACGGCCACAAAGAAGATGGTGGCCAACAGGTTGGATGGGTGGTTGACATTGTTTGGGTCACTCAGAGGGTCTTTGGATGAGGATGGACTATGAAGGGAAAGGATAGGAATGCTTGATGATTTTGGGGGAAGAAACTGTCTTATTTGAGTTTGTACACTATGCATTTTTGGCCCACATCTAGGTCATATTCACAATGGAGACACAATGGAAAGAAAATAATCCAAAACAACATTGCTCTTGAACCATCAAACTGAAGATTGTTTGTGTGTACTTCAGGAACTACACTGTTTTTTCAAATTAGCATAAAAAACATTTGATTCACCACTGCTACACTAATGTACTATATAACTCATTTAATGTCCATACATACAAACCCCATGATAAATCACTATAAATAACACAGTCCATGCCTATCCTATTACTACTACTACCAGTGCTACTACCAATACTACAACTACTACTAATAAACGGTTCAAACAGCAATCATGCAACATTTTAGATATAATAATAATAAGCACTGGTGTTTGTACATTATTAAAAGTGTTTATAAAAAACAGAACTTTGAAAAAAAACTTGCTGCAAACTTCCAGGAACAAAGATTATGACCCATGGATTATGCATTCCTATTCCAGAGGATCAAGAAAAATGGTTTTAGCATAAGAGGCAACTGGCAAAGCATGTGTCATAAACATGTGTACATTGACTTAAGGAGTCATGGTATACCCGTTTACGGTGACACCTGACCTTTCAGGTGGTGACTAAGAGGCACCTGTCACTGTAAGAATATAGCTGTCAACATTACCTGCAGTTCATGGCCAACCCACCCAGCTGGGCGCAGGCATGAATTCGGTCTAGTGTTGCACTACGAGGAAGTTCGGACGAGCGGTCTGCCTCGCCAAACTTTTTAGGGACAGAGTAGCTCCTCTGGTGTCGGCTGCGCTCAGCTGTTCCAAAGCCCCTCTGGAACAGGTTCAGCTGCCCTGTGCTCTTCCTGTTGGATACCAGCTTGTCATTCGTCAGGAAGTCGGGGGAGGATGCCCTAAATAGCCAATAATAGACTAGTGAGGAATTTAACCAACAAACAGGTATACAAATACCTAACAAAGAATTTGTGTAAGATTTGTTTGTGCAAACATGTTTACATGAGGGATGTAAAGTTGTGAGAGACAACAGATGTGCAATTTACTATGTGGGGAAAATACAAACGAAACAGAGTTAGTATTTAAATTATATTTTACATAAGGTAAATATTATGAGGTGGAGCACATTGAGAAATGGTTAGAGATTAATTTATCGAATGTAGAGAACATATCTAATATAATGAAAAAAACATATTTTGCTGTTGCTCATTAGCTTTGGACAGGGATTGTGTTATAAATCCAACAACACTATATTTTGCTCCTCTCCCCAACCGTTATATACAAAGGATGCATTTTGCTTTATTGAGGGAAAACTATTCTATATAATGTCAAATCGTGTGGCACTGTGTGCTATAGCAAAACTATATATTCTACCCCCTCTTTAACCCCCAATGCAACACACTGTAATAAACAATAACTGGAGTAAACATTAGCTAGTAGCTAGTTGCTTTTATTCCATCCATCCATCATCTTCTGCTTATCCGGGGCCGGTTCGCGGGGGCAGCAGTCTAAGCAGGGATGCCCAGACTTCCCTCTCCCCAGACACTTCCTCCAGCTCTTCCGGGGGATCACCGAGGTGTTCCCAGGCCAGCCGGGAGACATAGTCCCTCCAGCGTGTCCTAGGTCTTCTCCGGGGTCTCCTCCCGGTGGGACGGGACCGGAACACCTTCCCAGGAAGGTGTTCCCGGAGGCATCCGAAACAGATGCCCAAGCCACCTCAGCTGACCCCTCTCGATGTGGAGGAGCAGCGGCTCTACTCTGAGCTCCTCCCGGGTGACCGAGCTTCTCACCCTAAAGGATCGCCCAGCCACCCTGAGGAGAAAGCTCATTTCGGCCGCCTGTATCCGGGATCTTGTCCTTTCGGTCATGACCCAAAGCTCATGACCATAGGTGAGCGTAGGAACGTAGATTGACCGGTAAATCGACCGCATTACTGCAGAAGCTGCACCGATCCGTCTGTCAATCTCCCGTTCCATCCTTCCCTCACTCGTGAACAAGACCCCTAGATACTTAAACTCCTCCACTTGAGGCAGGCACTCTCCACCAACCTGAAGTGGGCAAGCCACCCTTTTCCGACTGAGGACCATGGCCTCAGATTTGGAGGTACTGATTTTCATTCCCACCGCTTCACACTCAGCTGCAAACCGTCCAAGTGCATGCTGAAGGTCCTGGCTTGAAGGGGCCAACACGACAACATCATCTGCAAAGAGCAGAGACGAAATTGTGTGGTCCCAAACCTGACACCCTGCGGCCCCTGGCTGTGCCTAGAAATTCTGTCCATAAAGATTACGAACAGAACCGGCGACAAAGGGCAGCCCTGCCAGAGTCCAACATGCACAGGGAACAAGTCTGACTTACTGCCGGCAATGCGGACCAAGCTCCTGCTTTTGTCGTACAGGGACCTGACAGCCCTTAGCAAAGGACCCAGGACCCCATATTCCCCAAGCACCCTCCACAGGATGCCACGAGGGACACAGTCGAATGCCTTCTCCAAAAACACAAGTGGATTGGTTGGGCAAACTCCCATGAACCCTCCATCACCCTGTAGAGGGTATAGAGCTGGTCCAGTGTTCCACGGCCTGGACGAAAACCACACTGTTCCTCCTGAATCCGAGGTTCTACTATCGGCCGTATTCTCCTCTCCAGAACCCTGCTTTTATTCATTTATTTTAAATCTGGCATTAAATTATTTTACGTTTCAGAGAATAGTTAACTGATTATTATTTTTGAATGATGTTAAGAAAGATGCGGGATGGACTGGAGTACAGGGAGGAAGTTTGTTTAAACATTTGCAATATATATAAAAAAAATAAAAATACATTCTAGCACTTAAAGCATCCAGCCTTTTGTGTCGTTGATGCCATCTATCCGCAATTTACAGTATTTATTACGATTTAAAAAAATATTTATTTTTTAAGGCTTTAATTTAAGGCATTTACTTAAGACATTTATTCAATAGAGACAGTGGCCAAAGACAGATGAGATTGTTTTTGCTCAAAGAGTCAAACCAAAGCTAGGCTTGTTAGAACCCCCAAGGCCCCCACATTCACATTCTTCTAAATCTCTAGGTCAAATAAAATATCTAAACCATGTATTATTAAACAAAACAGTCAGTGAATTTGACTTGCAAACCAACCTGTTTAGGATAGCCATCAGGTCGTTGTTCTTGAGGCATTCAGCCAGGTTGTCCACCACAGACTCTAAGGTGAGCAGCAGCTCCAACACATAACCCTGGAACAGTGGGAGGAAATTAAAACGGCACATAACCAACCACAGCTCATACATAGACACTCAAACATTTCACTCTAGTGGGTACAAAAAACTATTTTCCTTACTAACCCCGAAAGATCCTATTTTCCAATACTAACCCCGAAAACTAACCTTACCCCTAAACTTAACCCAGACTCTAAACACTGACGCTAATTCTAACCCAAGTGCCATTTGAAAAGTTGTGTACCCAGTGTGTCAAACAACCCAAATATCCCCACAACATCAGCATATTTTTGTTTTACATATATCCTAAGAGGATTTTTGGTCCTCACCACAATAGTGAAATGTGATCACAAACCTGTACTTCCTCCCCGTGCTCTCCCACCACCTCCACCAGCCGCGAGAGCAGGTCAGAGATGGCGTGGGCCGAGAGCGGCTGCTTCAGTGCCCGGAAAACCTGGAAGGACCGACCGGCGTAGTGGCGTGATGAGCTACATAGGCCAGTCTGCAAAGCTATGTCACTCAGCTGTTGCTCCAGATGAAAGTCTGGCCCACATAAAGACAGGAACGTTATGAGACACACAGCCACTATACATTCCCCTAAAAGAAAAATATCAGGTAAAAAATACATATTTGGGAGTGCTAGACATATTTAACTTAACATACATATATGCATGCGTTTTATTGTTCTTAATAATTGCGTGTTTAAAGAAAAGTAAATATTATTCACTGATGCAAGAAGGTCAGAGGCAGGCTAGGCTTTTACAAGTAAAATGTTGAAAGAATAATAGTGACTAGTTCAGTACACTGTGGACAGCTGTTAGGCATGATTACCTGATTTGGACTCTTTGAACACAGACACCACGTGACGCAGGAAGTTGGAAAGCTGCTCTGTGCTTTTGGAGATCTGGTTTTTGGGTGAGATGTCTTCATGGCACCACAGTGGTCCGTAGGTCCTAAAATGTAAAACATTTTATCAGAAAGGAGAACAAGTACATTTTGTTTCTTAGTTTCTTAATTTTTTTTTTTATTAAACATACATGAAAAAACATCTGCAAATTATACATAAATCAGGTGTACAATTTTACATGTAAAAGGGCTGTACTCCAAATGAGCTACTGAAAAGGCTCTGATTTCCAGGAATGATCCAGAAAGGGGGTTTGGGGTGAATTTGTGCCTAGATGCTGTGGTAGTCTGTTGTTGTGTGGATCACACAAGACCACTAGGTGGCACTGGACTTCAGGAGTCTTCATGCACACTGATATGGCACTGATAGATTGACGTAAAGTGTCGTTATACTCGTTATACTGTTTAAGGCCTGTAAATTATCCTTCCCGGAAATATAAATACTGAAGTTCTACTGTTCCACTTAATTTGGTCTCCGTGCAGAGTGTGGGCAGAGTGTCTGTCTGTCTGTACGTCCGTGGTCCACCTACCTGGTGGTGAGGAACTCAATCAGCTTGTTGGTTCTCTCATTCGTCACTGTGGGGCTCTCCAGCTCCTCCACCTCCTGGGAGGAGATGTGGGGCAGGTTGGAGGTGCTGCCTCCCAGGCTGAGGATGGAGGAGGTGGACGAGGAGCTGAGGCCAGAGTCAGGAACAGGGGACACCTGACCCTCTCTGAGGAAATCCACCCCACCTGGGAGGGAGTCGAAGAAAAAGGGAGGGAGTAGGAGTAAAAGGGAGGGAGTGGAAGACGTAGACAGAGAGTCATGCAGGGAGGGGTCCGAGAGAGAGAAAATGAGGGAGAGGAGGATGGAGCAAGAAAAGAGGAGGATGGAGCAAGAAAAGAGTCAAAACAGGGACAGTCCAGGAGGTACAAAACAGGATGGAAACATTTTGAAAGGAAGTGCACCGAATTCTCACCCAATTAGAAATGTTTTCAATTTTCTAACATTGTTTACTGAACATCAAACAGGGGGCTGGTTTAAATCCCTATAATGAATGCTCCTGTCATGAGTCAAAGTAATAAGACCTTATGTGACTGCTATGATCAGTCATATCTCTGCTGCTGGAGAAACTAGCTTTGGCAAACACCATATTGCTATCAAGATATTATCATAAAAGCCATTACATATCCATATTTTTATGTCTGAAAAGTTGTGTTCAACCAATAAGGAGTCCTCTGTTGAATATGTCTAGACATGTGGCAAAACTAATTAAAATGTGAGTGTGTGGACGGAGGGTGACCTATCCCTGCAATGTGCTTATCCCTAACTTGGTTGATGGCCCCTTTTTGGGCAAGAGGATATAAATAGCATAATGGAATGCTTTAATCAAGAGTTTTGATGTAATCTGCTGCAGTACATGGGATTGTTTTTGGCCAGACTTCCACATGTTTTTTTATCTCCCACCCTGATAAGGGTGCTCTCCATCTAAAGGAATGTAAGCCATTTCCTGCTGATGCCTGTACTTAGATTAGCCTTGGATTGCAGCTATGTGTCCAGTGTCACCCTCTCACTGACCCTGAACCACACCGCTGTCATGGATGGTTATTAATTTGATTGATATTTGTGAATCTTTTTTTTAGCTCAAATCTCACTAGTTTTATTATTTGAATTGAATGAATATAAACTGTAGCATGGACAAAATAAAATGTTTACAATGCCTTAAAATTCACGAGGGGATACATTCATTTTAATTAATTTGAAATGGTCTGGGACCATCTTTAAATGAAGTGACAGACGTTTAGCTCCATTCTCAGTTTCACATTAGTGACTCCCAATTTACAAACGATCATTTCTGAAGCACTCTGCACAAAATGTAATTATATTAATGGTCTATCATCAATGAGTAGCATTAAATCCACAAATGAAATGCACCTACGTAAAAAAAACACAGATCCAACGTGTGTAGATGAATGCTTAGCTCAAAACGACAGTGTGTCCCAGCAGGAAGTGAAAAGCATCGATTTGTTGACCATCAAATCTTGAGTGGGAGGTGGGGTCCACAATAAGAAATGCTTAATTTTAGTTCTTATTGAATGTCATTGTAATGCCCAAAACATTGGTTTTCTAACATTGTCTATGATTTGGCTAAAATTGTTTTATTTTCCTTTTCATTTTAGAATTTAGATGTATTTTTATGTTGCTAGCTCTTAAGGAGGCTGTTTCTAAACAAATGGTTCATGGAAGGTTTTTAATGAGTCGAAAATGTTTCCAAAAATATTTTTGGGAATATGAAAAAAGTACTTGAATTATATAAATAAATGTCTGAATTCTAGGGTGTGTTAAATATGAAATGAACACATTTGTCAAATGTTTTTTGGGCCAGAATATCCTGGTACTG
Source organism: Esox lucius (assembly GCF_011004845.1). Classification (NCBI taxonomy): domain Eukaryota; kingdom Metazoa; phylum Chordata; class Actinopteri; order Esociformes; family Esocidae; genus Esox; species Esox lucius. The sequence continues at coordinate 2,700,241 of NC_047569.1, forward strand.
GTTTCAATTCAAAATAATTTCAGTGGCTTTGGGTAAAAAATGGGGAAAGCCAAGTTTGGAAGCATATTAAAAGTTTTGAATGCACATATTACAACCTCTATCAGCTGATTCATAGGCTACACATATTACAACCTGTGAGCCATCATTCATATCTTATACATAATCCAAGCCATTATTCACACATATTCATCCTATACATACATGTTTGTACAGTCAAGACTAGAAGACAACAATCTCACACACATACAGTACGTGAATAAATACCTTCACATGTTTGACTTGCCCAGGAATCTATTGTGAATTGCGTACTTACTTCCGGTTGTAGTGAAGTATTCAGGCTGGTAACTTGGCTTGCTTGTCAGGGTCTTGCTGCCATTGACCTCTTGTGTCTTCAGCAAAACGGAGGCGATGGTCTGGAAGTTGCTGTTGTAGGATAGTGTGATGAGCAAGTGTAGGAGGAGACGCTTGCTGTGCTCAAACACCTCGGGACGGTAGTGATCCATGCCTGGTGGTGGAAAAACATTATAAACATTTTAGTCATTTCGCAGATGCTCTTAAGGGCTTTAGTCAAGGCCACAATGTCAGAGATTCCACCCCATAGGCTCTGGGAATAGAACCTTTTGATCAGTGGCCCAAAGTTCTAATAATCATACCAAGAAAGAGAGCGTGGAGCAACAACGGTAGGTGCAGGGCCCAGTCTTCAGTCACACTGTGGTCAACCACAATCTCGGTCATGAAGATCACTGCAATGTTACACCTGGACACATGAACAATGTACATCATTTAAAGATGCATTTCCAGGCATGTTGTTAGGAGAGGACTGACATTTTTATCTTACACTTTTTTTGTTATCTTCATCAAGGGTGAAAACCACTGCCAAAGTGTTTGCCAATACACCACATGAAAAACAACAACACCACACCAACTACATCGGATATAATACAGTGCACTATATACAGTAGGGAGGGACAATGGAATGTAATGGAATATTAAACATGCCTAGCATAGGAGCTTATCACTGGGAACTAAGAAGATCATGGAATCAGAACCTTTTCTGTTTATCATCAGAGATTAGCTCTTTTACACTGTATCCACCTGAAGAGATGCATGGTTCATGTTCCTTTCCTCTGCCACAATGACATCAACCAATGGTCAAACAAATGGTTTTGAAAAGAGGGACCAGGTGGAAACATGGGGAAAAGCTTCTAACAATAGCCCTCTGTAGCTGTCATATCTCAAATGCCTCACATACACGGCGTAGTATTTCATACTAGGGGTGTTGCGATACACCGGTATTGACGATAACACTGATAAAAAAAAAATAATGTATGTACTTATATCATGTTAATAATACACATGATGATTCACTAGGCGAAACTGAAATGTTTTTTTCTACAAAAAACCCTCTCGGTTTTTCGATACCTTATTCATGTCACTTATACACAAGCGATCCATTTGCTTAAACAAGGAGACTGGACCTATGTATTGGCGTTGAAATCAACTTGTTAGCCCCACTAGAACCCCCGAGAGAGATCCGCAAAGACACATCGTTTTTGTAGCCTATTCACAAAAAAAACTCCTTTCGGGCTTTCTTTAGCTTATTTTTGTCAGCTATAGACAAACGATGTATGTGCTTAAACTACAGGTCGGGACCTATACACTAGAGTTTGAATTAAAGCCTTTTTGTAACCTATTCACTAGGTGAAAATGTTTTGTGTTAGGCCTTGTGGGTCTTTTGTTTATCAGTTAATGGATACTGAAAAGGCAACCAGATTAAGTGTAATTGTTCTTTTTTTATATGTACAGTTATGGTTACTCCACCTCCATACATTTGTATTTTGAGTGTAATTCATTTACCAAAAAAGAGAAAAACAAAACATTATACAAAGTTGAAGATTAACTTAACTTTATAAATTATATACATTTGAAGATCACATTTTCTAGATACTGCAATAATATTATTACCGTGAATTATTTTGGCCACGATAATCGTGTAGTAAAAATTTGATATTGTGACCGCCCTATTTCATACACACATGCGTCTGCATGTGTACCTGTGTAGAGGCCCTCTAGGAGTGATGGTTTCAGGGAGGTAGTCGACCAGAGGAGCCCAGCAGCCTCTGTTGACCGGCATCGGCAGAGGGACTGGCTGATTGGTCTCCACAACACTTATCAACCAACCAGCATACGGTGGAATGGGTTCACCTAGGGGTAACGCAGGACGTCAAAAGTGGGTTAACAGTTGGGCACACATGGGCATATATAGAACACAAAATATATTACAGCTGGTACCTTCCCTGTTTCCCTTTGTTTCAAAACAACTAATTGTGTATAGTTTAGACAACACAGCCCTCTTTGCATTTAGCACTTTGACCCTATCTCTCCCCAGAAAGTACAACCAAAATTGGGTTTTTGTGTCATTGGCTGTTTCTGTTGCATCTGTGGAATCTGAACATTAACAATTACAATGTGAATGTACATTTCATTGAATGTACATCAGAAACCTCTCTGTTTAGATTATCTCTCTGTAGGTTGTGCTCTGATAAGCACAGGAATGTTTACATTGACCATTTGGCATGGGGTTACTTTCTTGGAAACCTGATCTTTGCTAGGTAGACACACCCTTCAATGTATATATCAGCTTGTAACCAACATTACAGTGAGAAGATAATGGAACATTCATCAAATGACATCTGTGCTGCAATTTTCCAATAAACTTGTGTGAACTTTTCCCTTGATTTGATACAGGTTTTACATTATTTGACCACTGTACGTAACCGCTGATTTCTAACACATCCAATAGGTATCACTGCCAGTTCATTCAGAGGATCTCCTCAGATCTCCCAAACAATCATGCATAATCAATGGTCCTGACCTAGATATCCATCCTAAGAATTCCTGATGAGCAGCCTATACTTTTTACCACATAGTTTGGCCCCCATGCTAGCATCAATATCTTAAAGTGTCATTCAAAACATACATACAGTACTAGACCAGCAGTGTGTCAACAGTGAGGGTTGCCAAACCCAAATGGTCGGCCCCAATTTATTAGCAGCAGCCCTAAACTGATTTTGGATTTAGGCTACAAACAAGCTGTAAAATGCCAAAGGAAGAAAAAACTCAGATGCATCTGCCCTAAAGTTGGTGAGTGAAATAAATGGGACTACACTTGAGAAGTACTACAGTGGTGAAAACAAGCATTTGATACACTGCCGATGTTACAGGTTTTCCTATTTACAAAGCATGTATAAGTCTGTAATTTTTATCATGGGTACATTTCAACAGTGAAAGACGGAATCTAAAACAAAAATCCAGAAAATCACATTGTATGATTTTTAAATAATTAATTAGCATTTTATTGCATGACATAAGTATTTGAAGACCTACCAACCAGTAAGAATTCCAGCTCTCACAGACCTGTTTCTTTTTCTTTAAGAAGCCCTCCTGTTCTCCACTCATTACCTGTATTAACTGCACCTGTTTGAACTCGTTACCTGTATAAAAGACACCTGTCCAGACACTCAGTCAAACAGACACCAACCTCTCCACAATGGCCAAGACCAGAAAGCTGTGTAAGGAAATCAGGGATAAAATTGTAGACCTGCACAAGGCTGGGATGGGCTACAGGACAACAGGCAAGCAGCTTGGTGAGAAGGCAACAACTGTTGGCACATTTATTAGAAAATGGAAGAAGTTCAAGATGACGGTCAATCTCCCTCGTTCTAGGGCTTCATGCAAGATCTCACCTCGTGGGGCATCAATGATCATGAGGAAGGTGAGGGATCAGCCCAGAACTACACGGCAGGACCTGGTCAATAACCTGAAGAGAGCTGGGACCACAGTGGGACCACAGTGTGTTACTAAGAAAACCATTAGTAACACACTACGCCATCATGGATTAAAATCCTGCAGCGCACGCAATGTCTCCCTGCTCAAGCCAGCGCATGTCCAGGACCGTCTGAAGTTTGTCAATGACCATCTGGATGATCCAGAGGAGGAATGGGAGAAGGTCATGTGGTCTGATGAAACAAAAAGAGCTTTTTGGTCTAAACTCCACTCGCCGTGTTTGGAGGAAGAAGGATGAGTACACCCCCAATAACACCATCCCAACCGTGAAGCATGGAGGTGGAAACATCATTCTTTGGGAATGCTTCTCTGCAAAGGGGACAGGACGACTGCACCGTATTGAGGAGAGGATGGATGGGGCCATGTATCACGAGATCTTGGCCAACAACCTCCTTCCCTCAGTAAGAAGATGGGTCGTGCCTGGGTCTTCCAGCATGACAAAGAAACACACAGCCTGGGCAACTAAGGAGTGGCTCCGTAAGAAGCATCTCAAGGTCCTGGAGTGGCCTAGCCAGTCTCCAGACCTGAACCCAATAGAAAATCTTTGGAGGGAGCTGAAAGTCCATATTGCCCAGAGACAGCCCCGAAACCTGAAGGATCTGGAGAAGGTCTGTATGGAGGAGTGGGCCAAAATCCCTGCTGCAGTGTGTGCAAACCTGGTCAAGAACTACAGGAAACGTATGATCTCTGTAATTGCAAACAAAGGTTTCTCTACCAAATATTAAGTTATGCTTTTCTGATGTATCAAATACTTATGTCATGCAATAAAATGCTAATTAATACTAATAAATAATATTAATACAATGTGATTTTGTGGATTTTTGTTTTAGATTCTGTAACTCACAGTTGAAGTTATGATAAATATTATATGATAAAATATGATAAATATTACAGACTTCTACATGCTTTGTAAGTGGGAAAACCTGCAAAATCGGCAGTGTATCAAATACGTGTTCTCCCCACTGTATCTGTGTGGACAAAGGGGGCTATGGGAAATTTGTTTTTGGAAGTGTTTGTTTAGAGAATATTAATTGATTAATTAAATGACATTGTATAAAATGTGTATCAAAATTTGAATATTTTCACATACAAGACATACATTTATTTACTCACACTTATCTTCATCGTAGGAGCCTCCAGAACTGTTGCTGTATCGAGACTCCAGACGGCTGTGGTTCCGCATGATGTTATTCAGCCTGGGATTCCAAAGGGGAGAGGTCATGGGATATTTGCCATGACTGATGCACCTCTATTACATTCCCCCACCAGGTCCCAGATTTCCTTGGTTACATTTACACAGCCACACCAAATCAGATTATTCATATAATGTTGTAAATTATTTACAAAAAATTTTACCAATCAGATCAGATATTTAAAAACATTTGATCTGATTGTTCAAAAGATCAGTGTCTCCTATTATGTTAATGCAGACAGCCCAATCCGACCAGTAGACACCATTTTTAAACATGATCTTATATAATTGGTCAATTGACCATTCATTGGACAAAATACCAGAATAGGGAAGCCTGTGTAAGTAGAGCCATACCGCAATTTGACAAGATCCATGGTTGTTGCTATATCAAACTACCAATAATAGTTATCTAAACAGTACAAAGAAATTTGAGATCAGGCCCCAAGTGCTGTATTGTGCTGCAGTACCTTTCTTCATTATCCTTTGCTGCTTTAGTGTCATCTGTGCCAGGGATTTTCTCCTGGCCGCCAACTACAGTGTTACTACTGGATGTTGTTCCTAAGAAAGTAGAAATATATATAATTAATGTTTTGCAGACACAAGTAATCATACATAAATGGGGTGTAACAGTACACATGTTTATTCGAAATGAAGCACGGTTCAGCTAGGTTTGTAAACCCAAATACACAAAAATCGTAACTATTACGAATTAAAACATTTCAAAAGCGACTGGCAAGTAGACTACTCATAAGAGTCACCAAGTGTGGATCTGGGGTGTGTTAGTTACAATAAAAATGTTTTGATTAACAAGCAAATTAAAATGTGTAGGGAGCTGCCTTTGTTTTGTAAATATATGTTAGAAAAATACACCGATCAGCCATAACATTATGACCACCTGCCTAATATTGTGTGGGTCCCTGTTTTGCCGCCAAAACAGCCCTGACCGTCAAGGCATGGACTCCACTAGACCTCTGAAGGTGTGCTGTGGTATCTGGCACCAAGACGTTAGTAGCAGATCCTTTAAGTCCTGTAAGTTATGATGTGGGGCCTCCATGGATCGGGCCTTTTTGTCCAGCACCTCCCACAGATGCTCGATAAGATTGAGATCTGGGGAATTTGGAGGCCAAGTCAAAACCTTGAAGTTGTTATGTTCCTCAAACCATTCTTGAACCATTTTTGCTTTGTGGCAGGGTGCATTGTCCTGCTGAAAGAAGCCAGTGACATCAAGGAATACCGTTGCCATGAAAGGGTTCACATGGTCTGCAACAATGCTCCAGGTACGTGGTATGTGTCAAAGTAACATCCACATGAATGGCAGGACCCAGGGTTTCCCAGCAGAACATTGCCCCAAGCATCACAATTCCTTGGCTGACTTGCCTCCTTCCCATAGTACATCCTGGTGCCATGTGTTCTTCTGGTAAGCGACGCACACGCACCCAGCCATCCATGTGATGTAAAAGGAAACATGATTCATCAAACCAGGAAACCTTCTTCCATTGCTCCGTGGTCCAGTTCTGATTCTCACATGCCCACTGTAGGTGCTTTCGGCAGTGGACAGGTCAGCATGGGCACCCTGACTGGTCTGCAGCTACGCAGCCCCATACGCATCAAACTGACCTTTCAATAAGTACCAGCATTAACTTTTTCAGCAATCTGAGCTACAGTAGCTCGTCTGATGGATTGGACCACACAGGCCAGCCATCGCTCCCCACATGCATCAAGGGGCCTTGGCTACCCATGACCCTGTCGCTGGTTCAACTTTTCCTTCCTTGGACAACTTTTGATAGGTACTGACCTCTGCACACTGACCGGGAACACCCCACAAGGGCTGCAGTTTTGGAGATGCTCTGACCCAGTCATCTAGTTATCACAACTTGGCCCTGGTTGAAGTAGCTCAGATCCTTACGCTTGCCCATTTTTCCTGCTTCTAACACATCAACTTTGAGGACAGAATGTTCACTTGCTGCCTAATATATCCCACTGTCAGGTACCATGATAACGAGATTATCAGTGTTATTCACTTCACATGTCAGTGGTCATAATGTTAATGCTGATCGCTGCATGTGTGTTCATGTTGCATGCAGCCTGAACTGAGCTGTCCTGTCCTGTACATGGATGCTAGTTGATGTGTCTGTCAACTGACTCAAATGTAAAACAATTTGCTGGCATGTCCATCCTGACTGTAATTGTTCTTGTAGAGGCATGCGTTTATTTCAGAGTCTTTGTTATCGCTTGTGTTGGTGCATAGTATCTGTGCGTTTACCTGAGGCGGCGGTGGAGGTCTTGTTGGTAGCAGTGAAGCAGTAGAAAGGTGGGTTGTCACAGTGCTGCACTACAGGGTTGACTGGATCTGTCTGCTGCAGCTCAAACAGCAGCTCCTCCATGGTCTGAATGGTGTTGTTCCGACACAGGTAGATCACTACCTTCTTGATCTAAATCATCCACATACATAAACAAACAAATACACGCAGACAGTAGAGAGACAGGGTTAGTTCTCTGGTATTGTATTTAGGTTTAGTTCATTGAATTGTTCTAAGGCTTTGGGGCTAAATTTAGTTGTCTGCATGCTTCTATGGTATTGGGATTGAAGTTCAGTCTACAGAAAGTGTGTGCTGGAATAGTAGCAGCGGAATTAAGCAAGGCCACCATTTCTAATGACTTACAACCCAAACCCAGACTATGCTGACCAATGCTAGTATTTTACATATTTATTGATCTTTTGCTAATAACATTTCCAAGCTGACTTAATTTTAAAATAACATATTGATAAAAAGATCAGAATCGGGCTGCCGTGTGTACTGCCTAAATCTCTCTGGATAGGTGCATGTCCTAAAGTATTGAAAAGTACTGTAAATCTATATTGCAGTCGAACGGCAGCCAACTTACATAAGGCAGGAGGGTAGTGTCACTGCTCACGCCACACAGGCTGATGAGGAACTGTAGGGTAGTCCTTAGGTTGTTGCTCCACCTGTCATTATTTACCAGAGCATTCCAGGCGTTCTCCATCTCTGGTCCAGGGATTTCATCTCCGTACTGACAGGACAGTGCAGGGTTTCAGCAATTTGTAACATTAATAACAGAATGAACTTCAACTGCGCAAAACATACAGTGTATGCAGTCATATGTTATATGATTGCTATTGTGCTAAGTGTTATTACTCCCATGATTGAAGTATGTCATCTGCTTTTCAATGCGCGCAAACACACACAGATTTTAAATGCTTTATTTGAATCCACATAAAATGTATATTAACTTAGAATCCAAACAATACAATACATGCACTGACACTCAATGAAACAAATAGCACCTTGACCACACAGCATGGTGACACTGAGCATAACCCTGCTAGTCTTATGTATACCCGCAATCTGAAGGCCACCCAGAGCCAGCCTATGTATGTGGCCTAGGCTCCCAATATTGCACCATAAGCCAGCCCGTGATGCAGGAAGGCCTGACGAAGGAAGCTGTTTTTTCAGAACCTTGTCAGCTAAGGTCTGCATCATTTATCATTTCCACTTTCAGCCCACTTACGAAAGAAGCCCACACACACACACACACAAAACACACAGATCTCACCTTGGCTGTCATGAACATGAGGTTGTTGAGGACTAACAAAGTGGCCTGCAGCGAACCCCAGCCCGTTCCCCTCAAGGTTTGGTGGGAGACCTGTCTTGGGGTGCTGCCAGTCCGGCCTGGGGTCTCTTCCTCAGGGCTGCAGGGGCCGGAGACGGGGGGCAGCAGACTGCTGTCCATCAGCTCAATGTTGGAGAGCCAAGGCAGAAGGTAGGTCAGCATGATCTGACGACCATTGGGGTGGGTCGTTGGGAAACGCTGACTCACCTCTGTTAAAGGAGACAGCAGTATAATGGTAACAGAGCAGCACAGAAACTGTAAATTAATTAATACAAAGTATATATACACTCACCTAAAGGATTATTAGGAACACCATACTAATACTGTGTTTGACCCCCTTTCTCCTTCAGAACTGCCTTAATTCTACGTGGCTTTGATTCAACAAGGTGCTGAAAGCATTCTTTAGAAATGTTGGCCCATATTGATAGGATAGCATCTTGCAGTTGATGGAGATATGTGGGATGCACATCCAGGGCACGAAGCTCCTGTTCCACCACATCCCAAAGATGCTCTATTGGGTTGAGATCTGGTGACTGTGGGGGCCATTTCAGTACAGTGAACTCATTGTCATGTTCAAGAAACCAATTTGAAATTATTCGAGCTTTGTGACATGGTGCATTATCCTGCTGGAAGTACCCATCAGAGGATGGGTACATGGTGGTCATTAAGGGATGGACATGGTCAGAAACAATGCTCAGGTAGGCCGTGGCATTTAAACGATGCCCAATTGGCACTAAGGGGCCTAAAGTGTGCCAAGAAAACATCCCCCACACCATTACACCACCACCAGCCTGCACAGTGGTAACAAGGCATGATGGATCCATGTTCTCAATGTTTATACCAAATTCTGACTCTACCATCTGAATGTCTCAACAGAAATCGAGACTCATCAGACCAGGCAACATTCTTCCAGTCTTCAACTGTCCAATTTTGTCCATACCTCGGTTGTAACGAGTGGTTATTTCAGTCAAAGTTGCTCTTCTATCAGCTTGAATCAGTCGGCCCATTCTCCTCTGACCTCTAGCATCAACAAGGCATTTTCACCCACAGGACTGCCGCAATTCTGGATGTTTTTCCCTTTTCACACCATTCTTTGTAAACCCTAGAAATGGTTGTGTGTGAAAATCCCAGTAACTGAGCAGATTGTGAAATACTCAGACCGGCCCGTCTGGCACCAACAACTATGCCACGCTCAAAATTGCTTAAATCACCTTTCTTTCCCATTCTGACATTCAGTTTGGAGTTCAGGGAATTGTCTTGACCAGGACCACACCCCTAAATGCATTGAAGCAACTGCCATGTGATTGGTTGATTAGATAATTGTATTAATGAGAAATTGAACAGGTGTTCCTAATAATCCTTTAGGTGAGTGTACATTGCTTTGGCCTTATTATGGACAGGGAGGACCTGCTTGTAGATCAGCACTACTCTGGAAAACTTGATACATACAAGCCCTAGGGTCCTTATGGGTTAGAAAACAAAATATGCTTGCCAGAGAAAAGCTTACCTGAGAAAAGAGGCAGCGTGAGCTCTGGGTACATTCTAGCTAATTGCTGTGAGAGCAGGGACAGAGAGACACTGTAAAGGGGGGGCAGAGGTCCATGGGTCCCATACAAGATATTAGTGGACTTCTGGTCTGCTATCTTCTTGGAATACACAAACAGCTTCACCTCCAGAATCTGATTATCAAGCAAGATTATTCATATTGTTAGTGCAAGACATTATCAATTGGTTGGGGACAAGTTATGGTTCAGTCCATTTTAATTAAATCAATACAAACTTCAAACTGTTGTGCCCTTCAAAGCAGGCCTTATAAAAATAATGTAGTTGGTCTAGCTTTTCTCCTAAGCTTTAATCACAATATAGTAAAATCCAATATAGTACTGCTATTCATGTGTTAATTTTTTTTGTGTGTATTTTTTTACTTTTTTTCATAAAATGCTTTTTACAAATGCAGTAAAATACATTATAAGACTATCTAATGAAGTATTACCCAGTGGTTTTGGTCCTCACCTGCATTAGCTGCATTGAGATTTCATAGATTTCCCTGCTGGTATCTGATGCCTTGAAAAGCACCAAGTTCAACAAAGTCACAATGTCACATGGGTAGTTTCTGGAAGTGAAGGTTGATCAAGAATAATATTTGGTAACACTTCACAGTTTGATCATTAAATTATAATGCATTATATGACTTGTCATGGGCAGGTACAGTATGCCTTAATGTTTATAAATCCTCTCAGATAACTGAAAAAATAATAATTGAGTAAGTTGAAATAACATATTACATGCATAAAATGTATAAAACAATAAGAAGGTAAAATGTTTATTAACTTTATAGTTGCTGTCATAGAAGTTCCAACTGATGTTGTCTTTGGTGCCTACCTGCTTCCACAAACAGTGGCGATGGCCTTGAAGCAGCCAGAGGCCAGCTGGTAGGAGCCAGTGAAGCAGCGGTCGACAGCCCAGTTAAACAAGTTGACCTGGTCAGCATTCAACTCCAGCAGCAGAATCACTACCTCACAACCTAGCTGGTGCACCTTGTGGTCAATGACAGGTGGTCAGACAGGATAGTATATCTACAATCAGGGCATGTATTCCTGTATGATGTCCTTGTTTGTGTTCACCACCAACTACTTTGAATTGCCAAAATCACTAGCTTACAATGTTGCTGTGCAATAACCAATAAAGAAGTGCAAGCACACACAAATTATTCCATACTAAGTACATCCGTTTAAGAAGATTAACAACTAAGATTTAAAATGTGTCTACCTTTTTTGAAAGCATTAAATTAAACAAGATTAGTCTGAAAGCATTGTATAGATCTAATCTCTCATAGGAGGATGAATTAATTGGTCTGGTCTACCTGTCCGGATATTACTGTTGATTCCAAAGCTAAAGAACACTAATCTGGTCCCAACTCTGTTTCTACAGTAATGCTGACAAGAGCTTTAACAGTTGGCAAGAGAGCACAAAAATGTAAAACCAGGCTTTGAAATATCACATACTCGTAGGTCCTGGCAGGCTAGTATGTTATCCAGCCACTTATAGAGGTATCCGTCTGGGGATAGTCCAACGTTGTCAAACACAGGTCCACAGCATAGCACCGCAGACATGGCCTGGAGGAACATACAAACACTTTAAAACAAGTATAAGAACCCTTTTAGTAGAAGAACCCATTTAATAACCTTTCTTTTGGTTTGACCTGGACTGTTTTTGGGACCTTTTCTTGAAAGAATGCAGGACATGGCACTGATCACATGTAGTAGGACACTAGTCAAACCCAGAATGATATCCGACACTTCAAAAGATTGATGTATATAGCTTTCATTCCATCACCATGTCGGAACTAGCACTAACCATGAAAGTTCCTAAAAAGGACTGCTTTGTACGGTGGCCCAGAAGTGCCAAACGGTATAACACACCCCCAACAAAAATACACTCCTCAATAAGGCAAAACACAACTACTAGTACAATTACACAACCCCAGTAAAAATACTCAACCCCAATAGTACAAAACATAACAACAATTAAAAATAAAGTTGCAAGCAACCATGGGATGGTTCTCCTGTGACATGGCTAGCATGGGGTTGCAGCCATAACAACAGTGTAATCATATGGAATCAGAAATAAACCCATTGTAAGAACTTTAACATTATTTTTTCACTGGTCAGCCATGTTGTCCACCCATTTTGTATTATTTCTCTTAGTTTTTAACACCCTATAAGGTAACATCTGTAAGACACATGTATGCTGCTGGCTACGTCAAACAGAGTTATTGTTTTTTTAAGAAAAGTTTTATAGGTTTCATGACATTTTAACACTACAAGAAATCCAAGATGGCGGACATGATAGGTCCTTGATGCAATTTTGTACCTCATGGGGAATGAGGCATGTCCACAAAGAATCAGCATTCTAGGTCAATTGGGGTGGAAATGTCATCAGTGTGGAAGAAATGCATGAAGGTATTGTCAGTGGCACCCCCTGTGGAGGAATCGGGGCAGGTGCCTATGTGGTAGATAAACATGGTCAATATTTTCAGTGCACCAATATTGTATTCACAAATTAAATGTATGTATCCAGAATTTTTACAATGGTCAGCTAATTTGTCCGTCAACTTGTATTTCATCTCAAAGCTTTTTACACCCAATAGGGAGACATGTATAACACACATGTATGCCACTGGACAGGTGAATTGGAATTATTGTTGAGTAGAAGTGAATGTTTATAGGGGACGAATGTGTAGCAGGAGCACGTCAGGTATTCTTAAATAATAAATAACCACAGATGCACTTGGAGTGGAGATGATGGACAAAAAATGAAAAATAATTGACTGGATAGCATGAAAAATGCGATTCAAGGCACTCATGTGGATTTAAAGTTAAAAAGCCTTTAATGTACTAGCAAAATGTTCATACAAAAACACAACCTGTTTCATCTTATGCCTTCATCAGGGTGTCAATACCACAGTTGAAACAAGCAATTATATAGCCTTCAAACACCTGTTTCAAACAAATACAAAAACTTACACCATTTGGCCACTAGGATCCAGAAAGATAACATAATATTGAAACACAATCACACATGGGCTGTGTTCAATAGTATAATTTTTTATAGGTTTTGCCCAAATTTCCACTGTATAGAAAAATCCAAGATGGCGGACTACATGGTTTCTTGAGGCTTTTTTCTTCATCATGACAAATTAGGCATGCAACACAATGAATCAGGTAAAACGGGGTGGAAATGCCATCATTTTGAAATCTGCAATTGGAATCCTGTATTGTTTTTGCTATTTGAATCCTGGTGGATGAATCAGGGCGGATGTGGTTGAGGTAGTTACTCTGGGGCTATAGCTTAAGTTGGCAAAGTTAAGAAAAAGTTACCAAGGACTTTTTATGTTATTAAGCAGTATAGGCCAAAATAATAATAATAATAATGATTACAATAGGGTTTCTCCTACTGGAGAACCCCTAATAATAATACCAATAGGATTTCCCCTATTGTTATTATTATTGTATAATTATTATTGTATACAAAACAACATTAAGTCAAAATGGAAAGGGTAGGTACAAGACGGTCATCGCTGATTATATGCACAGCCCGTTATTTAGGCTGAATGGGAAATTATAGTAGCTAGCTGTTCAGCTACAGCTTCAAAGAGGCAAAAATAATTGATATTAGATTAGATTAAACTTTGTCATCTAACAGTATGAATGCAGTACAACGAAATGCATTTAGCATCTAACCAGAAGTAAAAATAGAAGAGGTCAGGAAAAGTGTTAAGTAAAGTGTATGTAACAACTAGAATTTATACACCGATCAGCCATTATGCCATTAAGACCACTGACAGGTGAAGTGAATAACACGGATAATCTCATTATCATGGCACCTGTCAGTGGATGGGATATATTAGGCAAGTAAACATTCTGTCCTCAAAGTTGATGTGACAGAAGCAGAAGAAATGGGCAAGCGTAAGGATCTGAGCAACTTTGACAAGGGCCAAATTGTGATGGCTAGACGACTGGTTCAGAGCATCTCCAAAACTGCAGCCCTTGTGGTCCAAGGAAAGGAAAAGCGGTGACAGGGTCATGGGTGGTCAAGGCTCACTGATGCAGCTGGGGAGCGAAAGCTGGCCCGTGTGTTCCGATCCAACAGACGAACTACTGCAGCTCAAATTACTGAAATGTAATGCTGGTACTGATAGAAAGGTCAGACCACACAGTGCATTGCCGTTTGTTCCGTATGGGGCTGCGTAGTCACAGACCAGTCATGGTGACCATGCTTACCCCTGTCCATTGCCAAAAGCGCCTACAATAGGCACGTGAGCATCAGAACTAGACCACGGAGCAATAGAAGAAGGCAATGGTATTCCCTGATAGCATTGGCTTCTTTCAGCAAGATAATGTGCCCTGCCACAAGCAAAAATGGTTCAGAAATGGTTTGAGGAACACAAAAATGAGTTCAAGTTGTGGACTTGGCCTCCAAATTCCCCAGATCAAAATCCAATCGATTATTTGTGGGATGTGCTGGACAAACAAGTCCGATCCATGGAGGCCCCACCTTGCAACATACAGGACTTAAAGGATCTGCTGTTAATGTCTTGGTGCCAGATACCACAGCACACCTTCAGAGGTCTGGTGGAGTCCGGGCCTCGAGGGGTCGGGGCTGTTTTGGCAGCAAAAGGGGGACCTACACAAAATTAAGCAGGTGGTCATAATGTTATGGCTGATCAGTGTAGATGTGCAATGAAGGCAAATACAGTGCAAAATGCAATTCTAAATTAGCAATGAAGGGAAATAGGGAGGGCAGAAAATTTACAAATGTACAAGTATTAAGTATATGTAGGTGCAAGTGGGATGAATAGTTGTGCGATGAGACAAATGCAAGTACAAATGGTAACTGTGCAATGGAGCAAGTTGGAGGTGTAAGGTAGTCTGTGCAACTGAAATGCAGGGATAGCAGCAATGATGTTCCCGAGGTAGACATGTGCATGTTACATCTGAAAAAAGGAAAAGCAAGTACAATGGCAATTCTATATGTGCAGTGCAGGCAAATTGAAGGTGCAAGATGGCATGGGCAACTGAAATGCAGGGATAGCAGCAATGAGGTTCCCAAGGTAGACATGTGCATGTAACATTTGTGGAATTTAATTAATAATGTAGTATTTTAATAGATTATGAAGGTATGTATGTTTCATTGGAAGTTATATGTGCCTAGGTAAGAGAGCAATAGGAACATCTGTGTTAAGATTCTCTCTTTCAGTAGGCTGTGCTCTGGTAACCACAGGAATGTTTACATAGACCCTCTGGCATGGGGGTTATCGTCTTGGAAACATGATCTTTGCCAGGTAGACACACCCTTCAATTTATATATCAGCCTGTAACCAGCATTACAGTGGGAACATTCTGGAACATTAATAATGCAGCAACTCAGTAACTCTGCTGCATTATTCCAAAAAACACAATGTTTTTTCTCCCTTGATTTGTGCGGGATCTCTATTATTTAACCACTATAGGTAACCGCTAAATTCTAACGGTTGGTGCTGTGAGCCGTATGTTTGGACTTTCGATTCAATCGAAAATCTACAGTTTTTGCTAAAAGTCCTGAGACTATGAAGCTGACTGCGCGCACCCGCAAGAACGTTGGATTTTCTGTTCTTGGTTCCAGTGAACAGCCGACCAGTTGGGTAGTCGAAAACCTACACCATTTAACAACCAAATAAATTAATGCTATAGCTTTGGTAGTCCACGGAGTCTTAGTAAGTCCCTGACTAGGCCACGATTAATATCGTGAAACTCTCTAAGGGTGGATAGGTTTGAGAGAAGAGCTAAACTGTATTTCATTGACAAAGCCAACTGTTTTAGACGATAATAAAGTGATTTGTACAAGTAAAATATAATGCTGTCCAGTGGTACAAATACGACAGGAGGACTGCAGCCTCTGACACGCATGCGCACATGTTTAAATATCATGGTGCCAGTAGGATACCATCAAGAAATGAAAAGGATGACTAGAATCGAAATCAATGCCTGGAATCAAAATCGTCAGAAAGGAAAAGTTTTCCATCCAAGCAAGATGGATTCAGAAGAAGTTGTATATAGACAGATGGAGAGTGTGGTCCATATTAATCGAAACGACAAAGGAAAGTTAAGATGGCCGAGAGGATAACAGTTGAAAGGTGGGAAAAGGAGACAAAAGAAACAATCAAAATGGACGGGGATGCATTTTGTTTATCCATCTGGCCGAACGACACCAGTCACAAGATGGAATCTTTGTCATGGGACTCTGGAATCATGGATGATACAAGGAACTGACCTGAGCTTTTATAATCTTTGATTAAGAGTTCTTAAAGTTCTAAAAATGTATCGTACCTAAACATTAAGTGAAGCTGGAACTTATCAAGGAAACCTGATCACGTTCCTTGTTAATTCCTGGTCTATTTAATTGAATATTACATGTAGTTTGAAAAGCACTTTGGTAAATATAATGTTTTAATAGGCATTCAGGTGAGCCTGTTTTGTTCTGTCATGCTTGAACATGTTTTAATAGGTATTCAAGAAATAGTCAGTTTTTTTGTGCTTTGTCATGTCATTAAGAGTCAAACGCATTTACTGCATTGATAATGTTTTATTTCCATGAGGCCTCCACTAAGGGGGTAACCACAATGTGGTTAGGCGTTTACCAGGCCCACCGCATGGTAATTTGCTGCCACGTGTGGAGCTGTTACTGAAAAATCTGAAATTTGTACAATCATTTCTAATCTGATAAAATAGTCTTGTGGTTTTCTTACAAAATGTTAAAATGTTGTGTTTTTCTCTCTCCTTGTACATAGTGGAATCAGTGTAGCCTATTGCTAAGGGTTAACTTTGAGTCAGACTGGTCTCACCTGTGGTAAGTCCCCAACAGAAACATGTTCAGGTTTGGGATGATCAAACATGAAGTGAAAGTTAAATATATTTTCCTTTCAATAGCTTTAATGCTGAAATGTATAATTTTGAAACCAACTGCAGTGAGGGTAGAGACCTAAATTCATCCCCCATTGGTGATAGAGCAAGTTTAATATCAATAGAACCACAGATGTGGTCAAAATATACATAAAAGTTGTGATTTAGGGTTTGGCTAACCGCTACACTTTGGAATAAAAATCTATCAAAGTTGGGAAAAAAAGTAAAAAGTTAATCAAGACATTGTTTGTCACGAGGAAGTTTGGCCATTGCCTGTGAAAATGCAAAATGTTGGTACTGTACATATGCTAATACTAATGCTAGCAGGTAAACCACTGGAACTTGGGCTGGAGTTTTTCTCTCCTATAATTTAGTTGAGCAGCTTATCCCCTAGTGGGCAAACTGATTATTTAGTCTGGCATGTGCCAAGAAACTACAGGAGTTTATAAATACATGATAGCCAATTTCACAGACCTTTGGGAAGGTACTGAGGTAAAGTCAAATTTGTGCGCTGTTTTGTCAATAGGTTATATGGTTTATAATTCCTTCACACAAGCGATCGTGTTGCACATTGATGTCTTTGATGTTTGTGAATGTTTGTGTTTTTAACATTTCCACTTTGTTTTGTTATGAATATAAATTATGCAACTCCTTATTTAATGGATTCTAGATCCATCCCTAATACCAATTCTGTATTTTTCATGTCCGTCCTGTAATGGCTAGTTCAGGATGGAGCCTCCTGTAGCCGTATTTGTCATTGTTCTGCTTTCACTCATGGTGTCACATTCCATTGACTTAATGAAGTGAAAGTAGGGGGATGTATTATATGATAACTGATTATGATTAGAAAGAGCTGAACTGAGAGTTTAAAGCAAATCAAATTGGTACTTATAGGTTATGAGATGTTTCCATAAAAAAAAGTTTTCCATATTTATAATGGAGCAGTGGAATGTTTCACAGCTTCCATTCACAGCATTTGTTTTTAATTTGTTTATTTGGAAATTGTTTGTTTGATATAAGGTCTAACATTTTAATTGTTGAATAGAATAGATCAAAACATTTTTGTTCATGCTGACAATCTTATTTCACTGCGGGTTGCTATCGGTCATAAATATAGCACAAAGGAATCAAATATCAACCAAGCTAGTTCTGGATGGAAAAGAAAATTTGACATAGACTTATGGAAACTTGCCTTAATGGGGTGTAAGCTTCGCTCTAATGAGTTGAATACGTTTTCAGGACTGATCTATTGTCGTAATAGTTGTGAGTTGACGGAACAATACCCAGTGGATGAAAGTCTGACGGACTGTTGAACCACACTAATGGTTGTTTTGCAACCCTACGTTTAACAGATTGGGACATCAGAACCCCTTTTCTGATGATACATCTCATCACAGACAACTGTGTTTGTACAGCAACATTTTTAAGAAGGATTTCTACAACCACACTGTTCCAAATCTTCCTGACCACTCACATGGCAGAACGATGCCAGGGTCAGATCACTTGGGTTCACACTCCATTTCTAGATGAATCATCGACAGCGAGATGAGAGGAGAATCCACCTGAGTCCTGAAGGTCTCCACATACTACTGGACAGAGTACCACGGGCCAGTTGACTGGAAAGGTCACATGGTCCCAACACAGTGGAAGACACTGTTGTGGTGTTAATCTTGATTAAGTGAAGTGTTGGAAACTCACTGTTCCATTATACACCTACACTCACTTGTTAGGACAACCAGGCAATTTGCTGGGTCCACATTACACTGACTGCAATAACTTTACAAGACAGAAAACTGAAGACAAGAACTACAGGACACTTGGACACTAGCTTAATTCCTTATGATCAACAATTTTTTTAAACTAACTGATATGGTGATGTCATAAGTAGGAAGGTTTGTTTCTTGCAAAACAGGTGGGACACTGTATGATGACAATATTGGACTTTGACGTATTTTGTGATTATGTCTAATGATTAGAGTTTTTCCCTATTTAAAGGTAGACTTTTTTTACAGGTACACTAGGATATGCATGAGTCTTTTGTATGATATTGGAACTGAAAAAAGCCAGTCAACTGTACTGAAAAGCCTAGAACATAGCTTGGTCAGCAAAACCTCTAATTTTTATGATATTGCACTGTATTCTGTAAAAATTCCAGCTATGAATTGCCTTTTTTCCATGTGGTAAAAGCTTTTGAATCAATATATTTCCAGTTGAGTGAAAAAGTTAGAAAAAGAGCAACTCCATTGTTTGCCTGTAGTCAAAATGAGCATCTGCTAGGAAGAGTTTAAACTTAGCACTGGCTGAGCTGCGACTAGCACTGAGTGCTTCATTTCTGGATCATTTCCCAAGCACGTGTTTTTTGTTTTGAGTAAAACCATGTACTTGAAACCTTAACATAAGGAAGGTGTTTATGCGAATAGGAGGTTCTGGAGTTCATAGGAGGTGAACTGGAAAATGTATGTGAAATGACAGGTCGTGGTTTAGGGAGTTTCAGGGATCTAATCCGATGCCTCTGGTACAAATACTGTATACCACTGCAGCATGGTTTTGACTGTGACACACTGCTCTTTCAGCAAATCATTTATACTTTCAATCTTAACCCACTTTCTTGTCAAATAAAGCATACCATGATTGAAACATCTGAAAAAACTATGTATATTTTTTCCTTTAAAAAGATAAAGTAAAGAAAAGCTATTTATATCACACATTAATGTATTTTAAATATAAATCATTTTCTGAGTGATAGTTTTTTTACTCACTTTGGGCAATAGATATATATGACATCAGTGGGATTCAAACCCACAATCTTGGTGTTAGAAGTGCAAGCCAAAAAATATCAGTGCATTGCGTATGTGCAGTACAATACTGTCAAATAAAGGACTATTGTCCTCCATAGTTGTAACCGCAACTGTTAACCATATAAACCATGTGAACACTGGCAATGACAAAATGGAGCAGGATAGAGAAGAAGGCAGAGGAATAAATCAAATAGTTTGTGGTTTTGCCCCTGTTGTGAACCACCACAAGTAAAGCAGGCTTCTACCTGGCCAAAACTCAAGTGTCAACGCAGAATCGTTGTCCAATGAGCAACTGTGTCAGAACAATGTGGGGGAAACATTCATGTGTGCAGCGATATCCAAAGACGGGATGGTAGGACATAAGCCCATTCTTGGGTCTTAGAATGGCTGTACATCTCATTGAGGAACTCAATGACATTGTGTGGGATAATATTAGGTTCCACCATTCAGAGTTGATTCAGGAATGGTTTATGACCACACCTAGATTCCTGACCCTACACCAGGCCCCGTATTCTCTATTTCATTATGGAGGTGGAGAGACTAAACTGAGAGAATTTTATTATTTGACGACTTACACTTAACCATAAACGTACAACCCCATTTCCAAAAAAGTTGGGATGCTGCCTAAAATGTAAATAAAAACAGAATGCAATGATGTGCTAATCATTTAAACCCTATATTCAATAGAAAATAGTACAAATACCATAATTCATATCAAATGTTGAAACTGAGACATTTTATTGTTTCTTGAAAAATATATGCCTACTTTGAATTTGATGCCAGAACACAGACAAAAAAAATAGAGAAAAAGGCAACAAAAGATTGTAATGTTGCTGCATCCACAAATGCAAGTTAAATCTCTACCATGCAAAGAAGAAACCATCCATAAACAAGATCAGAACTGCTGCTTTCTCTGGGCCCAAGCTCATTTAAGAAAATTGTCCTGTGATCTGACTAATCAAAATTTGAAATATTTTTTGGGAATCATGGAAGCCACATCCTACGGATTAAAGAGGGGAGGGACCATCTGGCTTCTTATCAGCACACAGCTCAAAGGCCAGCATTTGTGATGGTATGGAGGTGCATTAGTGCACATGGCATGGGTGACATACACATTTGTGAAGAGGCCTTAATGCTGAACAATATATACAGGTTTTGGAGCAATATATGTTGCCATCCAAACAATGTATTTTTCAGGGAAGGTCGTGCTTATTTCAGCATGACTATGCCAAACCACATTCTGCATGCATTACCTCAGCATGACTCCATAATAAAAGGGTCCGGGTGCTAAACTGGCCTACCTGCAGTCCAGACCTGTCACCCACTGAGAATATTTGGTAAAATTATGAAACAAAAAATACAACAAAGGAGACCCGAACTGTTGAGCAGCTGAAATACTGTATCAAGCAAGAATGGGTATACATTTCACTTTCAATACTACAGCAATTGGTCTCCTCAGTTCACAATTGCTTACAGAGTATTTTGAAAAAGAATAGGTGATGCCACACAGTGGTAAACATGCCTCTGTCCCAATTTTTTTTTATTGTGTTGATGGCAATTTCAAAATGGCCATGTGTTTTTCCAAAAACAATAACATTTCCCAGTTTCAACATTTAATATGTTGTCTTTGAACTATTTTCAATTAAATATTTTCAATTAACATGATTTGCACATCACTGCATTTGGTTTTTACACAGCGTCTCAACCTTTTTGAAAACGGGGTTGTAGTTGTTGAATCAATGTTGAAATATGTTTACAAACCAAGTGAAAACAAAATCAGTTTTTAATGCAAAATGGGTTCCAAAAAAGAATCAGCTTTGAGTTGGGTACTAAGATTTTTGAAAAGCCACACCGATTTTTGAAAATACTAATTGATACCAACCCTGTAGAATGTGGTATGTAAATGGAAATCCGTCTAGTCTAGATTATCAACTGAACCAATACCCAATGTCAGGTGACATCCGAATAAAGCTAAATCTTTGACATCAAGATGTCAGGTAAACATCACATTTGTTTATGCAGTTGTAGTTACTAAAAATATTATTACTGTATTACTTTTTCACACAAATGCAACATTGACAATGACATCACATAATAATTATGGCCTTACGTCTTTTTAGCCAACTTTGCCCACTGTAGTCTTTACAAATGAGAGAATATGTGTCAACCTAGCTATTCTGTAAAATTGTGGCCAATAGGAACATTGTTGAGTCAAGTCCGAAGACTAACAAGTAAGACCATATATACCTGCCACAAGCATGATTGAGCAATTGGCAAACCACAATGGCCACAATAATTGCTACAAAATATAACACTATTCATTTGTAGATCAGACAGCAGGCTCAATCAACCAATGATGTCACAGGCTGAACTTTTCTGGGGATAAATTTAAAAAACATCTCCAATCAATCATAACTTTGTAGGACTGGAAAAACACCCAAAATAGTGTTATACATTGGCTTTTCCCATTAAGCACTGAGATTAATGGTTTATTAAAAGCTATACAAATAACATATTTGATTAATGTACCTTGAGGGCGCAGTACTGGTATCTCGTGATCTGGTGGTTCCTGTCACTGTAACGATCAAGTGGCGTAAACATGACGCTGAAAGGGCCTGCCCATTGGCTGAACAGAATGAAGAGGTGATGCCTCAGGCTCTGCTGCGGGAACAGGAAGCGTCGATGGTGGACTAGGAAAGGATGACAATGGATGAGAAAGCGGGGAGGAGATACAGGCTCAAGGAGGGAGGAGATGGGAGCAGAAGAAAATATGGTGGAGAAGGCCAGTACTGTACAATAGGTACAGTAATTATACTGTTAGCACCCTTACCAGAACAGTGAGTGTACAAATGCGGTCTAAGCAGCTGCAATACACAGCTGCCGCATGGGTTCAGATCCGGACAGCAGTTGAGAGCCATCATTTTCAGAATGACGTTTATTAGCACAAGCATCGACATAATAAAAAATGCGTGCCTGCAAGTTTTTACTTGGAAAATGTGCTTGCCCCACCAAGCTGCTGCGTAGGCCAGTGGTCAGCAAAACTCTGGACAATTAAATACATACCCCCATGAAACCGATTGAGATGAGTGGTTATGATAGTACTATGGGTAAAAGTGGGGGACAACATGTTTACTGATGCCTTGTTTAAAAAAACAGTGAGATGTTACAAACCGCTAGTTGGCAGTTATGATTCCAGTACAACTCAAGACTTAGCAAAAGAGTGAGGGAGAGCATGTTATCGCAAAGTCATGGACCACGGTTGTGTTAGGGTCGTGTTCATCTCTCATTCATGCAGTAAGTCTGGCTGCCAATGAGTCCCCATCTGCCCTTGCCTTCACAAAAAAAAAATCACATTTTAGCACTGGCGTTCCCTGGGACATGGCCAATTCAACATCAACAACAAATGTCCAGTGTCTTCTGTGTACACTGGACCTATACCACCAGGGAGGTCTCTTTTCATCATTAATAAGCTATTGAAAATAAGCCTCAACAGGAAATTTCCTTTGACATCCAGTAAGTTAGATTCAAATTCTGTTGAAACCCAGTGATACTGGAGATCCCCAGGGCTCTGTTCAGGAAATAGTGCACTACACATAGAATGAGATGCCGATTCATAGGCAACCTGGAAAGTTATTTACCAGGAACACAGTGGATGAGGTTTGCCACCATGGCACTGAAGTGAGCTCTAATGTCCTTGAGGATCTCCAGGTCCTTGTCGTTCTCCACCTCTAGTAGCATTCGCGTCAGGTCCACATACTCCAGGAACAGTGCTCCTAGGGCTAACGTGTCCCGCTCCAGAGCTCCGTTGGTGCTGTGGACATCAGACAGAGACAGATGGTCAGACGGACAGACAGAATGAGGACATTTAATTGAGTTGTTTTCACCTCCCAGACAGGATGGAGGCATTCTTTACCACATATCACAGGTCCATGTGTGATCATGAGTAGGACAAAAAGAATGTCAGAAAGCGCGAGGAGAGAGTGTGTTTATCAAAGAGGTATCACGGTGCATTAAAAAAAAATCTGAAAACTGAAAAAACATCCGGTAAAATCAAATGTCTGTGATTGTCATCTCAGAAAGACTGAGCTCTAGAATGATTCAAGGCTTTTTGAATTAGAATGCCAAGTTGGATAATTAATTGAAAACAATTTTACCCAGTCTGAGGTAATCTTTTTCATAGTTCCAGCTGCCCTCACGACTTGTGTTCGCAAATGGTTAATTAATAAATGTGAGTCTAACCTATCACTGATGACACCAGAATCAGCCAGTAGTTCAAATATCCTCAGAAGCTGCAGTCTCAGTAGATCTCTCCGTTCACGACGCTTCTTGTTCTGAGACAAAAAAAGGAATAAGAGACAGATTGATGGAACCTTCCGACAAGTACTTCTTCAATGAACCCTTTAATGTTTGACGTGTAACCCCCCCACCCACACTCAATAACTTAAAAAACGTTTTGCAAAGTACAAATTGTGTGTGTGGTAACAAAGTAATTTATAATGATGATGAATGTCAATAGCTCACCTCTGGTCTCCTCTCCAAAGCCTCCTTCATTAAAGGATGCAGCTCTTCTACCAGCTCCCTAAACACACACACACACACACAGTTAAAACTATAGAATGAACATTGGGATGCTAGAAACATCCACATCTCAAAATATCGTTTTCTACTTTTTATAGTTTTTATAGTTTTTTTGTATGAAAATCTTGGCTAACATTTGAAAACAATTCCATGAAAAAAGAAGTATTAGTTAGTACTGTAGGTTGTATGTGTCCAGGGCATTTCTCAAGTGCCCAGGAAAATAAAATGCTGCCAGTCACATTGTCCGGCATTACGTTTTCTTAGCGGAAGCCCTGGTGTGCATGTAATAAACATCCTTTAACATTTATGGTAGGATAATGGCTTGGCAAAATACAAGATATTTAAAATTTTGCACACCAAGTCCAAACTTGGTTTTTGACAAAGGTGATGGGAGCATCCATGTAAAGCAGGCAGGGTAATATTACAGTGGATATAAAAATCTACACACCCCTGTTAAAATGCTAGGTTCTTGTGATGTAAAAGAATGTGACAAAGATAAATCATGTCAGAACTTTTTCCACCTTTTATGTGACCTATAACGTGAACAATTCAATTGAAAAACAAACTGAAATCTTTGAGGGGGAAAAATTATAAACTCACAATAACCAGGTTGCATAAGTGTGCACACCCTTAAATTAATACTTTGTTGAATCACCTTTTGATTTTATTACAGCACTTAGTCTTTTTGGGTAGGAGTCTATTAGCATGGCATATCTTGACGTGGCAATATTTGCCCACTCTTCTTTGCAAAAGCGCTCCAAATCTGTCAGATTGCGAGGACATCTCCTGTGCTCAGCCCTCTTCAGATCACCCCACAGATGTTCAGTTGGATTCAGGTCTGGACTCTGGCTGGGCCATTCCAAAACGTACATTTTCTTCTGGTGAAGCCATGCTTTTGTGGATTTGGATATGTGGTTTGGGTCATTTTCCTGCTGAAAGGTGAACTTCCTCTTCAGTTTCCTAACGGACGCCTGAAGGTTTTATGCCAAAATTGCCTGGTATTGGGAACTGTTCATAATTCCTTCCACCCTGACTAAGGCCCGGTTCCTGCTGAAGAAAAACAGCCCCAAAGCATTATGCTGCCACCACCATGCTTCACTGTGGGTATGGTGATCTTTGGGTGATGTGCTATGTTGTTTTTGTGCCAAACATACCTTTTGGAATTATAGCCAAAAAGTTCAACCTTGGTTTCATCAGACAATACCACATTTTCCCACATGTTTTTTGGGGACTTTGTTTTTGGAAAATTCAGCTGGGCTTGGATGTTTTTCTTTGTAAGAAAAGGCTTCCGTCTTGGCACCCTACCCCATTCATATGAAGAATACGGGAGATTGTTGTCACATGTAGCAAACAGACAGTACTTGCCAGAAATTCCTGCAGTTCCATTAATGTTGTTGTAGGCCTCTTGGAAGCCTCCCTGACCAGTTTTCTTCTCATCTTTTCATAAATTTTGGAGGGACGTCCAGTTTGTGGTAATGTCTCTGTTGTGCCATATTTTCTCCACTTGATGATGACTGTCTTTACTGTGTTCCATGGTATATCTAATGCTGGAAATTATTTTGTACCCTTCTCCTGACTGATATCTTTCAACAATGAGATCCCTCTGATGCTTTGGAAGCTCAATGCGGACCATGGCTTTTGCTCTGAGATGCAACTAAGAAAATGTCAGGACAATTCTACTAGCTGAACTTTATTTGTGATTAATCAATTTAAATGATGGCAGGTGTGTAATGACTTCTATTTAACATGAGTTTGAATGTGATTGGTTAATTCTGAACACAGCCACATCCCAAGTTATAAGAGGGTGTGCACACTTATGCAATCAGGTTATTGTAAAGTTGCAATTTTTCCTCCTTGAAGATTTCAGTTTGTTTTTCAATGGAATGTTCACATTATAGGTCACACTAAAAGTGGAAAAAGTTCTGACCTGATTTATCTTTGTCTCTTTCTTTTACATCACAAAAAGGGGCGTGTAGACTTTTTATGTCCACTGTATATTATATATATATATATAATATAATACACTCACCTATAGGATTATTAGGAACACCATACTAATACTGTGTTTGACCCCCTTTCGCCTTCAGAACTGCCTTAATTCTACGTGGCATTGATTCAACAAGGTGCTGAAAACATTCTTTAGAAATGTTGGCCCATATTGATAGGGTAGCATCTTGCAGTTGATGGAGATTTGTGGGATGCACATCCAGGGCCCGAAGCTCCCGTTCCACCACATCCCAAAGATGCTGTATTGGGTTGAGATCTGGTGACTGTGGGGGCCATTTCAGTACAGTGAACTCATTGTCATGTTCAAGAAACCAATTTGAAATGATTCGAGCTGTGTGACATGGTGTATTATCCTGCTGGAAGTAGCCATCAGAGGATGGGTACATGGTGGTCATAAAGGGATGGATATGGTCAGAAACAATGCTCAGGTAGGCCGTTGGCCAATTGGCCTAAAGTGTGCCAAGAAAACATCCCCCACACCATTTCACCACCACCAGCAGCCTGCACAGTGGTAACAAGGCATGATGGATCCATGTTCTCATACTGTTCACGCCAAATTCTGACTCTACCATCTGAATGTCTCAACAGAAATCGAGAATCATCAGACCAGGCAACATTCTTCCAGTCTTCAACTGTCCAATTTTGGTGAGCTTCGTGCAAATTGTAGACTCTTTTTCCTATTTGTAGTGGAGAAGAGTGGCACCTGGTGGGGTCTTCTGCAGTTTTAGCCCATCCGCTTCAAGGTTGTGTGTGTTGTGGCTTCACAAATGCTTTGCTGCATACCTTGGTTGTAACGAGTGGTTATTTCAGTCAAAGTTGCTCTTCTATCAGCTTGAATCAGTCGGCCCATTCTCCTCTGACCTCTAACATCAACAAGGCATTTTCACTCACAGGACTGCCGCATATTGGATGTTTTTCCCTTTTCACAACATTCTTTGTAAACCCTAGAAATGGTTGTGCGTGAAAATCCCAGTAACTGAGCAGATTGTGAAATACTCAGACCGGCCCGTTTGGCACCAACAACCATGCCACGCTCAAAATTGCTTAAATCACCTTTCCCATTCTGACATTCAGTTTGGAGTTCAGGAGATTGTCTTGACCAGGACCACACCGCTAAATGCATTGAAGCAACTGCCATGTGATTGGTTGATTAGATAA
This sequence comes from Esox lucius, assembly GCF_011004845.1. Lineage (NCBI taxonomy): Eukaryota > Metazoa > Chordata > Actinopteri > Esociformes > Esocidae > Esox > Esox lucius. Next base: position 2,727,894 of record NC_047569.1, read on the forward strand.
TTGCATTACTGAGAAATTGAACACGTGTTCCTAATAATCCTTTAGAGTGTATATTTAGGGTAATATTCCTTGCTCAAGGACAGAATTTCATGTAACCTACGTTCTGACTAATCCCATTCATTACCTACATTTATTTATTTAAAATTCCCAAATTACTATTGAAGTAATAGTTTAATCAAAACCGGAGTATAGATTATCTGCTTTATACATACTGCTTTTAGAATTTAGGATTGAGAACCGTTTTAATACATACACTACTGTTCAAAAGTATGGTAGTATTTCCCAATTGAAATACCCTTCATTTCTTACAATAAGAATAGAGTGACGACTTTCAGAAGGAGGTTCTTTGTTTCTGGCCTTTTTGAGTTGAGTATCTCTCCAGATACTCAACTAGTCAAAAGAAGGCCAGTTTAATCATTTCTTTAATCAGCACAACAGTTTCAGCTGTGATAACATAATTGCAAAAGGGATTTCTAATGATCAGTTATCCTTTTTGATAAACTTGGATTAGCAAACACAATGTGCCATTGAAACACAGGACTGATGGTTGCTGAAAATTGGCCTCTGTAGATATTCCATTACAAATCAGCCGTTTACAGCTACAAAAGTAATTTACAACATTAACAATGTCAACACTGTATTTCTGATAAATTCGATGTAATTTTAATGGACACAAAATGTGCTTCTCTTTTGAAAACAAGGACATTTCTAAGTGACCCCAAAGTTTTGAACGGTAGTGTAGTCCAACCATAATTGCTACTGTACTATCATTAATATTTCAGTGTAGACTGTAGCTTTGCATGGCTTTACATATCTACCTGCTTTTTTAATGTGACATTAAAATGGATGTTATGATTTTGTCATTCGCTCATTCATCCAGACAGCCAAAATGGCAGGACTTTACCAAAACAGGTTATTCAATATTTTCAAAGCAAAATCTGTAAAACTGATATATTTGTCTGGGTGTGTTTAGTCTGGGTGTGTTTGTGTGTGTGTGTTTTAATTTCACCAATTACATTCCTATCCCCACAAGGATAGTAAAATATAAAATAATCCTACTTTATCAGGACTATTTGCAGATTCATGGGGGTTAGGTTTAGGGTTGAATTTATAATATGATTTTATTTTGTTTTATGCTCCCAGAAAGAATAGAAACACTGTACAAGGCTATGCAAGCATGTGTGTTTTAGTGGGTTGTACCTAAAGACCAGGGAGTTGGTGCGTCCAAAGCCCAGCACCAAGGATTCTGTCAGCTCGATGCTGTCTGCTCTCATCAGAGGGACCAGCTGCTTCAGAAGCCACGCAACTGAGGGGGTTCCGATAATCTGCTACACACACTCAAAAACATTATACTACACACACAACCTCGTACCAACAACCTTGTTAACACACAACATATTGAACATCAAACAGGAACTTCTAATCACCTGGCACAACCATCCATACATAATAGTATAAATAACACACTTGTGCAGAGCTACCATACAGTTGATTTTCACTCCAACTAGCTTTGGGGAGCTAGTTAATCCAATGTGGAGTTAGTTAGTCCCCATGGAGGGTGAGTCACTACAACAGGAGGTTTGGATCTATGATGAGTTTTCATTCCATTGTGGAGTTATTCTCCATGGGGAGATAGTTAGTACATCAAGGAGTTAGCTGGGACAATGTAGAATTGAGAAGGGGAGTTATAGATATCTACCTTTTCGTAGCTGATGCTACCATCAGGGGTAGTAGCCGTGATCTCATGAGTGGAGGCTCTTAGGTGGCCGGGGCTCATGATGCTGGGCCTCGCCACTCCAAAACACAGGATCAGATAGTTTCGCCACAGGGTCACGTAACCATCCACACCACCAGATGGGCTGCATGTCTTTTTAGCGTACACTGGGTTACTGGGGGGAACCATGGGAAAAAAGAAAATAGACACAACGTTAGTTCAGGTTGCACAGGTAGTCCATCTCCTCCAGGATGGCATATCTGTGTGTGCCTTAGCAAGGTTTGTTGTGTCTCCCAGTACAAACTCAAGAGCATGGAAGAGATACAAGGTTGTTACACAAGGAGAGCTGGACTGGGCCATAGAAGGGTAACAACCTAGCCTCAGGACCGGTGTCTGCTCCTTTGGGTGAGGACGTACTGGAGGAGTACTGCCAGAGCCCTACAAATTGACCTACAGCAGGCTGATGGTGTGCAAGTTTCTGACCAAACTGTCAGAAACTGACTCCATGAGGGTGGTATGAGGGCCCGACGTCCTCTAGTTAGACCTGTGCTCACAGCCCAGCACCGTGTAGCTCGATTGGCATTTGTCAGGGAACACCAGAATAGGCAGGTCTTCACAGATGAGAGCAGCTTCACACTGAGCACATGTGACAGATGTGAAAGAGTCTGGAGACACTGAGGAACGTTATACTGCCTGCAACATCATCTAGCATGACTGGTTTGGTGGGTCAGTGATGGTATGGGGAGGCATATTCCTGGAGGGTTGCACAGACCTCCATGTGCCAGCCAGTGGTAACCTGACTACTGTTAGGTACCGGGATGAAATCCTCAGACCCAAACTTAATGCTGGTGCAGTGGGCATCATCTGGTGGAGGACAATGCCCGGCCTCATGTGGCCAGAGTGTGTAGCCAGTTCCTGGATGAAGAAGGATTTAATTGCATTAACTGGCCCTCACGTGCCCCAGACCCCCAGACCTGAATCAAATCCCCCATCCTCTGGGATGTTATGTATCGGTGCATCTGACACAGCCAAGTAGCACCACAGACTGTCCAGAAGCTCACTGATGCCCTGATTCAGGTCTTGGAGGAGATCCCCCACGACACCTTCCGCGGTCTCATCAGGAGAATGCCCAGACGTTATCAGGAGTGCATACGGGCACCTGGGGGCCATACACACTTTTGAGTCACATTATGAGTTGATGTGATGAAATTCACACAAATTGGAACAGCCTGTGATTTCAAATGTTTTCTTTCATTTTTGGCATGAGTTTGGATCCAGCTCTCTGTTAGACCAGCACAACATGAGATAATTACAGATCTTTCTGTTATTTATTCAACAAGATGTAAAAAGTATCTTTAAAACATTTGTACACACTGGTGTCATCAAAATGGGATGTGTAAAATATGATTTCAGTAAAATTTGAGCAAACAATGGTAAATTATAAAAAATGTAATGCTCAAGTCCAGTAATTGTATCAGATTTACTATTTTTTTTACCAAGCTTGGTAGAGGCTGTGTGGTTACAGATTATTTCAAATGGCGTACATGGACAGCACACCGGACCAGCAAAGCAACCTTTTTGGATATAAAGCTCAGAATTGCTTACAATTTAAAATAAATATATAAATATATTTAAAAACAGAAGGTTCAGATAGCAGTGGTGGTATAGTAGTTGTTTGTAATAGTATATCATTTTTTATTTTTTTATTTTATTTATAATTGACAGATGTGTTTTTTAAATGTCATTATATCTCTTTCCAAATGGTACATATATCTATATAACATTTTGATTCATTTTCATTCTAGATTTATTTTATTTTAAACATACCCTCTCATTTTAAATTGTCATTAATTAATTAGTTTGAGGTGTTAAATGTTTTAAGTATTGTGAATCAGACTCGGCTTCATTCGACTACACCAAAATGTACTTGCTTAGCAGTTGTAACTACTGTGTATCTACTGTGGGAACAGATACCGCTTCAAATTACAGCCCTTTTTCCTTGTAACTACACTGTAACTATGTTGGAACAGACACTGCTTTAAATTACAGCCCTCTTTCCTTGTAACTACATGGTAACTATGTGGAAACAGACACTGCTTGAAATTACAGCCCTCTTTCCTAGCACTGACAAGTGTTGTTGTTACCATATAAGAACTTCTTAAAGATGGACTTACTAGGAACTTACATGGTAAGTAAGGGTGAAGTTCACAAGGTATAGGAAAGAATAAGCTACAACAGGATGATAAAGGTATGTTATTAACTGAAAACAAATGATAATTTACCACATTTATTTTAATTTTATCAGGTGTTATTACAAAATAGACTATTTTTAATGTGTATTTCCACCACGAGCTAATGGACCTTATTTGTATCTAAATTTGTAAACACAACATGAGATTTGCATAGTGAGCCAGCCACCTTCTAATGTTGCCTCCTAAAGTGTGCCTTCTAATGTTGGAGTTTGATTGTCCTCAACAACAGTAAAATCTGACAAACTCTTATTTGTTAAGCCTATCCATTTCCTTCGTCAGCTTCTCAACATAATAGCTTACATTGGAGCAATTTTGATCCAGCATATTGGAGAAAAAAACATTTTCTGTGGGTTTTCTGTGGCTTGATTTGTAACACGCATCTAAAATCAATTGATCCATTTGTGATTGATGTCAACGCGGCTTTTGGTTTGGCAAAAACCGATTGCCCAAAGCGTGTGTTGGTGGTGAAAAGTTGTGCATAGCTGAGAAATGCGCATAATTTCTCTTTTTTTTCTCTTGAATCCTTAACTGTGCGAGCAAACTTGCAAAAAAATTATTAGTAAAGTCACATTTAAATGGTAAATTCATAAGCACGAATAAGAATGACAATCATCATCATCATCATCTTCCGCTTATCCAGGGCCGGGTCGCGGGGGCAGCAGTCTAAGCAGAGATGCCCAAACATCCCTCTCCCTAGACACTTCCTCCAGCTCTTCCGGGGGGGACACCGAGGTAGTCCCTCCACCGTGTTCTAGGTCTTCCCCGGGGTCTACTCCCGGTGGGACGGGAACGGAACACCTTCCCAGGAAGGCGTTCCGGAGGTGGGAAGGCCGCTGCTCCTCCTCTCGATGTGGAGGAGCAGCGGCTCTACTCTGAGCTCCTCCCGGGTGACCGAGCTTCTCACCCTATCTCTAAGGGATCGCCCAGCCACTCTGCGGAGAAAGCTCATTTCGGCCGCCTGTATCCGGGATCTTGTCCTTTCGGTCATGACCCAAAGCTCATGACCATAGGTAAGAGTAGGAACGTAGATTGACCGGTAAATCGAGAGCTTCAGAGTTCAGCTCTTTCTTCTCCACGACAGACCGATACATCGACCGCATTACTGCAGAAGCTGCACCGATCCGTCTGTCAATCTCCCGTTCCATCCTTCCCTCACTCGTGAACAAGACCCCTAGATGCTTAAACTCCTCCACTTGAGGCAGGTACTCTCCACCAACCTGAAGTGGGCAAGCCACCCTTTTTCGATTGAGGACCATGGCCTCGGATTTGGAGGTACTGATTCTCATCCCCACTGCTTCACACTCGGCTGCAAACCGTCCCAGTGCATGCTGAAGGTCCTGGTTTGAAGGGGCCAACACGACAACATCATCCGCAAAGAGCAGAGACGAAATTGTGTGGTCCCCAAACCTGACACCCTCCGGCCCCTGGCTGCGCCTAGAAATTCTGTCCATCATGTACTGGGAACAAGTCTGACTTACTGCTGGCAATGCGGACCAAGCTCCTGCTTCGGTCGTACAGGGACCTGACAGCCCTTAGCAAATGACCCAGGACCCCATATTCCCGAAGCACTCTCCACAGGATGCCACGAGGGACACAGTCGAATGCCTTCTCCAAATCCACAAAACACATGTGGATTGGTTGGGCAAACTCCCATGAACCCTCCATCACCCTGTAGAGGGTATAGAGCTGGTCCAGTGTTCCACAGCCCAGACGAAAACCACACTTTTCCTCCTGAAACCGAGGTTCTACTATCGGCCGCATTCTCCTCTCCAGAACCCTGGCATAGACTTTCCCGGGCAGGCTGAGAAGTGTGATCCCCCTATAGTTGGAACACACCCTCCGGTCCGCCTTCTTAAAAAGATTCTTGAATACCTCAGTGACTTCAGCCCGGGTGATGGACGAGTCCATCCCTGAGCCCTCATCCTCTGCTTCCTCAATGGAAGACGGCGGGATTGAGGAGATCCTTGAAGTATTCCTTCCACCGCCCGACGACATCCCCAGTTGATGACAATTATATACTCTCAAATTGTTTTTTTATCACCTGTCTGTTTACTAAATACTTCTACAGTAGTATTGTTCTTCGTTCATATAAGTACACGTAACACCTACATTGTTCCTACATAACTACCCATTTTTAGCCAGTACTTATATTCTTGTTACTATGTAGTTACATGGGACCTACTCTGTAAGTAACAGGCTTTAATTTAAAGGGTTACCCAAATATTTACTCTATTCACTCAGGAGCCACAGTTGGTCGGCACTCACGTGGGGTCAACTAGTGGCATGAGCAGCTGCATGCGTGTGAAGGCGTAGGGCCAGGCGTAGCTGAGGGCTGTGGGACAGTGTTTGGGCAGATGGTCCTGGCGCAGCAGGCTATAGAGACAGAGCACCCAGGGGTCCTTGACCGACTGGGCAAGGATCCACACGTGGGAAGGGCTGCGGATGTCGTAGTGGCTGTTGACCAGCAGGGAATTCCACTCCACCAACCACTGAAAGTCCACTTGGTGGCCCAACGGGACGGTAGTCTAAAAAAAAGGAATGGAATTGAGATACAGGAGGGTACAGGATTTCAATCATTTCAGAAAATGAAATTCACAATTCTTTCACCTTCTGAAATGAAGAACTTCTCTTTCTTTCACACATTTAATGTACATTTTCACTGACTTCCTGAGATTTTTTTTTTTATTGGGGAATCAAACTGAGACATACATAACTTTTACAGTTAAGACATACAACCCCGTTTCCAAAAACATTGGGACGCTGTGTAAAATGTAAATAAAAATAGAATGCAATAATGTGCAAATCATTTAAACCATATATTAAATAGAAAATAGTAAAGACAACTGTTAACAAATGTTATTGTTCCTTGAGGAAGTGTCTGGGGAGAGGGAAGTCTGGGCATCCCTGCTTAGACTGCTGCCCCCGCGACCCGGCCCCGGATAAGCGGAAGAAGATGGTATGGTATGGTATGGTATTGTTCCTTGAAAAAATATATGCCCACTTTTTGATGTCAGCAACACATTTCAAAAAAGCTGGTACAGGTGCAACAAAAGACTTGTGTAATACAGAAAAAGAACATGGTGGAATATCTCATAACTAATTAGGTTAACTGGCAACAAATCAGTAACATGGTTAGGTATAAAAAGAGCATCCAAGAGAGGATGAGTCTTTCCAAAGAAAAGATGGGAAGGGGTTCATCAGTCTGTGAAAGACTGCACAGGCAAATAGTGCATCAACTTAAGAATAACATTTCTTAACGAGTAATTACGAAAGGTTTGGGGATCTCATCATCTACAGTACCAGGGATGCAACGGTACAGTGGGTCCATGGTTCGGTACGTACCGCTGTTTGGTACATGGTACCTATAGTTTCAGTATGAATTAAGTCATCATGTTAGAAGTGTTCCCACTTGAGTAGTTACCAGGTCATTCTCTGGTCAAGCTAAGATCTCTTCAACAGAAAAATAGAGGACCCTATGGTCTGTTAATTTCTCATTTACCTAGGTCACCACATACTAAATGAAACCACTATAGAAATTAATACAAATGACCAATGTAATATAAAATAATAATAACATCAAAACATCATATTTTGGTTCTCAGTTTAAAATTTCTATCACATTCCTTTTATTGTTACTAAAAATGAAAGCTCAACAGAATTTGAAATAGTCACGCTTCCTTTCACATGTCCAGCATTATTAACAATAACACAAGCATAGATACAGTTATAATTTCACATCACTAACCGGAATGGATTGGACAAAAACACTTGCAACCATTCAAACACACAAAACAAGAAACAATTATCCAGAGTAAGAATGTTAAAGAAAACACAAAACAAAAAATGTACTAACATCAATCCAAATGGACCAAACCACGCAAACAAAAAATATCCCACCCATTGGATGAGATTTCACTATGACTTGATCTTGTAAACCTTTCAATCGACTAATAATATTAGTGACATTAGAATCTTTGGAACGGATGAAAGTGCATCAATGCTCACTTTTCACATACATACACCCCCTTCCTTTGCCAGAATGTAATTCTTACACTACATAATTTTGCATCGAGACCTTACAATCGACTTGGTATGGTCCTGGCAGAGGTGCCTCTAGGCATCTCTATGTGCCTGGAGGCCACAGTCAGGGCCTGACTGCAGAGGTGCCTCTTGGTATCTCTATGTGCACAACTGTTTAATTATCCCCAATCCTCTCTATTGCTTCTAATTGGGGATTTAAGTTGCCCTGTTTGTCCTTTGGTTGTTGGTAATTGTTTATAACTAGCGTGCGTTTTGCTGCGCTTCAGTTCATGGTCGTACTTGCCTTTTGGTTTTTCTGTTTGTTTTCCTAAGATCCATTAAAAGGATGTCTTCCCTCTACTCTGCGCCTGTGTCCTGACTCAGCTGTGACAGAGGAGATCCGTTGTGTGTTTGATTAAATTTGGAGTTGGGGTCTGGATCCCTGGCTAGAGGATCCAGAGCCCAAAAGCAGGGGACAACACTGGAGGACATCACGATGGTGTTCCCGGAGACAGGCCCAGTGATCAGCCCAGAAGACACCCCCATACGAATTCTGAAGAAAGAAAACAGGACCTCCGTATGGCTGAGCGCAAATCCCCAGCCAGTCACACACCAGAGGCATCAATAAGAGAAGACACAGTCAGCATTAGAGATATGAGCTCAATACCCCATAACAAGAATCAGCTGTGTAAGGAGGATATAATTAAAGAATGACCAGAGCAAAGTGGTGAATAGATTCATAAGTAAAAGGAAGGAAGCCATGGTGCTTCCATAGTGTGACAAAATCATGCATTCCACCAAACCCATAAAGAGAACCAATACAGATCAGTGTAGATCCATGCTCCAGTGATCCAATACAGGCTCAGGTAAAAGCCAACAACTCAACTGCTTGTGCAGTAAGCGGAGAGTAGACGCGTGCTCTCCACCAAGGCATGAGTAACAACGACCAGATACGCAAAAGTGGGATGGCCAGAAACTGTACGAGAATCTGAACCATCATAGAAATAGTCAACGTCGTCAATAGGGATCTCAATGAAATTGACATGAGATGTGCGTTTGGGTGAACACTTACATTGCGTTGTTTATATGGTTATTATGCGAGGCCTACTCTTTTGGCTTTTGCCTTTGTGCTGAAATTGTGAAATTGAATTTGCCTCCTACTGTTGTGCTGGTGGCTGGCACATGTGGGAGTGTTAGCCTGCTAACTTAGGTGTTTTTGAAAATAATGGCCTAAGTTTAATAAGAGGGATAGCTTGGAAATTGGTATAATGATGATTCTCTGATTTGGTAAAATATGGTTTCGTAATGATGGGTTAAAATAGTGTTTTCTCTCTCCGTGTATGGAGTAGAATGGCCGAAGTCTTTAGTGTAAAGATAACACGCTGTTTTCCATGAAGACTGGGTTCAGCCAATATAGTCATAGCCTGCAAAAGAGGGTAAAATGTCCACTGCCTGTTTTTCCCCAAATAGCCAAAGCTTGTTTATTCCCCGTTTAAATAAACCCGTAAAATTAAACATGCTATTTTAAATGTTCAATTGGATTTGGTTAATTAATGATTTACTTTCACTTCGTTTGTATTTACAATTATATTTTCTTTTCATTTTTGTCCTGTAATGGTTCTGCTTTCATGCTTGGAGTAATTTTCCGTTGACTCTGTCGTGAAAGCAGGGGGGGATTGTATGAAATGATTATCTATAGTGGAAAAGAGTTAAACTTAGAGTTCAAATGAAAAAGAGTTGAACTTAGAGTTCAAAGCAAATTAAATAGGTACTTAAAGAAGTTACGTGAATAATCTAGTTTGTTTAATTGGGTTTTGAAAAGTATGTTTTATGCGAAATCTAACATGGTTATGGTTGAGTAGAATACATCCTAGCATTTTGACTTGGTTTAGCTAAGAAATAACTCATTTGATGGGAGTGTTACTGTTCAGTTTGTTAAATATTTGATTAGAAGTAATCATTTTAATCTCATGCATTCTGGAATAAGTGGGTAAAAACGTGCAGGGAGTACATTTTGTTATTTCTTACATGTTTACTAAATTTTGCAATGTTTTAATTGATATTGAGAAAATAATTCTGCATCAAGTTATATTTCTGGAAAACCAAGTTACATTATCAAAATTGTGTATTCTAATTCTAATTAAAGTTCTGTCCTAGTAGGCAATCATTGGAATGTTAATGGTTAACAGAAGCTTCTTTGAAGTGTAAGGTCGGCTTTCTATTGCCTGGTCTCAAGATAACACCACTCTGTCCAATGAGGTTGGACTTATTCTTAGGTTAGTAGACCACCCCCCACTCCAGGTTGAGCCCTGGGGTGATAAAGGTGAAAAAGGCGGGGGTCATGATTTATTACAGGATTTCAGAGTGTCTTTGATGTGCTAGGATAATAAGAAGAGACTTGGAGACATTCACACTGAGTTTCATCTTGTAGAGAAATTAGGCTAAATAACAGTTATGTTAGCTGACCTTCAAGATGGTGTGAAATGTTTGATTTGAAATGAGGTATTTGATCATTTATGCGAAACAAGGGTGAATTTGATTGTAGTTCCGATACAATACAATCAGATGTGAATTATATAGCAACTGTGATCTGGTTAGATGGTTAACTGAGAATTGTTCATGAACTACTCTAAGAGAGTGGTACTTCAATGTAAGTAAACTATCTTAACTGATGAGTTATTGGAACAGTAATGAGAAATGTGAAATTGTGTTCTTCTATTCTTTGTGTTGGTTGTTAAACCAACTATAGAAAAGAGTGGAATTGTTAGTTTGCTACACTAGCAGAACAGAAGCACCAGAGATGTTAATGTTTTAACGATACTGTTATTTATTTCAACTGTTCTAATCTATTTGGACAAATGAAATAGAGAGATATTGGAAATATAGGGTTTGATAGTGTGTGATTCTAATGTATCAGCGAGATGCAATAAGCTAATGTAATGGACATTTGTGATGGTGTACTGTGCAGTTGCAATTAATCTTCATAAGGATAATTCACACTTCAGATACAGGACACTTGAAAGCGATTTGGCAATAGAGGACTTGTTGGAGCCCAGAGAGAGACTGAGCTTGGCTTAAAAGGACAACTGTGAGGTGGCTGAGATGAGATGGATCTCACAGACAGACTGTCCTACTACTCTGGAGCGCTGCACGTCTAGGTGCCGCACGTCTACAGGATGCTGGGTTCCTGTGAGCTGGACTGACTCGAGTCCTGATGATTCTGCAATGTGATGGAGAAGGCAACCTCCAACCGAGAGGATGGAGGCGAGGAAAGCTCCGGTTATGGACAACGTTTACGGGGGCGGAAAGATCTACTGCACAACATCATGCTACGCTGATTGTGTCCATACTAGGTACACTCATCTGCTGTCCAGGTAGCTGAGAGAGGAACCTGGGATCGACGACACGCCACAAGAGGATTTCAGTGATAAAAGGTTAGACACAGTGAATTGAAGTCACTGAGGGAAAGTGAATTTTCTGGTGCTCGTAACCAGTCACTTTCTACATGGCCTTTAGCTCTAGAGCCTTTAGCTAAAACTGGTCATCTTGGAGTTCGCAAGGGAGAACACAGATTCTCTGGACCTGGCTGATAAAGCAGCTAGAATGAAGACAACCAGAGCTATGTCTGCATTTGAGATATGAAGGACAACACCTTGGAATATACATCTGACTTTTTCGTTCTGTTACATCGGCCTGCCAAAGAAATGGTTCATAACTGACTGTCTGACATTTGGAGGAGCAGAACATTTGTGATGACATCTAATTGGCATGAGAGGACTTTAACAGTGATGAATTGAAGGATGCATTTGTGACAAGTGGTTCTAACTCATTTAATTTACAATAGTCTGTTATATTAATGGTTATATTAGAATACACATTAAGTTCGTCACTGTTAAAAACCGTATTATTGAGAAGCAGAATTCAGATAATGCTGATCCGTGTATAGATTGATTATTCGTCAATGTATTAGTAATGCCTTGGGGCTTCTGTAGGGGGATCGCAGGCGCGCGCTTTTCTTCCTCATTCAATACAGACGAGTGAAGGCGAGAGCAGCGTCTTGTGTGTTTCTTAAACCTTCCCGCTACTTTTTTCCCTTTTTAAGGTAGTTACCACTCACAAAGCAATGTAGATATTAAAACATGTTTATAATATAAATCGTTATGATATTGTGGTTTTATATGAGTAAATAAGACAGTTTTTGCATTGTTTAAAGAGTTTTGTGATAACCGCGTAGGTGTGTAATTTTATGCTAGCTGCTAAGTATCTCGTGGCTCCGTCGTGTCCGAGTCTCGACACATATGAGTGTTTACAGTGTGTACACACGTTTTTGCTGTAAAGGTTATTGTGTAATTATCACTATAAGGGTGATTTATTGTGATGCTGAGATACTGAATACTGCTGAATATTGTTAAAAGTATAATTCATTTAATGTTACTTGAGAACCCATTTAAAAAGGAGTATTAAAATGTATTTTGATAACTTTGTTTAAAACAATTCACATTTTATATGGTAATTTAGTTAAAAAGAAATTAGAAAGCCTTAGAATGTGTACAAGTGCAAGAAGTGTATGGTTTATTGTATACATTGTTCAACTGATTCAATACAGACGAGTGAAGGCGAGAGCAGCGTCTTGTGTGTTTCTTAAACCTTCCCGCTACTTTTTTCCCTTTTTAAGGGTACAACATTTGGAGGCACTGCTGAGAGGTTTGGTTTGAGGATCACCCCTGAGCTATAAGTGGAGTCCTTGAGTCAAACATCCCGTCAAACAACTCAGATATCAGAGAAGAGAGTTCAGCAGAGCGGTGGAAGTGGACTTCGGACGGACCTGGCACCTTGTATCCTGAAGTGAGCAAAACTGCCTACTAGGGTGTAGCAAAAGCCAATTAAGTCAGATAACCCTCATTTTACTGCTTATGATAAAATGGAATCCGAATTGGAGAGGCTGCAACTGGAGGTTAAAGGAGCGTTGTACAAACTGACCATCGAACAGCTGATTAAAGTATGCAATGAACTGCAGATTTCAGGACCAGTGAAAGAACATGTAACTGGTAAAACTCGCAGCCAAGTGATTTCACATGTAATAAAGTATCTTGAACGGGAAGAGTTGGCCGACCTAGAGGATGAGGGTATGTCAGACCTCCTTAGTATTCATGACATAATAGACAAAATCGATTCGGCAACAAACGTAAGTGAAAGCGAAATCTCCAGTCAAATTGAGTCACAGGAAAACCTCCAGAAAGAGGTAGAGGCGCTAAGGCTGTCATTGAAAGAAAAAGAGAACGCGATGTATGACTTAATGAAAACAAACATGACCACCCCTGCCAGTTTCATCAAACAAGGAAAGAATTTGACCCCAGCAACCCCTAATGGCTCCATGTGGCGCAAAGATTTTAAAATATCTGGCCAGATAGGTGAGCCAGGGCAAAAAGATAAGCTGACGTTTTCTAGCCTGGCCAAACAAATTGAAAGTGGGCTCAGCAAAGGCTACCCAGAGTCAGAGATTATTGATGCTGTAATCCGTGCTATCACACCAGGCCTGCAGTTACGAAGTTACCTTGAAGGGAAAGATAAACTATCACTGCCTGCCCTTCGTAGGATCCTCAGGTGTCACTACCAGGAGAGAGGTGCCACAGAGTTATATAAACAGCTCACTTCTGAGGTTCAAAGCAGTAAAGAGACCCCTCAAAACTTCTTGCTTAGGGCAATGGACTTAAGACAAAAAATCCTGTTTGCTTCTCAGGAAGCTGATTCAAGTCTAAAATATGACCCGGTACTAGTTCAGAGTCTGTTTATGCATACAGTTCTAACTGGCCTTCAGAGTGACAATATTAAAGGTGACCTGCAGCCCTACCTCCTCCAGACAGATACCTCAGATGAGCTGCTGTTGGAGAAACTGAACATTTCACATGCCAATGAAAAAGAGAGACAGGACAAAAAGAAACACTCTGCCCCATCACGTGTAACTAATGTGAATACAGTCCAGTCAAGTGAAGCTCTGGTGGAAAAGAAAAGTGCCGCCTCACAAAGCCCAGCTTCACTTCCCCCTGATCTGCTCGCTGAAATAAAAGAAATGCGCTCTGACATAGTGCTATTGAAAGACTTGAAAGCTGAGATCTGTCAAATCAGGGAAACAATCCAAAGACCCGCCCCTGCACTGCCACAGTACCTTCCACCAAGCAGAGAACCAGCAACTGTGCCCTCTCCTTACCCAGTATTCTCACCCCCCCAATCCTCACCTTATCAGACTGAGTCAAATGAAATGCCATATTTCCACCAGCAGTCACCAGCAGCAGTGCAGGAGTATCGACCAACATTCGGGCCTGGACGGATGAGAGAGACGGCCCAGTTCCAGCAGAGGTTTGCACCGCAGAGGTTTTACCCAGCGCGACGCCCTCAGCCAAAATGTCCCTCATGTACTCAAGCAGGTGAGGAGTACTGTCAGCATTGCTTTAGGTGTGGAAGCAGTGAACACTTCAGAGCAGGTTGCAAAGCACAGAGACCTGTAGAGCCCGCTCGGAGAATCCCTTTAAACTAAGAGGGGTTGCCCCCACGGGACATGGAGCAACCAGCGGTATTGATAAGTCCCAATTCTGTGCAGGCTGTAAAGAGGAGAAAGGAAGAGAGGAACTAAAATGTTGTTCAGTTTGTAATACCACTCTATACTGCTCAAAGGAGTGTCAGGTAAACCATTGGCAAACACACAAAAGATTTTGTAAGCCATATGTATGTTCAGGTATCAAGAAGCAGACAACTCAGTCACGAGATAGAGTCAAGTACAAGAAAAAGGGGGCTTCAGAGAAAACACCTACTGTAAGTGAGTTAGTGGGGAAGAAGTGTGTCATTTGGTGTTTCCTGCACAAACAGAAAACCCAGGCACTTTGGGATACAGGTTCACAAGTTTGTGCTATAGATGAGGTATGGAAAAAAAGCCATTTACCTGATGTTCCTCTCAGAGACGTATCAGAACTAGTTGACCCTTTTGACCCTTTGCAAATCGAAGCAGCCAATGGAACAGAGATGCCGTATGTCGGATGGCTCGAAGTGTCCTTTAAACTTACTGCTGGTGATGATGAGCTGCTAATACCCATGCTAGTGTTAAAGGGCAAACAACAACAATGTCCCATTATTGGCTTTAATGTCATCGAGCGTCTTGTCCTAGATAGCCTGCAAGATCAAACAAAGTATGTGGATAAAGACAACCTTGTGAAGGCAGTAAGAATGGCTTTTCCTCACCTCAGGAAAAACAAAGCAAAGACCCTTATTAATGCAGTGCGTGTAGGACAGACATGTGACTATAACGTGAAGACAGCAAATGAGAGAGTTAGTGTGCCTAAGCATACCTCCATCCAAATTGAGTGTCGAGTACAGGTCCCACTTTTCAGAGAGGATAAGACTCTTATCTTTGAACCTGATGATAACCCACGTTGGCCTGAAGGACTAGAATTTTGTGACACTCTTGTGTCAGTGAAGGCAGGGATGACCCCAAAAATTATAGTCACTGTGCAAAACCCTACAAGTCATGACATTATGCTGTCAGGAAGAACAGTCATTGGAACTGTACAGTCAGCCAGATCAGTGTACCCTGCTAACATATTTAAAACAGATAACCTACCAACTGCATCTATTCACCATGTCCAGGCTCAGATTTCTAGTGAAAACACCCCTAGCCAAGAACAATGGGAACCTCCTGTTGATTTGACTCACCTTAATGAACACCAGAGGCAGACAGTTGGTCGGATGTTAAGAGAAGAGTCAGAGTCATTCTCCAGGTCTGATAATGACATAGGTTGTGCAGAGAATCTGCAAATGGACATTTCACTAAAAGACGGTGAGCCAGTGTCAAAAACTTACCTCTCTGTTCCAAAACCTTTATATAGAGAGATGAAAGACTATTTACAGGACTTGATAGCACAAGGGTGGGTTGAAAAGTCGACCTCTTCCTACTCCTCTCCAGTTGTTTGTGTCAGAAAAAAAGACGGTACCATGCGCTTATGCATTGACTACAGGGAGCTCAACAAGAAAACCCATCCAGATCGCCACCCCATCCCCAGAGTACAGGACATTATGGACACCCTGGGAGGGAACACCCTCTTTTCACTGCTGGATCAGGGTAAGGCGTACCACCAGGGATTCATGGCAAAGGGAAGTAGACATTTGACAGCTTTTGTTACCCCATGGGGCCTATATGAGTGGGTTCGGATCCCGTTTGGACTCATGAATGCTCCTGCCGTATTCCAACGTTGCATGGAACAATGCTTAGAAGGCTTAAGAGATGAAATATGTGTGCCATATCTCGATGATGTTCTTGTGTTTAGCAGAACGTTTGAGGATCATGTCAGTGACGTCAGAAAGGTGTTGCAACGCTTGAGAGAGCATGGGATAAAACTGAAACCCAGGAAATGTGACCTGTTTAAGACAGAAGTGCGATACCTTGGGAGAATTGTGTCTGCTGAGGGAAACAGAATGGACCCTGCTGATACTGTTGCGGTAAGAGCCCTGAAAGACAAGCAACCAGGTACTGTTGGCGAGTTGAGAGCCATTTTAGGACTGTTGAGTTATTACCGGCAGTATATCAAGGATTTTTCACGTATTGCCAGCCCCTTGTATGATTTGCTCAAAGCACCTGTCGAGACTGAGACCCTGAAAGATAAAAAGAGAAAGTGGCAAACAAAACGAAACAGTAGAGGAGTTCCGTCCAACACACCCATTGAGTGGGCTAATGTGCATCAGATCATATTGGAACGGTTGATAGACTGCCTCATTCAGCCACCTGTTCTGGGTTTCCCAGAATTTTCCCAGCCATTCACCCTCCATACTGATGCTTCCAATCAGGGGTTAGGGGCGGTATTATATCAAAGACAGAATGGAAAGCTACGTGTGATTGCTTATGGCTCGCGTACTTTGACTGCAGCAGAGAAGAATTATCATTTGCACTCAGGCAAGTTAGAGTTTCTAGCCCTAAAGTGGGCGATCACAGAGAAATTTCGTGACTACTTATACTATGCACCATTCTTCACCGTCTACAGTGACAATAATCCACTCACCTATGTGCTGTCCACTGCTAAACTGAATGCGACAGGTTGTCGCTGGGTAGCGGAGCTGGCCGATTTCCATTTCACAATAAAATACCGCCCTGGTAAAGAAAATATTGATGCAGACAGTTTGTCCAGAATGCCTTTGGATGAAGAGACGTTTATGAAAGAGTGTTCAGAGGAAATGTCATATGATGTGATTGGAGCAGCGTCCCAAGCAGTGGAAAGTCAGGACGAGTCCAGCGTATCTTGGTCCATGGGCATCTCAGCTGAATGTGAAACACTAGCTACAGAGACAATACTCAGTCCACTAACAGCAGGACAAGTTAAAAATGACCAGAGGAATGACCCCGCTGTTGGACCTGTGGTTCAGTTCAAACTGACAGGAGATAAACCATCAGGTCACGAACTAAGACAGCTCAGCCCACAGATCACATGCCTTCTTAGAGAGTGGGACAAACTGGACATGAATGAAAACGGTGTATTGTACAGGAAAACGACAAACAGAAAACAACTAGTGCTTCCAGAGAAATACAAAAGCACTGTGTTAAAGGAACTTCACGACGAAATGGGCCACCAAGGCGTAGACAGGACTACGTCACTGATACGAGACCGGTTTTACTGGCCCTATATGCAACGAGAGATAGAGGATTATGTCACACGGAAGTGTGCATGTCTCAAACACAAGAAACCAAGCCGTGAGACGAGAGCCCCGATGAGAAGCATTGTCACCACTCAACCGTTTGAACTTGTCTCTGTGGATTTCTTGCATCTTGAGAAATGTAAAGGTGGCTATGAATATATTCTTGTAATCATTGATCACTTTACACGTTTTGCCCAGGCATACGCCACAACTTCAAAATCAGGAAAAACAGCAGCAGACAAAATATTTAATGACTATGCACTGAGATTTGGCTTCCCCACAAGAATACACCATGATCAAGGTGGTGAATTTGAAAACCAACTGTTCACACAACTGAAAATGTACTGTGGAGTTGCTGGGACAAGAACTACTCCCTACCACCCCCAAGGGAATGGACAGGTAGAGCGGTTTAACCGAACATTACTTCAGATGTTAAAGACCCTTACGGAGAGACAAAAGAGTAACTGGAAAGACTCACTGAACAAGTTGACCTACGCATACAATTGTACCCGCAGCGAAGTGACTGGATTTTCCCCCTTCTACTTACTGTACGGACGCTCCCCACGGTTGCCAGTTGACATGTTATTTAGTTTGACTTCAGAACAAGGAAACTGTAATCACCACCATTACATGGAAAAGTGGAAGCAAGGCATGGAAGAAGCCTACGAGATCACAAGAGAGAATGCTCACAAAGCTACGATCAGAAGTAAGAGATATTATGACTGTAAAGCTAAAAGCTCTGTGTTACAGCCTGGAGATCGTGTTTTAGTCAGGAACATGACACCTCGTGGGGGTCCAGGAAAATTGAGGAACCATTGGGAGGATACTATCCACACAGTTGTGCGCCAAGTGAGTCCAGACGTTCCTGTTTATGAACTCAGACCTGAGAAAGGAAAAGGGAGATCAAGGATTTTACATCGTAACCTTCTCCTCCCATGTGACCACCTGCCACTCGAAACGACAGTGCAGCCACGAGCAAGGAAGAGAAATGTGGAGCAAACCGAGGAAGCAGAGCAGTCGGAAGAAGAGGACGATGGGGATGAGTATTATCCAGTCTCATTCCAGCAGCAATCTGAGTTTCGCTCACCTGAAACAATGAACCCTGTGTGTAGTACACCTCCGGAGCCCGAATGCACACAGACTGAGGAAAACATGCCATCTGAGCCAGAGAGAGAACAAGGAACGACGAACCAAATGGAAACCTCACTGGAGAGAGAGGACAGTTTTGTCGAGAGTATGTCTTTGGAGGAAGCTGTCCCCTTGCTTGTTTCAAGTGACCCAAGTGGTGAGGCGCTCCAGCGGCCCAGACGACGGCACAGACAGCCTAAAGTTTTCACATATGATAGGCTTGGCTCACCAACTTGCCACAACATTAGGACATCACAACAACAACACTGGATGGTTCCGTGGACATACGTTGCGCAGCCACACCACTTCCAATACTTCCGGCACTACGCGCATGAAAGATAGAAATTGAACTGAGCAAATGCAGAGACAATGCACATTCAAATGGACTGTGGTTACACTCTACATATACATTCATGCGACGCTGTTGCAGTGAATCACACCACATTCATGGACCTTTGTTAAAGGAGAGTGTAATTGACTTGAACATGAACAGAACTGTTAGGTACTAACGTGTCTAAGTGGACACAAAACATAGACCAAAAGAGGGAACAAAGACATTAAAAGATATTGGGTACTTACCTGTGCTTGAAAGAATATATGGAAAGAGTTCCAGTCTGTGATAGTGCACTATATAAGATACGTTGTAGCAGAAGTGTTGATCTGAAATAACCGTGCCTTGTGTGTTGATTAATAGTGTATGACTTAACCCCTTTCTTTGCGCTTAAGGTCATAGGTTACATTCGGATGTTGGGGACAACATCTATTTTGAGGGGGAGTATGTGACAAGTGGTTCTAACTCATTTAATTTACAATAGTCTGTTATATTAATGGTTATATTAGAATACACATTAAGTTCGTCACTGTTAAAAACCGTATTATTGAGAAGCAGAATTCAGATAATGCTGATCCGTGTATAGATTGATTATTCGTCAATGTATTAGTAATGCCTTGGGGCTTCTGTAGGGGGATCGCAGGCGCGCGCTTTTCTTCCTCATTCAATACAGACGAGTGAAGGCGAGAGCAGCGTCTTGTGTGTTTCTTAAACCTTCCCGCTACTTTTTTCCCTTTTTAAGGTAGTTACCACTCACAAAGCAATGTAGATATTAAAACATGTTTATAATATAAATCGTTATGATATTGTGGTTTTATATGAGTAAATAAGACAGTTTTTGCATTGTTTAAAGAGTTTTGTGATAACCGCGTAGGTGTGTAATTTTATGCTAGCTGCTAAGTATCTCGTGGCTCCGTCGTGTCCGAGTCTCGACACATATGAGTGTTTACAGTGTGTACACACGTTTTTGCTGTAAAGGTTATTGTGTAATTATCACTATAAGGGTGATTTATTGTGATGCTGAGATACTGAATACTGCTGAATATTGTTAAAAGTATAATTCATTTAATGTTACTTGAGAACCCATTTAAAAAGGAGTATTAAAATGTATTTTGATAACTTTGTTTAAAACAATTCACATTTTATATGGTAATTTAGTTAAAAAGAAATTAGAAAGCCTTAGAATGTGTACAAGTGCAAGAAGTGTATGGTTTATTGTATACATTGTTCAACTGATTCAATACAGACGAGTGAAGGCGAGAGCAGCGTCTTGTGTGTTTCTTAAACCTTCCCGCTACTTTTTTCCCTTTTTAAGGGTACAACACATTCAGTGATAGGTGTTTATGATGATTTTAACATAAAGGTTTTGCTGTACTATGTTATAATTCTGAATAATGACAATGTGTGATCTTGGTAATGATTTAGAAGAATGTAAAGGAGGATCCAGACATTTCAGATTTGTTCCGTTCTATAATCATTAAGGGTAATAATATTGACTGGGTCATGTTGTTAAAGAGTACTGGTTTGTTGCATTCTACATCCTAATGAGTGAACTGTTTAAGGATTGATACCAAGGTTTGACATGGTATCAAGTGGATGGATTGTTGGGGAAGTTTCTGAAGCCTGATGTATTCTAACTGATTAAACGACTGAGCAACTGTTTAGATGAGAAAAGGAATGTTGGTTGTGCTGTGGGAAAGGAAGTATGAGGTGTTGAGGTAAACATGAAGCTCCAGCAGGATGGGGGAGATGCAGATCAATGGGTTTTAGGACAGGATAGGAGAAGATACACAACAGGGCGTAGGAAGGATAAGGTGGGGGAAGATAGCATTTGACTTGTGTGATAGAACAAAGGTGTTTTATTGACATAGGACAGCATCTTACCACACCCCTTTTTCTATATAATAAATACTGTTGAAATGATGTTTTGAGTCAGAGACTCCTCATACGATTATGTGTGTGTAAGCGGTTGACGCGTCTCTCTCATTTGCAAATGATTTAATAAATGAACTGTTAATTTGTGCCAAGAGTATTTCGTCTCTGTACTTCCTTCTAAAAGAGTTATTGATAAAATTACCGTCACAAGCTCCAGATACGTTATTTTCTGCCCAACCCCCTCTTTTTTTCCCTCCGAGACAGATTTAGCTCATTCACTTCGCTACTTTTGAGGTAAACAGACGTGCTGCATTATGAAGCAATAACGACAGTCACAGCCAATGAACTTTATTATAACTATTAGTGAACTTGATTACCACACACTCTAGTAGCCTAAAAAAACACAACATGTACCGATTTCTTGTTCCGAAAGGACAAAAGAAAACAACTGTAGCTCAGCTGGAGGACACAGCTACCACCTCCTCATCCATTTTCGGCAATGAGGTCGGACAAATAAATGAGTCGAGTTCATCAGCAGCTTCCGATGGTGTCAAAAGCTCAATTACACCCATTCAAAGATGCAGCAGTTCTGTCCCAAATGATTTAAACAGGGCAAATCCTTACCAGACGGTTCTGAAATCATACCCCCAAAATCTTTTTGGAGGGAGAGAGAGATGCTTTTCGGCAGCTTGTTATCAGTCATGGTCGTGGCTTGAATATTCTGTAGAGCGCGATGCATGCTTTTGTTTTCCGTGTCGAGTGTTCAGTGTTGCTTTCTCTGAAAATGACACATTCGTTTCGACAGGTTTTCGAAACTGGAAAGCAGCATTAGAACGGGACCGTGGTCTTCAAAAACATGCGTGCAGCCAAGCTCATTTACAAGCCTCGACCTCATGGACAGAGTTTTGCATACTTGCTCAGCCCCCAACAGATAGAAAAGAATCGCTATTACATAAAAAGCATGGCAGGTGTTGTTAAGTTTTTAGCAGTCAATGAGCTTCCACTACGCAGGGATTGTGAAACATGTGACAGTGAGGAAGACTGCATAGCTACAGGGCTTTTTGCCAAGTTGTTTAAATACACGTTGGAAAAAGATAAATACTTGGCTGACATTACATCAGGTATCCCACAAAATGCAAAGTACACTTCCAAAACCATCCAGAATTAAGTGATTGAAATATTGGCATCCATGGTTAAAAAAAATAAAAAAATAAAGAAATATGACACTGCTGATTCAGCTGCATTCTGTTTAAAAAGTGATGGTACAAGAGATCGGTGCAACACTGAAAATCTGTCTGTTATTATTCATTTTGTATGCAATGGTGTGCCAGAGGAACATTTCATTGGCTTGTTAGAACTCCAGCAGCTGGATGCTGATTATATCACTACTGAAATATTACAACACTTGTCTGAAACAGGACACAGTGCTGATAATATAATGAGCCAGTGTTATGATGGAGCATCAGTGATGAGTGGGGTTCAGGCTTTATTACAACAAAGGTTGGGCAGGCATATCCCCTACATCCACTGCTATAACCACCAGCTTCACCTCACTGTCATGCATGCAATTCAAAGTGAACCTTGTGCCAAAAGATTCTTTGACTTGTCAGGCTCCCTGAACTATTTTTTCAGGCATAATTTTGTCTCTCAGAGATACAGTTGCCCGTATCTCAAGAGACTGTTTGAAATCCGCTGGACAAGTCATTATGAAGTCACAAA
The DNA here is from genome assembly GCF_011004845.1 of Esox lucius. Classification (NCBI taxonomy): domain Eukaryota; kingdom Metazoa; phylum Chordata; class Actinopteri; order Esociformes; family Esocidae; genus Esox; species Esox lucius. The sequence goes on from NC_047569.1 coordinate 2,750,608, forward strand.
ATGTGTTGTGGATAATGAGGAAGTCATTCTTGACATTCTTTTTAAGGTTTCCAATGATGACAATGCATCAGTTGACCTTCCAAAAGAAGCCTCCGGGCTTCTCTCTCAGCTGAAGCGACGCATTTTTTTTTAAAGTGGCAAAATTCTGATACATCTTCTCAGCATTTTAAAACCAGCAAATGCCATGTTACAGTCTCAGCATGTTGATTTGTGCAGTGCAGCTGAAGTTGTGCAGGGATGTCTTGATGCACTGAAAAATCTCAGAGAAAATGACAGTGAATTTCAGCAGTACTTGTCTACTGTTGAGCCCTCACCAAAACGGCTAAGGACTGTGAATCCGTCCTATGGCGACAAGAAGGGCAGTCAGGGTCTGAATGTGCCTCTGAAGCTCTAAGACGACAGGTGTTGAACATACTAGATACAGCTGTATCAGAGATAGAAAACAGGTTTTCTACAAAGAATTGATGATGCAAGCCCTCTCAGGTTTAATGCCAAAATCCAACACATTTCTTGACATCCAGTTGCTCGAGCATCTCTGTAGTCTTGCAGGGGTTGCAAAAAATGAACTCCAGAATGAAATTATTGTTGCCAGACCAATGCTGTCCAAAAAACTTCCATCTAATGCTGAATGTTCTGCTGTTTGCAAACTCTTGCAGGAATACAAAGATGCATTTGCAGGTCTTCATAAATTGTATGTATCTGCTATGGTCATGGGTGTCTCTACTGCTTCATGTGAGAGCTCATTCTCTACTCTGGCAAGAGTTTTGACACCAATCCTTCATGAGAGGAAAAAAAATGTGTGCTTTTAGCTCATGAAAAAGCAATAACACATGAACTCAACATGGATGAGTTTGTAACAGAATTCTCTAAAATTAGTAGAAAGCTAATGCTGTAATAGATCTTTTTCAAGACCTGCCCTGTTTTCCTCAAATCTAAAGTTATTTAATTGATACCAGATCTGTTGTGTGATAAAAAATATTTAATATAAAAATGTTTTACAAAAAAATAATCAAAATAAATAAAGACTGAAAAAAATAAAGACTCTAAATATATGTCTACATAAGAATGTAAAAATAAAATTACAATGGCCAAAAATCTGTTGTTGTATATATTAACAGATGTGAGAATAATTATTTGTAAGAGTTTTCTAAAATGAGCAAAAAGCTGATGTTTTAAATGGTATATTGACTGTAAATAGTTATTTTAAAAGACCTGCACCTTTTTATCAAATCTTAAGTTACTTAATTGATACACAATCTGTTAAGCCAGGTGGGCTCTCGTCGCCACTGGGATGCCCTCCCTCCAATGCCTTTCGGGGGAAGAGTCACTGGCTTGTTGTTGACTCTCTGTTGCGCACTTGTGCAATTGGGCTGTATGCTGCTAGCAATACTCGGCCCTCATTCAGGGGGGTTGCGGTTGGTGGGTGTCCCTTTGGTTGATGCCTGGCAATGTGGGTGGATTGATTTCCTGCCTGTTGGGCCCTGTCCGGGGCCTCCCCCGGGTAGGGCCACAGTGTCACCGGACCCCCCTGTCTCAGTTCCAAGGTGTTACGCTGCTATATTATTGTGCTGGGGGATATGAGGGATGTACTACTAACTTTTCTCAGTCTCCTCCCGTTTAAAATTTTAGGAGGAGATGAGGTCCTGGTCCACACCTGCAGATTACATGGTTTGGGGGGCCCGTTGATGTCCCTGTCCTTGTCCACCTGGTCATACTTCTGACCTAGTCTAAAATCAAATAGACTCTGGATTTAGCCCAGAGAAATGTATTTAATATTCCAATTGGACTCTTAATATCTCACCCGGCACAGCCAGAAGAGGACTGGTCACCCCTCTGAGCCTGGGTCCTCTCTAGGTTTCTTCCTAAAATTCGACCTTCTTAGGGAGTTTTTCCTAGCCACTGAAATTCAACACTACTGTTGTTTGCTCCTTGGGGTTTAAGGCCGGGTGTCTCTGTAAAGCACTTTGTGACAACTGCTGTCGTAAAAAGGGCTTTATAAATACATTTGATTGATTAAATTGATTAAGGAAAACAAATTACATATGCAAAAAGAGAGAATGTGAAAATAAAGATGTTAATAATTAAACATATAAAAATATGCTACTGAGGAGTCAGTCAACTTCATGTTTCCGTGTTTGTGTGTGGATATGTAGTGGGGGATGTTGATGAGTAGTGGGACGCTAATTTTAACTAGGTCGGCAGCCATATTCACCTGCTAGCTAACGTTACAGTTTGAAAGTTTTTTTTCACTTGGGGCTCTGTTTGTGAGAAGTGAAGCACGGACATTAACATTGCCACCCGTTAGCTAACGTAGCTACTTAGCTAGCTAGCTACTTTTCTCACTGGAGGGGCTTTTTGTGCGTAACGCGCTGTTTGTGAACTTGGAAAACAATCATTTAACCTGTTCAAGGGGCCTTTTTTACCTGAAGTGTTTAGGCAGACGCTGCCCCGCTTTGAACCGCCTCTCGGCAGATTAAGAGGCGCCACAGACGAGAGGCACGCGCATTCATGAGGGGGAAAGGGAGCGCAACCACGTTGTAACTTTACTAACTTACCTTTCTCACTGGAGGGGCTTTTGTGAGCAGTGTAAAACCTTTGTTGTAACCAGTTCAACTGGACATTTTTCACCTGTAGCGTCTTGGTGACACCGCCCGATTTGAACCTCCACGCTCTTCGGAGAAAATAAGTTGTTCAAAAACAAGCCATCAGCCAGATGTTACATCGATGGCCAGCTCTTTTGACAGAAAGCCAGGTACGTATTACTATAATAAGTTAATTATTATTTTTTGTAAATGTTGCAGGTGCATGCTCCTTTGTCAAATTCTTTGCTGTTAATAAACACTGCCATTCATTTTCAAAATTATTTGATCAGCATCAGTGTCTCCATTAAGTCTCTATTTTATGGCAGAACAAAGATAGTTTACCCACTTTCAGTCCCAGTCCTATTGAAGAGAAGTAGAAAATTGCTCCCAATAACTAAGGTTGTATGAATCCTTATACATTTGCCCAATTAGTTTTTTGACTTTACTGTCACCAGTTGGAACTTGTGAAAATGTTTTTGGGTCTTTAACTCAAATGGGGAGTTCTGATTGCACTTGTTAGATTCTGGTTGCTCCAGTCATCAACTAACTTATTGTGTATGTTACTTTCAACTGGTAAAAAAAAAAAAAAAAAAGCAATTAAGGTGAAAGGAAAAAATATAAATTTGGCACAACTGAAAGTGGATAAACTCCATATTTGGGGCAAAGTGTTGCAACGTGTACAGATCCGAATACGGCATTTGGTAAAAATTCATGACTGGTATCATCCTTTTAATATAAATTACTTTCAGTGTGGTTTATATTGTTCAATGCTTTTCATTATAAACAGTCACAGGTTATTTTTGGTGGACAAAACACCATTGTCTAACTGGCATGTTTATGTCCTCTCCCTGTCAAAATGTTTCTTTCACTGTTAGGATGTAACTGACAAGGACTCGTACAGTGAAACTCCAGTGGGAATTCTCTGCCTTGGTCAAGAACATACCCAGCTCAACCCATCCAGAGTAGGGATCATCTTGGAAGGGTCTGTGGTAATGGATGAACTGGCCAACCTGCCTCAGGCCTTCTGTGTCCTTTTTGGACTGATCTATGCCCTGCCCCTGGACTACACCAAGTGCATGAATAACACTTTCAACTTAATTCAGCAAGTAATGCTCAAACTGGGTAGAAGTGAGCTGGTACCCCAAATTCTAACTTTGAGAAATCAGCTGGAAGCATAAAATGGGGTTGGAAATGGCTCTACTACTGTTCCAGATTAATTATGCCCCAGTTTGTAATGTTGGACTTTTAGGAAAACATGCTTACTATTGTGTACGGTTTGGTGTACATTTGTCCTATGGTATTTGCACTGGTTTTTGCACAAGATTTCATGACACAGGCTTTGATAAAAGCGTCATTTCGGCTTGCACCCTTTCGGCCTTCGTTGTTCAAAATGATTTTTCCATCCGCAGACTTTCTTCCTATTCCATCCCCTCTACCATAAAACAACACTGTTTAAGGATTTTAGAACTCTAGGCCCAAGTCCATCAGCCCGTTTCGAGCGTTATATACAAATGCAAACATTAGCCATCCTTAACTGTAGCAAATCCCCACATATTATGCATTATATAATCTTATTTGGGCCTTTGCACAATAGGCAACACATTTATTTATTCCATCCTTTCTCAACTTCTTACAGTTAGTTATCCTGTTTTTTATATCGATATCGCTGCAAATCTCCCTCTTTTTATTTTTTTTACGAGGGTTATAGTTCCATATGGAGTACAGATCAACCAAACAAAAATCAACAAAATAATCACCAAAACAAGAATTACAAGAACAAAAAGACATCACACAAAAAAACACAGTCATACCACGCATACCAGGCCTGTTAACTGACTCTCACAAGGACAGATTCACCCAATTGGTATACCATGCCTTCAAAACGAAAACCTGTGTTGTAGAAATTATGTTGTCGGGGATCCCCAAGTATCTCCTGCAAATCAATATCTCTGTATACTTTTGGGAATCACACAGAAATCCCAGTTCACACAGGACATGACAACACACAGATATGTCAGAGTTTCTTTGAAATTTTTCATTGACACTTCATTGAAATCAGGACTCACCAATATACAGTGGGGAGAACAAGTATTTGATACAGTGCATATTTTACAAGTTTTCCCACTTACAAAGCATGTAGAAATCTGTAATTTATATCATAGGTACTCTTCAACTGTGATTGACGGAGTCTAAAACAAAAATCCAGATAATCACTATGATTTTTAAGTAATTAATTTGCATTTTATTGCATAACATAAGTAATTGATACATCAGAAAAGCATAACTTAATATTTGGTACAGAAACCTTTGTTTGCAATTACAGAGATCATACGTTTCCTGTAGTTCTTGACCAGGTTTGCTCACACTGCTGTGGGGATTTTGGCCAACTCCTCCATACAGACCTTCTCTAGATCCTTCAGGTTTCGGGGCTGTCGCTGGGCAATACGGACTTTCAGCTCCCTCCAAAGATTTTCTATTGGGTTCAGGTCTGGAGACTGGTTAGGCCACTCTAGGACCTTGAGATGCTTCTTACGGAGCATCTTACACTCCTTAGTTGCCCTGGCTGTGTGTTTCGGGTCGTTGTCATGCTGGAAGACCCATCTTCAATGCTCTTACTGAGGGAAGGAGGTTGTTGGCCAAGATCTCGCGATACATGGCCCCATCCATCCTCCCCTCAATACGGTGCAGTCGTCCTGTCCCCTTTTCAGAAAAGCATCCCCAAAGAATGATGTTTCCATCTCCATGCTTCACGGTTGGGATGGTGTTCTTGGGGTTGTACTCATCCTTCTTCTTCCTCCAAACACGTGTGGAGGAATAAGTGGAGTCTAGACCAAAAAAGCTCTATTTTTGTCTCATCAGACCACATGACCTTCTCCCATTCCTCCTCTGGATCTTCCAGATGGTCATTGGTAAACATCAGACGGGCATGGACATGCTTGAGCTGGGGGACCTTGCGTGCGCTGCAGGATTTTAATCCATGAGTAGTGTGTTTCTAATGGTTTTCATTGAGATCCCAGCTCTCTTCTGGTCATTGACCAGGTCCTGCCGTGTAGTTCTGGGCTGATCCCTCACCTTCCTCATGATCATTGATGCCCCACGAGGTGAGATCTTGCATGGAGCCCCAGACCGAGGGAGACTGACGTCATCTTGAACTTCTTCCATTTTCTAATAATTGCGCCAACAGTTGTTGCCTTCTCACCAAGCTGCTTGCCTATTGTCCTGTAGCCCATCCCAGCCTTGTGCAGGTCTACAATTTTATCCCTGATGTCCTTACACAGTTCTCTGGTCTTGGCCATTGTGGAGAGGTTGGAATCTGTTTGAGTGTGTGAATAGGTGTCTTTTATATAGGTAACAGGAGGGCTTCTTAAAGAAAAACTAACAGGTCTGTGAGAGCCAGAATGCTTAATGGTTTGTATTTGATGAAATACTTATGTCATGCAATAAAATGCAAATTAATTATTTAAAAATATGGATTTTTTTTTTTAGATTCTGTCTCACAGTTGAAGTGTACCTATGATAAAAATTACATACCTCTACATGCTTGTAAATAGGAAAACCTGCAATATCGGCAGTGTATCAAATACTTGTTCTCTTCACTGTAGGTCACAGCATACTAAATTAAACCATAATAGAAATTAATATAAACTCATAACTGCCAATGTAATATTAAATAATAATAACATGAAAACCTCCGATTTTGGTTCTCAGTTTCTATCACACAATGCTTGCAGACTGTGCTTTTGTTTGCAGTCTTCTTACTCTTGTAATCCTATTAAACAAGTGTTGATTTTGTCAACAAAAATAGTGATGAAAATATTCTTTAAACACCTATTTTTCAATTGCAGTCGACAAGACAATAAATAGATCCGGGAAAAAGAATAACTAAACAAAGAATATTTTTCATTTTCGTTGACCAAAACATGACGAAAGGAAATTATCTTTGTGACAAAATTCTTACATAACTACCATAATTGAATAGGAGGATTTTGGAAAGGGAGCTTTTAAGTGTTTTTGTTTTGTCCAATCAAATGCAAACATGGGCATTAGCAGAATTGTTTGCCTTTCTCATTTCAACGTTGCAATGCTATTATTGGTGGAAAATAAATGTCACACCCAGGTCATTTTTCTCTAATCTGGTGGCAACGGATTGACTGGGATTGGCCCTTGTACAAATTACTGGTAGATTACTGGTTACGGCAAGTTTTACCGGCCTGCGATTAGAAGGGATGAATGTTGTTGCCCTGACTTGATTCGATCAGCGGTTTCCTATGTATCAGATAGCGTCTTTAACCACTGTGCTAACAGAGAATGTTTTTGCATGTGATTCATGTGTAGAGATGTGGTGTCTGTTTACTTCTGCATTGTCAAACAAAGTTGAAACTTCACGGTTTTTGACTAGTTCCTTGTATTAGCTGACATCCAAACCAACAAAAGGAATAACAGGGTCACTACACTACATTTAACTTGTTAAATTAAAAAGAGGTTACTGTAGATGGCTAGCTAATAGCTATACATTACCTAAAATGAAAACAATGACTCCATTCACTCCATGGTTCGTTCTTTAGAAAAACAATGACAGTTGTCATGAATCCTTGTCGGTGCAGTTCGTCCATCGCAATATAACCATATGCAGTTTTACTTACTATAATGCTTACTATAATGTGGCTACTGAAGCTCGTAGCCAGCAAAGTTTGAGTCTATCCTGAACAAATCCTAATGCCTAATTTGTTTTTACATGACAGTCCGCGTCTCTAACCATTTTGCTATATAATGGGTTGGCTGCCAGTCAGTAAGGCACTCACTCACTCAGTAAGAGACATTCACTCTTCTTGGCCAGTCCTCCTTATGCGGCAAGGCAAAAAAAAGGGTTCTGTCTTTTCCATTGGCAAAGACAGCGTTTGCAACCACAAGTTGACTGAAAAATACAACAAACTTAGGGTGTTTCGATATACCGTCATTGACTATAACCGTGACATTTAAAAAATGAAATATTGACATCAGCGAAACTGAAGTTGTATTTTTCCAAAAATCCCTCTCGGTTTTTTGATAACTTATTCATGTCGCTTAAATGTTAATAAATTATATTAGGCTATATTGACATTTTAAACTGAACATTCTGATATGTTCCATCAGCCTTACATGATATTGTGTATAGCTCCCATAAACTATTTTGACACATATCAGTATGGAATTAAGGAGTATATACGCAAAACTTAAAGTGTATAGCCCCACTAGAAGCATAATAATGATGCTAGCTTGTTACAATATGTTGTGAGAGTTGTTATATTCAATGTTACCTTCTGATTACCAGTCAACATTGTTGTAACTGATTTCATTGGACAAATACACTGCATGCACAATTATTAGGCAAGTGAGTATTCTGATTTCTATGCACATTTTCCGACTCCAAACCATGTAAGCTTGAATGCTCATTGGATTGAATCATTTTCAGGTGATTTGTATTTTTTTAATGAGGGAGTGTGTGGCAACAGTGAATAACACCGTACATCAAGGTGTGCATACTTATTACACAGCTTCATTACCTCAGGTAAAATGGGCCAAAAAAGAGATTAAACTGACACTGAAAAGTCATAAATTGTAAAATGCCTGAGACTTGAAGACTTGAAGACTTGAAGGGCGATGCCTCTTCAAATTTGCCTCTTTCTATCTCGTTACCGCTCACCATTGACACGTAGGAGCTGAGAATATTAGTTTTTTGTTTCCCCTCTCTTCATGGGGCTTCTTTAGGGAGGTTTCCTACTGAATTGTCATTGCAAGTCTTCCATTGGTTGTTTAAGGCGGAGGGGGTTGAGGTCACTGCAATAGCCACATTTTGAGACATTGCTGTGGGGTAAAGTTTGTCAGACCTCAGGAGCCCCATAACGTCATGGGTCCCCAAGCTGTTGCCTGCCTTACCTGTTCACAAGCTACCCGTTTGGTTTTATGGATCTGAATCTACAATGTTTGTGTAGTCTGCAGTGCAATAAACATATAAGCTTGTTTTGGAAATTATAGGAAAATTAGTGGCATATCGTAACTCTGTGGTTCCTGGGTATACTGATATACTAATGTGTACCATTGCCTCCCTATCATCTACAGAACAAAAAATCATTTGAAGAGAGAAATCTCTGTACTCAAGGGACAAGGCCGAAAACCAACATTGGATGGTCGTGATCTTCGGGCCCTCACATGGCACTGCATTAAAAACAGACATGATTCTGTAGTGGAAATCACTGCATGGGCTCAGGAACACTTCTGAAAACCATTGTCTGTGAACACAGTTTGTCGCTGCATCCACAAATTATAGTTAAAACTCTACATGCAAAGAAGAAACCATATATAAACAAGATCCAGAAACAAGGCTGCATTATCTTGGCCTGAGCTCATTTATAATGGAAAACTGTCCTGTGGTCTGACAAATCATTATTTGAAATTATTTTTGGGTATCATGGATGCGTCCTCTGGGCTATAGAAGAAAGGGACCATCTGGCTTGTTATCAGTACACAGTTCAAAAGCCAACATCCATGATGGTATTGGGGTACATTAGTGCACATGGCATGGGTGACTTGCACATCTGTGAAGCCACCATTAATGTTGAAACATATGTATAGGAGCAACATATGTTACCATCCAGACAATGTATTTTTCAGGGAAGGCCTTGCTTACATCAGCAAGACAATGCCAAACCCCATTCGGCACATAGTACAACAGCATGGGTCCATAGTAAAAGTTTCAACATTCTATATGTTGTCTTTGTACTATTTTCAATTAAATACAGGAATTAAATGATATGCATTCTGGGTTTTTTTCATTTTACGCAGCGTCACAACTTTTTTGGAAACGGGTTAATAATACAGCATATGAAACACATTAAGAAAAGCAGTCACATCTGAAAGTTAAACAGTCATTTAACAGTATTTTATCAGGCACGAGGAGTGGAAAGGTTATTCTGCAAGACTGGGTGGCAAAGTAATTAATAGCAGTTTTACCAAACTCTGAATAAGCCTGATGTATCTCTAGGACTAGTTTTGTGTGAGCGGGTTTGATAACTGCTGTTGTTTCCAATACATTTTTGAGGTTATATTGTTTGGAGGTTTCTGCATTACAGCCTTATACAAACATTAACAGATACCAAAGCTAAGCTGATCACTTAATTGCAGTCTGTGGAGCAGACATGAATTATAACACGCTCCTAATGTACTGTCTGGGCCAGGAGTTTCTCAGAGACAATTAAATACATAGGAATAGAAAAAACAGAACAAATTAACCATTAACTTGAATGGGAGCTTGTGTTCTATTCAATCTATTTCCACAAATGCAATCCTATCTAAGGTGAAACCCAAATCGAGAAATTTGGCAAACCAACACAGGAGCTCGAACAACGATTACAAATCTATGAAATGTTTTTCCTTACAGGGGTGGAAAGTAGTAAAACACAGAAGCTATACTCTCTGTACACACTGAGGCCTTCAATTTCCTCTTTCAAACTACATCACCCAACCCTTCACGCACATACTGTACACAGACGCACACACACGCACATACTTGGTGAAACCAGAGAGAGGAACAGAGAGAAACCCTCACCGTGTCTGACACGTGGACAAAGCTGTCCAGAACCACCGGACTTAGCTGGTCCATGACCTCAATCATGGGTTTTTCCTCATCCTGTAAGAAGAAATAATACAGCCATGTTTAACCAACTCTGTCCCAATACTCAGTTATCAAAATCCAGAACACGATTTACTGGTTAACTTTCAAGTTTATCAGCTTTACAGGGGATACTGGTGGGTCTGGACAAGCATAGGTTTATAAATCCTACATTAAAACCATCAATTGATGGAGGTGGCAGCAGAGTTCAAAACAAGTTATCTTTGCTTGCATATAAAAATCTGAAAAATAGGGCTCATTGATCATTACCTCGCCTCTACAGTTGCGACATAGTGGCTGTGTGTTCAAATCCAGCCAGGTGTGGATGGGTAAAGGTCGGACAGGCAGTCTTGCCTTCAAGCACTATAGTGACCCCTTTTGGCCGAAGTGATACAGAATGGCTTGCCAAGATGTGCTTTGAGGAACATCTATCTTTTACTCAAAAATAAATTCCCCAAAACTCCTGAAACACTGACCCTCCCTACCTGACTGTCCAGCAGTCTTACCTCAGCCAGTCCAATGGCAAGGAACAGGCAGCGTATCTCCCGGAGAATAGCCACGGCCAGTTTACGTGTCATGAGCTGACAGGAGCAGAGCAGCAGCAAGGCCAACCCCTCAACAGCATGCAGCACACGATGGCTGGAGCCCAACTGAAAAAGCTAGGAAAACAGAAGAGAACAGGCTTGATAATCAACATTATAAAATAATGAAACACAACAGTGACAATGCAAGACTTGACATGCCTTTCTGCAGAAACCAAAGACATATGTAAAACAGGCACTTTAAATGGAGTTATGCAGATCTCAGCCAATAATTCCACTGTTACACTAATAAAGAGAGATTTGTCGGTACACTGTACCTCTGCAGGCCGTAACTTGGCTGTGTCGCAGCCCTTTACTAGGGCTGATAGAGCCAATCTCCACTGGGTCAACAGCTGAAGCAGCAGCCTGAGAGATGTGTCAAGTAAGGCCTGCAATAAATCAATGTATCAAGAAGAAATCAAGCCATCCAGATGTATTTCAATACATTAACCATCCATTCAACAATCCATGCAACAAATGAAAATAAACAAATTAAAGTGGGGAAAACGCCCCAGGAAAGAGAAAATCTTGAGAGTGACCGCAGTTTTTTTCCAGTACATCCAGTATTATATAAGTACATAGGTTAGCTAAGTACTGTTGTAAAAATGGCAAACCGTACGTATGGAAGACTTCTCAGGGTTTAAAATAAATGCAGCCTATGGTGGCAAAGCGTTCTAAGCCATAGCCTCTAGTGAAGATTGCAGCGTGGGTTTAAATACGGCCAACTGCTCAATTTTCCAGAAAAATCTGAATAGTTTCAACAATAAATCAATGTTAAAACAACTCCAAATGTTTGCTTCCAAAAAAAGCCACTCCCATTGCTCATATGTCCACCACATAGAATGCTACCTGCTGGATGACTCCTCCACTGTAAATTTTGGTGGAGGAGGGATAATGGTCTGGGGCTATGATTAAGGGTTTGGACTAGGTCCCTTAATTCCAGTGAAGGGTCAACTTGAGCGGCTTGGCCTGCACAGAGCCATGACCTCAACCCCATTGAACACCTTTGGGATGAACTGGAACGGCACTTGTGAGCAAGGCTTTCCCAGAAGAGTGGCTGTTATAGCTGCAAAGTGGGAGTCAATTCTATTTATGTCCATGGTTTTGGAATGGTATGTCCAACAAGCTCATATAGGTGTAATGGTCGGATGTCCACATACTTCTGGACATATATCTTCTAGATGTGTACCTAGGGGAAACGTTACCCCAGAGCATTCTGTACCTGGTGGCTGTCCTGAACTTCCCGCAACAGGAAGTTGGCAAAGCCAAACAGGACGTCATCACGCCATTCAGGGAAGTCCACAAGTAAACTCTGGAGGGAATTCTGGGCTATGAGGCGTAACTCATCGTCCATGTGAATAGTTAACCTGGGAGAAAACATTTACACAGACACATGTATGTACATGTGCGCACACACACACACATTTGGTAAACATCAATAAACACACTCCATCATCACCAACAGGAAGAAATTCAAACAATTATTAACTAATTGTTTTGTTACTGTATATGCTATTTTACAGTAGGGAAGGTCCATTTAGGCAATATTTTGTAGTAAAGAAAGTTAAAAGCTACATGTTATGAACATCTTCACCTATGAGCATTAATAATAGGCAACTACGTAATTATTAATCCATTTAGTCAATGCTTCATCAGTTATTTCCCCCATATAACCTCCACATTTTAAATTAAATCAGGCTTGCATATTATGAGAATTTTGATTGTAAATTTTGTGCTTAGCCAAATTAGTTTTCACTACAGAAAAGATTCCCCTGAGTCCACTAGAAATGGTTTCTGGTTCTAAGTGGCATTAGCATGATAAATTACACCAAATTATCTGAACACAATGATCAAATATCAAGCAGCAGGCATCTGCATTGTATCTGGGAGGATCATGTTACTAACGGGAAATCTGATGGGTTAGCCTAGTTATTACAATGGTTGTCCAGGACAGGACATGACACACACAAGCTTGCACATACACTCACCGAGACAGCAGATCTATTAGTTCAGGCTTTGACATGCCGTCTGGCAGGATGCGAGGGATTGCTGCCACACACGTCCGAAATAAGTCAATTTTCGGTTTCCTCTCTCCTCTGACAGACAAAATGAAACAGCATCAAGGTCAGATCTACAGTATAGCCAGGCACTGTAAAATGCCCACAATAATGATACAGATACTCAACTAATAAATACTGACAAATAAGTTTACATTTTTACTGACATTGGGACCTAAACAGGAAGCAGTTATTCCAGGCCAAAATCATTCCAAGAATTTCGATTGGCAGAAGAATGAAGGGAATGTTAATGGAATGGTAAAGAGTAAAGCACGTACGTGATCATGTCCTCAGGCTCTTTGTTGAGCATCAAGACGTTGGTCATCATCAAGCATCGGCCAACCTCCTTGTCTAAGTGTCTTAGGATATTGTCTATGGCCTTCCTCACCTGGGAGTAGTACAGCGACATACCTACAGCACAGCGGAAGGGCATGGGGGGGGCAGGACACATTATGTTTAAGGATGTACTGTATTCACATTGGGGCATACTGTATCAATGTAAAGTTGTGCTCATATGTTTGCATACCCTGGGAGAAATTGTGACATTTTGGCAATGATTTAGAAAATATGACTGAAAATATGACTGATTGTGCAAAAAATTTCTTTTATTGAAGGGTAGTGATCATATGAAGCCATCTATTATCCATAGTTGTTTGGCTCCTTTTTAAATTATAATGATAACTGAAATCACCAAAATGGCCCTGATCTAAAGTTTACATACCTTTGAACGTTTGGCCTTGTTACAGACACACAAGGTCACACACACAGGTGAAAATGACAATTAAAGGTGAATATAGGCTGCTCTGGAGAAAGACATTGTAATTTGGAGTGACGAGACCAACCATAAACGCTATGTTTGGAGAGGGGTCAACAAGGCCTAAAGTGAACAGAATACCATCCCCACTGTGAAGCATGGTGGTGGCTCACTGATGTTTTGGGGGTATGTGAGCTCTAAAGGCACAGGGAACCTTGTGAAAATTGATGGCAAGATGAATGCAGCATGTTATCAGAAAATTCTGGCAGAAAATTTGCATTCTTCTGCACGAAAGCTCCTGGACTTTCCAACACTATACCACCTGCAAGAATTTGGGGCCTCATAGATAACTATCACAAAAGACCAGAGGTGGGTAGTAACGCATTACAAGTAATGCAAATAAGCAAAAGAGTACAGTTTCAGAGGAACGAGTACTTTTGTAGTTACTATCTGGGGTCTGTACTCTTTACTCTTACTCAGTTATATATATACATATTTCTTTATAAATCGTACTATTTACTCATTTCACCTACTCTTTCATAACAATTTTGTCTTCAGTGGTTTATCAAAATGTTTTGAGTTTTTTCATTTCATGATTTGAGGTTGGGGTGGGGTATTCCCTCCCACTCCTTTAAATCTGTTTAGGAGTGCGAGCACAGATGTAGCTCATTAAATTACAGACACCGACATGGAAAGTGGTCTATTGGAGGACATTGACGTGAGAAATTCCAACCTCTGGCCACAGTTGCACGATTTAAATGTAACATTGGCAACATAGTAACCATGAAATGTTGTCTTTTTATTCCCATCTCTGTTTTCAAAAACTCCTCCAACCTCCGCAAGCACATAGACGTAAGGTTAGTGAACCGGCACGCTACTTTGCAAGCTAAATCCTTTCATTATACCCATCTTTTTTTAGTACAGTACAACGAAGTACAGTACAACGAAATGCAATGCAAATATATAAATGCAAATATATCCTAATGATAATATAATATTCTAGCTAACTTACAACATATAATTACACTGCAGCTTGTTAGTATATTTGTATTAGTGGTTCATTGGGCATGTCTTGAAATTTATTTAATAATACACTTTAGTAAACAGCAACATACCCAGTCTAGCTAGCTAGATGTATTTGAAAGCAATTGCTGCCAACCACCTGGCTTAGTTGCAATGCAGTCAGTCATTCCCCCCAAGACCTGAGTTACAAATTTGATTGACAAGATGTATTTTTTTTATTATTATTATTTTATTTACAGGGGCAATGCACATTAATAAACATAAATGTAAACGTGCCAGAATTGAGCATTACTACACCAGTAACATGTATAATGGTCTGCAAGAATCTTATTGACCATACAAATTAATAATAGAACTACAGTATTATTTATGTTTTTCCATTCTGCATCACTGTAGGCTGACTCTGGAAAAAAAATGTCTAGTGGAACATTAAAAATGCAATTTGCGTTTGTACTTTCTTAAATAATTTTTCCTTGTTACTAAGGCGTTAATGTATTGAGCATAATATGTAACTAGTACTCAAGTACTTTTTTGTACTCTTACTTGAGTAGTTTCTTCAGGTGGGACGAGTAACAGTACTTTTACTTGAGCACAGATTTTCAGTACTCTACCCACCCCTGCAAAAGACTACACACGGTCATTTATTCTAAAGGGGTCAAGGCACAGTATTGAGAACTAAGAGCATGCAGTCTTTTGAACAGGGGTCAGTAAAAATATATATTTTTTATGATTGTGCCATTCTGTTTTGACATTTGAATGTGAATCCCATAATAATAAAACACGTGTTTTGCCTGCTCACTCAAGTTTTCTTTACAAATGGTACATATACAACTATCGAAAAAATTAAGAGACCACTGCAAAATCATGAGTTATTCATAGGTATGTGTTTGAGTAAAATTAAATGTTTTGTTATATTCTATAAACTACTCACAAATTACTCACAAATTCCAAATAAAAATATTGTAATTTAGAGTAATTATTTGTAGAAAACAACAACTGGTCAAAATAACCAAAAAAAGACCTCAAATAATGCAAAGAAAACTAATTCATAGTCATTTTTCAACAACAAAATACAAAATGTTTTAACTTAGGAAGATATCAGAAATCAATGTTTGGGGAAATAACCCTGATTCTTTATCACAGCTTTCATGCGTCTCGGCAGTCCGTCACATTGCTTTTGGGTGACTTTATGCCTCTAATGGCACAAAAATTCAAGTAGCTCGGCTTTGTTTGATGGCTTGTGACCATCCATCTTCCCCTTGATCAAATTCCAGAGGTTTTCAATGGGGTTAAGGTCTGGAGACTGGGCTGGCCATGACAGGGTCTTGATCTGGTGGTCCTCCATCCACACCTTGATTGACCTGGCTGTGTGGCATGGAGCATTGTCCTGCTGGAAAAACCAATTCTCAGAACATTGTCAGAGCAGAAGGAAACAGGTGTTCTTCCAGGATAACCTTGTACTTGGGTTGATTCATGTGTCCTTCACAAAGACAAAAATATCCCAGATTCCAGCCTTTCTGAAGCATCCCCAGATCATCATCGATCCTCCACCATATTACACAGTGGGTGCGAGAAACTGTGGCATGTAGGCCTCTCCAGGTCTCTGTCTAACCGTCTACTCCATTCCTCTACGGTCCAATCCTTATGGTCTTTTGGCAAATTTCAGCCTGGCTCTTCGTTGCTTTTCATTGAAGGGCTTTTTTCTAGCTTTGCATGACTTCAGCCGTGCCCCTAGGAGCCTGTTTCAAACTGTCCTCGCCGTGTACTTTCCTCCTAGCTGCTGATTGGCATTCTTTTTGTAGGTCACTCGATGTTATCTTACGGTTGTTGAGTGACATTTGAATGAGTTGACAGTCATTTCGGTCAGTGGACAGTCATTTTCACATTTTCAAGTATTTGATACACTGCCGATTTTGCAGGTTTTCCCACTTACAAAGCATGTAGAAGTCTGTAATTTTTATCATAGGTACTCTTCAAGTGCTGTGTGTTTCGGGTCGTTGTCATGCGGGAAGACCCAGCCACGACCCATTTTCAATGCTCTTACTGAGGGAAGGAGGTTGTTGGCCAAGATCTCGCGATACATGGCCCCATCCATTCTCCCCTCAATATGGTGCAGTCGCCCTTTGCAGGAAAGCATCCCCAAAGAAAGATGTTTCCATCTCCATGCTTCACGGTTGGGATGGTGTCCTCATGTTAATTTCACTAGTAAGTCTATGGTGTCATGAGTGTTTTCAAGTACCCCCTGTGGAGAGGCCAAGTACCCCCAGGGGTCCTAGTACCCCTGGTTGGGAACCACTGCTGTAGCCCATCCCAGCCTTGTGCAGGTCTACAATTATATCCCTGATGTCCTTAAACAGTTCTCTGGTCTTGGCCATTGTGGAGAAGTTGGAGTCTGTTTGATTGAGTGTGTGGACAGGTGTCTTTTACACAGGTAACAAGGTCACACAGGTGCCGTTAATACAGGTAATAATTGGAGAACAGGAGGGCTTCTTAAAGAACAACTAACAGGTCTGTGAGAGCCAGAATTCTTACTGGTTGGTAGGTGATCAAATACTTATGTCATGCAATAAAATGCAAATTAATTATTTAAAAATCATACAATGTGATTTTCTGGATTTTTGTTTTATATTCCGTCACTCACACTTGAAGAGTACCTATGATAAAAATTACAGACTTCTACATGATTTGTAAGTAGGAAAACCTTCAAAATCAGCAGTGTATCAAATATTTGTTCTCCCCACTGTAGCTTTGTTGTCCCCAATGTCTGTTGCTTGACCTTGTTCTCATGAATCACCGTCTTTGAAATTTCTAGGATGGAAGCAACCTGACGCTCACTGAATCCCTCTACCAGTAAAGCCAGAATTGAACCCTTCTTTCCTCACTCAAAGCTTTTCTTTTCAACTCTTGTCATGTTGAATAGTAATTTTTGTATTCAAATTACCTTTGAGGTACTACTTGCACTGTTTTTGTCATCCAGCTGGTGCTTTTGCAAGAGGATAGTGATGACCACAGCAGTGGTTTTTATACGTTTCCTCGTTAAATTAGATTTGATTCAGGAAATCACCCAATCAGTACCTCATGCTGATTTAAGAAAAATTAGGAGTGTATTCTTAATTATTTCCAGAGCTGTATTACCAATTCTCCAGTGGTATGCAAACTTTTGAGCACAACTGTATGTTGGGTGGTGCATGGGAAAAAACACATATTTTATTATAGTACATAAATGATACCACTTAATCCATCCATCAACCCACCCACCCTACAACCATCCACCCACCCAGCGGTCAATTCATCAATCTATCCAATCGACCACCACATCCATCGATCTAGCCATTCATTTAACCAACATCCATCCATTCAACCAACCAACCAACATCAATCCATCCACAACATTTAGGACACGTTAACTAGACCACCCAGTGACCCACCTATGGACTTGGCTTCATCATCTGTCAGTGTTTTGTTCAGGTAAGTCTTCTTCACCCTGAGGGTGTTACCCGAGGGCAGGGTGGCTCCAGTGTTAGGCATGGGCGGCTCCCCATCTTTCTGCTGCAGCTTATCAGCTATGACCAAGAATGCTCTCAGGCCAATGTTCATTCTCTAAATATTGAAAACATTCAGGAATGTTTACTAATTTCATTGATTGCATTTTGAAAATAATTACATTAAAGTATAGTAATATTCAACAAGATTCTAGGCTTGAATATAATGATTCAAACTGAAAATAATGAATAAAATCAAAGCCAACTGTTAACTGTACCTCTGGGTTAAGACTAAAGGCTTTAGCTGGTTTCCCAACACACAGGAGGTCAAATATGACCTCTTTCATTGCAAAGTCTAGTCGTTCCTGTAGAGGTAGTAAAGGGTTAAGGTACACATTTAGAATATTGCTGTTTTGTCATTGTGTTTGATGCTATTTATTGTGCAAGCTTCAGGAACAGTTAATACAATTTGGTAGATTAACACTAAAAGTTCAATAGAGACAAATAGATGAACCTACAATTAATTGTGTATTATTTGTATTCAAATGTTGTTTGAGGTTTACCTGTGCAATAAACTGGATAATTTTGACAAAGATGTTGAGGGGCATATCTCTAGGCACGACACTGCGAGAGCCTTTGGGGAAAAGTGTTGTAATGATGGTGTTGAGACGCCTTCAGGACAACAGTAAAGTTAGAAAGACAGTGAGAAAAAAAGAGAGAGAATGCATGAGAGGGAGAGAGACAAAAAAACGAACTAGGGGGCCAAGCAACAAAGTTGCTGGAACCCTCTTATAATTGTTAATTTTATTAATATTATGAGGGGGCCAAGCAACAATGTTGCTGGGGCCCTCTTATAATTGTTCATTTATTATAATAATAATAATTATTATTATTAGGGTTACAACAAGCAAAGATGCTGAAGCCCTTTTGTGTTTCTTGGCGTTCATTATTAGGGCTTCAGAAAGCAAAGGCGCTGAAGCCCTATTGTGTTTCTTGGCGTTCATTAAGGGTTCTCCGGTAGAAGAAACCCTACTGTTATTGTTAGTATTATTAGGGGTTCTCCGGTAGGAGAAACACTTTTGTTATTGTTAGCATTATTATTAGGGGCCTTCGGTAGGAGGAACCCTATTGTATTTGTCGGTATTATTATTATTATTATTATTATTCCTTGTGCCTAAAATGCTCAATAACTCAAAACTATAAAAATCTTCTTCTCATGAACAGTGCATCCAACTGACTTGTGCTTTGGCATACAGGTGTCTTATACATGCCTCGCTAAAATATTTTCAGGAATAAGACTTGCAAAATGGTGGACAAAATGACTGATTACTGTACAATGTATGCAATTCTTGATTGGAACAATAACCTACAGTATGTACTTCATATTAATTGTGCATCCAGATTCCACCCCCATATAAGACTGCGTGCATTTCTTTGTTGATATCTCAAAAGGCGGCAAAATGACACCTGAGTAAATCTTTTCAATTTTCAATACAAGCTAATGCCAATGCTTATAAATGCTTTTAAAAGTTTTTCCCCTGAACTGTACATCGGATTTACTCGCCAGTATATTTCCAGACTCTAGGCCATACTTCTGAACAGGGCTGACAATAAAAGTAGTTGCTATGTCAAAATGAATTTAGCCCTTTATGCTAACTCAAATGATCACTAGCGTTAATTAACTATTAGGCTGTATCTTTAGAACCGTTTGAGCTACAGACAGGAAACCGACTTTGTTTTACATGTTTAGGCTATCCCCAGTTCATATGATGAAACAGTTATCAATTTTACCCATGCTAATTACAATAGTTAGTGTTAATTAACTATTAGGCTGTATCTTTGAAACCATTCAAGCTACTGACAGGACACAAACAGTTTAGCGACCCCACTTAAAATTATGAAATGTTAATCGATTTTACATACGCTAATTAGAGTAGCCCTCCATGAACTGCTACCTTAACGTGGTGGAGGGGTTTGAGTACCCGAGTGACCCTAGGAGCTATGTTGTCTGGGGCTATATGCCCCTGGTAGGGTCTCCCAAGGCAAAGAGGTCCTAGGCGACGGGTCATACTAAGAGCGGTTCAAAACCCATTAATGATGAAAAAAATTTTGAGGACCGTGACGTCGCCTGGTATGGCGCAGCCGGGGCCCCACCCTGGAGCCAGGCCCGGGGTTGGGGCTCGTATGCGAGCGCCTGGTGGCCGGGCCTTTCCCCATGGGGCCCGGCCGGGCTCAGATCGAAAGAGCGACGTGGGGCTGCCTTCCCGTGGGCTCACCACCTGCAGGAGGGACCAGCAGTCGAAGGTGGGGGCCTCGACAACCCGATCCCTGGACACGGAAACTAGCTCTAGGGACGTGGAACGTCACCTCGCTGGCGGGGAAGGAGCCTGAAATCATGCGTGAGGTTGAGAGGTTCCGACTAGAGATAGTCGGGATCACCTCTACACACGGCTTGGGCTCTGGGACTACACTCCTTGAGAGAGGATTGACTCTTCACCACTCTGGAGTTGCCCATGGTGAGAGGCGGCGGAATGGTGTGGGTTTGCTCATAGCTCCCCAGCTCTGCCGCCATGTGTTGGAGTTTACCCCGGTGAACGAGAGGGTCATTTCCCTGCGCCTACGGGTCGGGGATAGGTCTCTCACTGTTGTTTGTGCCTACGGGCCGAACGGCAGTGCAGAGTACCTGACCGTCTTGGAGTCTCTGGGAGGGGTACTGGAAAGTGCTCCGACTGGGGACTCTATCGTTCTACTGGGGGACTTCAACGCCCACGTGGGCAACAACAGTGACACCTGGAGGGGCGTGATTGGGAAGAATGGCCCCCCTGATCTGAACCCGAGCAGTGTTCAGTTATTGGACTTCTGTGCTAGTCACAGTTTGTCCATAACGAACACCATGTTCAAGCATAAGGGTGTCCATCAGTGCATGTGGCACCTAGGCCGTAGGTCGATGATCGACTTTGTTGTCGTTTCATCTGACCTGCGGCCGTATGTCTTGGACACTCGGGTAAAGAGAGGGACAGAGCTGTCAACTGATCACCACCTGGTGGTGAGTTGGATCCGATGGCGGGGGAGGAAGCTGGACAGACTCGGCAGACCCAAGCGTACTGTAAGGGTCTGCTGGGAACGTCCTCCTGTCAGAGAGATTTTTAACTCCCACCTCCGGCAGAGCTTCGACTGGATCCAGAGGGAGGCTGGAGATATTGTGTCCGAGTGGACCATGTTCTCCACCGCCATTGTCAAAGCGGCCGCTCGAAGCTGTGGCCGTAAGGTCTCCGGTGCCTGTCGAGGCGGCAATCCCCGAACCCGGTGATGGACACTGGAAGTAAGGGATGCCGTCAAGCTGAAGAGGGAGTCCTATCAGGCCTGGTTGGCTTGTGGGACTCCTGAGGCAGCTGACAGGTACAGGCAGGCCAAGCGGAGCCCGGGTGGTTGTGGAGGCAAAAACTCGGGCCTGGGAGGAGTTCGGTGAGGCCATGGAGAAGGACTATCGGCTGGCCTCGAAGAGATTCTGGCAAACCGTCCGGTGCCTCAGGAGAGGGAAACAGTGCCCTATTAATGCTGTTTACAGTGGAGGTGGGCAGCTGTTGACCTCACCTGGGGATGTCGTCGGGCGGTGGAAGGAGTACTTCAAGGATCTCCTCAATCCCGCCGTCACGTCTTCCATTGAGGAAGCAGAGGCTGAGGCCTCAAAGGTGGACTCGTCCATCACCCGGGCTGAAGTCACTGAGGTAGTCAAGAAACTCCTCGGTGGCAAGGCACCGGGGGTGGATGAGATCCGCCCTGAGTACCTCAAGTCTCTGGATGTTGTGGGGCTGTCTTGGTTGACACGCCTGTGCAACATCGCGTGGCGGTCGGGGACAGTGCCTCTGGGATGGCAGACCGGGGTGGTGGTCCCTCTTTTTAAGAAGGGGGACCGGACAGTGTGTTCCAACTACAGGGGGATCACACATCTCAGCCTCCCCAGGAAAGTATATGCCAGGGTACTGGAGAGGACAATACGGCCGATAGTAGAACCTCGAATTCAGGAGGAACAGTGTGGTTTTCGTCTGGGCCGTGGAACACTGGACCAGCTCTATACCCTCTACAGGGTGATGGAGGGTTCATGGGAGTTTGCCCAACCAATCCACATGTGTTTTGTGGATTTGGAGAAGGCATTCGACTGTGTCCCTCGCGGCATCCTGTGGAGGGGGCTTCGGGAATATGGGGTCCTGGGTCCTTTGCTAAGGGCTGTCAGGTCCCTGTACGACCGAAGCAGGAGCTTGGTCTGCATTGCCGGCAGTAAGTCAGACTTGTTCCAGTGCATGTTGGACTCCGGCAGGGCTGCCCTTTGTCGCCGATTTTGTTCGTAATTTTTATGGACAGAATTTCTAGGCGCAGCCAGGGGCCGGAGGGTGTCAGGTTTGGGGACCACACGATTTCGTCTCTGCTCTTTGCGGATGATGTTGTCGTGTTGGCCCCTTCAAACCAGGACCTTCAGCATGCACTGGGACGGTTTGCAGCCGAGTGTGAAGCGGTGGGGATGAGGCCATGGTCCTCAGTCGGAAAAGGGTGGCTTGCCCACTTCAGGTTGGTGGAGAGTGCCTGCCTCAAGTGGAGGAGTTTAAGTATCTAGGGGTCTTGTTCACGAGTGAGGGAAGGAGGGAACGGGAGATTGACAGACGGATCGGTGCAGCTTCTGCAGTAATGCGGTCGATGTATCGGTCTGTCGTGGTGAAGAAAGAGCTGAGCCGCAAGGCGAAGCTCTCGATTTACCGGCCTATCTACGTTCCTACTCTCACCTATAGTCATGAGCTTTGGGTCATGACTAAAAGGACAAGATCCCAGATACAGGCCGCCGAAATGAGCTTTCTCCGCAGGGTGGATGGGCGATCCCTTAGAGATAGGGTGAAAAGCTCGGTCACCCGGGAGGAGCTTAGAGTAGAGACGCTGCTCCTCCACATCGAGAGGGGTCAGCTGAGGTGGCTAGGGCATCTGTTCCGGATGCCTCCTGGACGCCTTCCCGGGAAGGTGTTCCGGGCCCGTCCCACCGGGAGGAGACCCCAGGGAAGACCTAGGACACGCTGGAGGGACTATGTCTCCCGGCTGGCCTGGGAACGCCTCGGTGTCCCCCCGGAAGAGCTGGAGGAAGTGTCTAGGGAGAGGGAGTCTGGGAATCTCTGCTTAGACTGCTGCCCCCACGACCCAGCCCCAGATAAGTGGAAGAAGATGGATGGAATAGATGGATAATTAGAGTAATAATTGTTATTAGGCCTGGACTGGTAATCTGGCTTATTGTCGCTATCATAAAGAGAAACTACTGCTGGTGGTCACTCAGTCAATGTCAAATAGCGCAGCATAAACTATTAGGCATTAGTGATGTGCAGTTCGCCAATGATTTGTTCGTATTGAACAAATCTTTTTATTGACTCGGGACTCACAAGTCCATTTTTCAAGTGACTCGTTAAATTGTATCGTATCGAACATTTGACTACATGATCACTTGCTTTATACCCGGTCCTCCAGCTCAGTTCACCGATCAACTTCTATGTGCATTCGCAGGGAAAAATAGATCAAGCAGGAATATCATAAAGACATGTTTATAACTGATAATTAAACGCACACTATAATAATTCATATAGTTAGTTGATTACTGATGCCATGAAAAAAAATATGAAAACAAGCACGGAGCCGCTGCCTTCGCCTATGTAAAAAGACTTGTGAACGACTGACTCGGTCAGTTTTATTCAATTGAACGGTTGAGTCGTTCATTTGAACGACTGGCAGCGGAGTTCTACCCAACCACAGAATACGTTTTTAGTTTTACTTTCGCAATGAAAAATAGTTTAAAACAATTTCATAATAAAAACGTTTGTAACAGATAATTGGGCACACGGTAGGACTAAAATTATTAATGTGGTAGTGGATTTTTGATTGTGATGATAAACAGAGATAAAATCATACACTGAGCCTTTGCCTGAGTAGAGTGAACGACTGAGTCGATCAGTTTTATCGTTCAATTGAACGGTTGTTTCGTTCATTTGAAAGACTGGAGACGGAGTTCTATCCAACCACGGAAATACGCTGTTAGTTTTACTTTCGCAAAGAAAAAGACGTTTGTAACAGATAATTGGACACATGGTAGGATGATTAATGTGGTAGTTGATTTTTTAATTGTGATGATAAACACAGATTAAATCATACACTGAGCCTTTGCCTAAGTAAAAAGACTTCTGAACGACAGACTCGTCAGTTTTATCGTTCAACTGAACGGTTGTTTCGTTCATTTGAACGACTCGGAGTTCTACCCAAACATGGAATACGCTGTTAGTTTTACTATCGCAAAGAAAAATAGATCAAGACAGTAGCATTATAAAGACATCTTTGTAACACATAATTGGACATACACTCACCTAAAGTATTATTAGGAACACCTGTTACATTTTTCATTAATGCAATTATCTAATCAACCAATCACATGGCAGTTGCTTCAATGCATTTAGGGGTGTGGTCCTGGTCAAGACAATCTCCTGAACTCCAAACTGAATGTCAGAATGGGAATGAAAGGTGATTTAAGCAATTTTGAGCGTGGCATGGTTGTTGGTGCCAGACGGGCCGGTCTGAGTATTTCACAATCTGCTCAGTTACTGGGATTTTCACGCACAACCATTTCTAGGGTTTACAAAGAATGGTGTGAAAAGGGAAAAACATCCAGTATGCAGCAGTCCTGTGGGTGAAAATGCCTTGTTGATGCTAGAGGTCAGAGGAGAATGGGCCGACTGATTCAAGCTGATAGAAGAGCAACTTTGACTGAAATAACCACTTGTTACAACCGAGGTATGCAGCAAAGCATTTGTGAAGCCACAACACGCACAACCTTGAGGCGGATGGGCTACAACAGCAGAAGACCCCACCAGGTACCACTCATCTCCACTACAAATAGGAAAAAGAGGCTACAATTTGCATGAGCTCACCAAAATTGGACAGTTGAATACTGGAAGAATGTTGCCTGGTCTGATGAGTCTCGATTTCAGAGTCAGAATTTGGCGTAAAAAGAATGAGAACATGGATCCATCATGCCTTGTTACCACTGTGCAGGCTGGTGGTGGTGGTGTAATGGTGAGGGGTATGTTTTCTTGGCACACTTTAGGCCCCTTAGTGCCAATTGGGCATCGTTTAAATGCCACGGCCTACCTGAGCATTGTGTCTGACCATGTCCATCTCTTTATGACCACCATGTACCCATCCTCTGATGGCTACTTCCAGCAGGATAATGCACCATGTCACAAAGCTTGAATCATTTCAAATTTGTTTCTTGAACATGACAATGAGTTCACTGTACTGACCACCAGATCTCAACCCAATAGAGCATCTTTGGGATTTGGTGGAACGGGAGCTTCGTGCTCTGGATGTGCATCCCACAAATCTCCATCAACTGCAAGATGCTATCCTATCAATATGGGCCAACATTTCTAAAGAATGCTTTCAGCACCTTGTTGAATCAATGCCACTTAGAATTAAGGCAGTTCTGAAGGCGAAAGGGGGTCAAACACAGTATTAGTATCCTAATAATCCTTTAGGTGAGTGTATGGTAGGTCTAAAATAATTAATGTAGTTGATTTTTTGATTTTTGACTGACATAAATATTACACATTATTAGCTACAAACTGAAATGTTTAGTTAGGTCATAATTGACGGAAACCTTTTTTTTTAATTGTGCGCCTAATGTGATGGAGCTAAATCCTCATTTTCCTGTGGCAATTTTAGACCACAGTCAGAAGTATGGATCTAGAGTCTTATTTTCGCTGATGTATAAACAAAGTCAATCATTTGAAGTAAGGAAGATGTAAAATTGCTTATTACAATGTTTTTCCAGGAGAGTCATTTGATTGATTATTATTTTGTTAAAAAGCATGTTTTCAGGGCTGAGTAATTACCAGCTTGACATTTGCTAAGTTAGCTTGACTAAAGCTATTTGGCTTGCCTTAACCAGCTACTCACTTACTCAGCTTCTGAATTAATATGTGAGTATTTATCTAGATATGATGATGTAAATTAACTAAATGTGTTTGTGTACAGCAATGGGTTGATAACAGCTACATTTGTACCCAGTATTAAGCAATTAAATACACAAAATGTAGCTAGTTAAATAATGTAGCCACAAGCTAATAACTGAGCCAGAATGGGAGATAGATAACTTTCTGTTTTACAGGGCTGGCTTGCTAGTAAATGTTACATCTTACATTTTGCATATGTCATTTATGAAATGAGGTGTGTATCATATGTTTGTCTCTATGATGTAAATATTATTTTGGAAAAAACAAGTCTGATTATACCTAACTAGCTACCATACCATACCATCTTCTTCCGCTTATCTTCCGCTTATCCTAACTAGCTACCATCAATGTAAAATAAATCTACAAACTAGGCAACAGTTACAGTCATCTTCACTCTGACTTGGTTTTCTTTCCTGGCATATATATTTCTAAGTATTATTGTATGGATCTGTTACTGTACTTGGATATTTTATTCATTATTAAATGTCATATTACGTTTTTGTCCACTACTGTATCACTTTCTCTGATGTTTGTGTCTATGTATATTATTTATTTTTACAGTATATTGTATATTATTTTGTATATGTATGTAGAGATGGAGAGGAAGGTGTTGAGGCTTTCTTACTGGTGTATGCAGAGGAAGAGGTCACTGAGATCTCTGGTGAGGTCCAGCTCATAGCAGATTAGGATGTTTAGAAATGGGACCATAAGGGTACTGGCTGATTTGTACTGTTAAGCCTATATTAGGTCTTTCATTCTTTCTTTTTTGTCGTTTTTATAGTATGATGAGACCTTAAATGCAAACACATTCTTGTATTTTTCAAATTCATTAACAATTTTAAAAAAATTCTGTAATTATTTTTTAGACTTAGTTTGATAATGACCCAGTAGATGTGCTGATGCTCTGGCTGGATGGTGATGCTCCGGAGGAGAATGTCCATGGTAATAGGGACAATCGTATGCTAATGATGCCAAACAGCGTTTGGCTCCGGCGGATATAGGGATTAAAAAAGGTCTGTTTGTTCTAGTGGTTCTTTGCATGTGGCCTGTTTTCAGTTACTTCGCGGCAACGGCATGATCAGGTGGAGGACCGGAGAAGTGTGTGTGTCTTGAAATAGAGGAGACTCTTACCTTATCATGGTATCACATCTTACCACAGTTGTGTAAGTTTTGTCCAGCCTGCCCGACCTGGCCTAACTCCCTCTAATTAAGACCTTGCGTCTGTATTTTATTGGCAACTAAAAAACATTGATACAGGGAAATCTGTACCTTTCTGTACGGGCTCTAAGACATAACTTGTAAAGGCTTACGCTTTCTATAGATCGGTGCTGGCAGCCTGGGACAAACAAGGCACACCCACTTTACCAGTCCTCCCCCTGATTACGCACATGTCACAATGAAAGTAGCCTAACTGAAAACAGGCCACCTGCTAACAACATAAATTCTCTGGCTAAATAGTTCTCAAAGCGACCCAATTTTGTATTCATAATGACAAGGGCGAACTGAAACTCGTTCGTGTGCTAATGATTGACAGCCTCATATGATGGTTTCTTCTCAAGTGTCCAATCACAGTGTTTCAAGTATAAAACACACAGTCCAATGTGGACAGCTCTATCAAATGGGTGAGGTCCCGCCCCATTGCATTTGGATGACCCACAACTTCACACCATCCAAATGGACGATGCGTAAGTGTACACAATGCAAATGCAATGTGTATTTATTCATGTATATATTTAAGTATTTAATTATTTATATATGTATTTAAATATTTGTTTATTTATTTCATATTATGGCACATTTAGTCCTCCAAATATATATTACACTTACAAGAAAAGGACAACCATGGCAGTTATTATAGCGACAATGAAATATGCATAGATTCTTAGTATTGAATGCCTTGAGTGTGAACGGTAGTGAAAAGACACGTTGAAACAAGGACAACAAACTAAACGCAAACAACAAAGGACTTCGTATGTAAAAAAAATTCAGTCTGCCACAAAACATTCCTACATGTATACAGGTAAGTGTAACGTTTGCTAACTAGCTACAGATAATTCCTTTTCATAAAGTTGTCAAAGTCGTTTGTATTGCTAGTTATCTAGCTATAGCTACTGAAGTTATTGTTAACGTTAGCTAGCTAGGTAACATTTCCTGGTTTCTAGCTTGTTTGTATAGTCTTCACAAAACTGAGCACATCACTTAGTTTGTCATTCATCCAGGTATATGTGATTATGCCTAATATATAAACCTGTAATGTCTCAGTGGCTGTCCACCTCAAACTAACATTGCTGCTACTATGTATTATTTATTATTAATTAATTATTATTATTTGGTTTAATATAGTATGTGTTTATTAGAGACCAACCAGACCACTTTAGCACAAGGCCAGTGTCCCCATTTTAATGCTTTTATAGCTGGGTGGGGTTAAGGCCTAAGAGGGTGTGAACTATGCTGAATGGGCGTCAAAACAAAAACCAGGTCTCTGGAAAGTGTGAATTTTTCAAGGCTTTTTTCTCTGAACTAAGTAGAGCAGATTTTCAACTTTTAAAGCAGCATGTCTTTCCCATAACTTTATCAAACAGTAGTGTTTTATATACCATTACAAAGCGTTGAATCTGGCCTTCTTAATAAATGGTACATATATTACCAATTTCCAAGGGTTGGCAAACTTTTGAGCACAACTGTATTCAGTCTCAAGTTTGGTTTCTACTGCATTATGGCATTGTTACTGTGCCAGCTGGTTTACTATTACATTAATAAATCAAAATGTTGCCTATAGTATTGCATATTAACCTGTTTGTCCACATTCACCTGATGCTTATCTACCATTCACCACATGTCCATGTGATATGAGACTATAGTATTTTTCTTCAAGTCAGATAATGTCATAATTTAATTATGTATTTCATTTCAAATTGTTTACATAGGAAGAGATGAATGAAGACTAAGGTGAGGACACTTGCTTATTCGTGTATGCAGAGGAATGGGTCACTGACATCTATGGTAAGCTCAGACTCTTAGCAGATTGAGAAATTATACCATAAAGGCCTTGGCTGATTCATACTATGTTGTGGAAATTCTTGAACTGATGTATACTTGGTCCTATACATGTATACATGGGTTACTAGTTAAAGGTACTGAGTCCCCATGTTTGGATAAGAAAAGGAATGTTGGAGATGGGGATCTGGTGTTTAGGGTCATTATTGACTGGTATCAGCAGATTATAGGGTAACTCGTAAATCTGCCTATCTGTATAATTTATCCCATCAGAGTCTATCTACTGTTTGTACAGATGATGTAAGACCTCTTAGGGGGGTGCAGAGGTTACCCATCTGGGGGAGGATAGTCTGCCCCTTGTGTGAAGCCTAGGTAGTAATAGAACAAAAGGAATGTGTTCTGTTGAGTTAGAGCAGAGTTAGGACAGCTGGGTAACAACTTACCACACCCCTTTTTCTACTATAAATACTGATGATTGTCATGTATTAAGTTAGAGACTCCTATGATTATTATTTTGTAAGCGTTTCACGCGTCTCTCTATTTGCAAATAAACTGTTAATTGTGCCAAGGGAATTTTATCTCTGTACTTACTCCTTTAAGAGTGTCGATTGATGGAATTACCATCACAAATATTAGGCCTATTTTAATTTTAATTAGGGTGTGTTTGTTCCGGTTCATTATTAATATTATACTTCCGGCAAAAAAAAGTTTTTTGCAAATACCGTGAGATAAAATGGCTTAAAGATCCCCAAATGTATATGGTAGTAAAGGGCCAAGGGCCAAAACTTCTGGTCCAGTGGCATGCATGTCGGCCTCATGGGGGCGCTTTCACAAGCCTCCAAAGTCGCACTTTTTGCAAGCTCACCACGCCCACCCATTGTAGCCTAGAGTCTTAAAATTGGTATATAGGTGTAGCTCCTCATAGGGTGACCAGACGTCCCGAAAAATTCGGGACAGTCCCGAAATCCAAGCAGTTGTCCCGAATCCTGCCCTAATTGTCCCGAAAATTAGAACAAAGTCTCAAAAGCAGACTTTTTTTTTTTACTCTTAGTTCTAGTATGATAGAACATTAAAAACTGTCCATGCATTGAGGCGTCCTGCAGCCAGCTCCCGTCGGCTGCTCATTGGCTGCAAGTTGCAATAGTATGTATAGGCGGCTATAGGCGCGAATTTTCATTCATTAATTTTTTTAATGAAGGCTCAGGCTGGTGTCCCGGGAGCCGATCAAGATCAACACGTAGCTAAAAAGCAAAAACGCCTCTGCAGATACCGGGAGGACTGGGTAGGGAAATACCCCTGGATTACTGCAGTTTTACGCGATGCCAAGAGTGCTGGCAGCAGTGAAATCCTCCGCGAAATATGCCAGCGCCGTGCATCCAGCGCAACCCAATCTTAGGAGGTATTATATAGCTTTAGTGTATTACACTTTTGTTGTTTCTGTTATTTTATACGCCCAAAGAAAATAAAACCTATTTGTCCCCTTTTTATGTCATAGAGTAGATGAATACAAAGAACTAAAACTGATACATCCACCTGACATTATATACAAGAACCTTCCTATAGTTTGAACTATAACCTACTGTATCGGACAGTTGAACCATGGTGGAGTATTAGTGTATTAGAATGCCTGAGAGCCAGCCAGGCGCACCCACCTTATCTCCACTGGCGCTGGTGAGGACAAACGTGGAGAAGACCGGGAGCTGGTACTTGGTGTTGAGGGGCCAGCCATTCTCATCTAGTCACCCTAGCTCCTCATGATGAATATGTTTGCCTCTGGGACACATAAAGTCTGCCGTGATGGATTTTCCACCATTTCGGATTTTAGAAAAACACTTAAAAATGTACTCCTCCACCACCAAATGTCAAATCTTCACGTACTTTGATATTTGGCTTCTATGGACGATGGTCTTCAAAAGTTATCATTCAGGCCAGTATGTTGAAAAATATGGCCGCCATTGACAGATGAACATGTGCAGGGACGTGGTTTTGCACATATATAGACACATCTCCTACAGGGATAACGGTATAATATTGCTACTTGGTAGGACTATATGGAAAAAATTACGGCAAGGATTTTTTCAGCAACCACACGGTCTTCTGTTGAAGCAAAATTGTGAGGAGGTTGTTGATTGTCATATTCTTTAACCAATCAGATTTCGAGTCCTTTGTCCTTTGGCACGGAGCAGTCTTCTAGCTTGCCTTTGTGCGCATTTTTCAGGGGGTGTGTTCGGAGAACCAGCTACCTGAGATAAAACTAGTCAGCACGTAATGTAGGAACATCTAAGATTTATTGTAACTTTCTTTAGTAAGGTTTAGATTGTTAGACGTAGTGCTTTGTGTTAGATTTTTGTTTAGATTTGTACTGAGCCCTGTTGTCTTTTTAACGCACAATGGAGGAGAAGAAATGCATTTGGTGGCGGATTTACTGGCAAAGCCTAATTCGAGAAAACATGGAAATTACAAGGAACCAACCCTCCATTTTGCAGCCCTGTCCCAGTCAGGGAAGGGATTTGTTCCACTTTCAATCGATCAACTACGTACAAGTACACCTGGCATACAGCGTTGAAGGAATATTTTTGTTTTGAGTACGTTCTTATTACTTTGGTACCTGTGATGTCATTGATTTGGGCTTTGCAATGTCTATTTGTGTTGCTGCATCCTGTCATATTGCATTATGGTACTGTACATTCTTGATGGTTTAATTCGTCATGTATTAATTTTTCTGTAATTACTAGTGTTGTAAGCCTCTTGTTAAATCACTTTATTACACTGTCACTGTAAATATGGGATGGTTATGTCGAATGACAATAGCCTAATAGCCCATAGGATTAGATACATGCTAGAAGTAGTAGCTTTGGGTCCATCTTGCTAAACAGTGGAGTCGTTAGCCCTGGGCGTCCGGGGCTTTAGCCACAGATCTTTTATGAATAGCCTTGGATCTTAAACGGACCAAAAAACGTATAGTAAAAAAATAGCCCCAGCTCTATTAATCTATAATTCCGATCATGCATTATGACAGTGTATACTTTCCTGCATGTACATTCAAAACCCTGTACTTTCTGTCCCAGGCGGGGCGGGAGGGTGGGCTAAGCCCCGAATGTATTGTGATCCTAGCGACGCCTCTGGTGCTGATGTTACCAATCGTTATTGGTAAGTAGGATGAAGAAGACTGACAAATGTCCATTAAGTTATATTTACCATGCAATTAGGGTACATTTATTACAATCTGGAAAATTCAAGCAACTACCTAGTTACATTGTTTGGTACTTTAGCTGCTCTGATAGTTTCAGACATTTGAAGTATCCATATTTATCTGATGCAGAACATTGTATTATAATACCAGTTGAGGTAAGATTCCTGAAAACTATTGCAATGTCACGTGTGTGGTACACACATGATCAGGGTTGTGATTTTACTTTTTCTGAATGATCCATTGCTTGCAACTATGGATATAAGTTAAAAAAAAAATTCATTCCGGCTACTAAGAGCTTAATGCTGAAACACACTCAATGCTGCTTGTAGTTTTAATTTCTCTTTGAAAGGGTAAGCCTGGAAGACTTGATAGACTGGACAATGTGTTACTGAGGCTGTAGGTGGGGCTTTGCCACCCTCACAGGACAAACCACAATTCAGTCAAGCACAATAAAATAAGACATGGCAACAGGACAGTAACTCAGACACATGCTGGAATCTAGGGTAGCAGTCTAAACTCCTGACTCCGGACCGCACATTCTGCCCGGTGACAGGTTTTGATCCCCTGCATGGCCAACTGTCTGCCCTTCATCCGTCTCCCTAGCCTCTTTCTTACGGTCCGGGCAATAAAATAATATAAAATACCTACAAACATCTTCAAAAACTCTAATAAAAAAAGGACATACTGGCAGATAAGATTTTGATATCCTGATTTCTGTTTCCGCTCTCATGACAATGTTTTGGAGTACAACCCACTCCAAGGAATCTCTAGTACACAATTTAGGACCTTATATAATTACTAATTCATGTGTTTGATTGTTATGGGAGTTTTTTAAATAATAAAATGTAAGGTTACATTAAAAGTAATTTGGATGTATAGGTTGTAGATTTGTAGTACGCTTAATGCCATACCAACTGATGCCTGTCCATCGGTATTCCTTCCCTGCCAGCTACCCAGCATCAATCTCCTAACTCCCAACACCCCAACCATGACAGACATTGCCCTAGCCTCTCTTCTTCTTTCATCCTCCTGATGGACTCTTATGTCTACTTTGGCACTGCATCCTGTTCCTACTCCTGCTGGCCAACCATCCATCCACCAGATGCAGATGCGCTCCTTTTCCATCCACAGTTACTTTAGAGAACTTTCATTCCACCTAAAGCCCCAGATGCCGCTTCACCATGTAGCTCTCCTGCATGTTTCTCACTTTTTTCCTTATTACATATATCCTTAAAAATTCCTCTTTTAAAATACCTTTACATATAACACGTATTTATGATCTTGAGATTATTTTATAATATATTGCTTTGGCCGCAATGGTTTACAAAGTTTCCTAGAGGTTTGAATGAGACAATGTATTCCACTGACCTTATTATTTTTATATAGGGATTATATTGTTAATATTATAACTTCTTTACCTCTTTCGATAGAACATGGAAGGCCAAATTATAATTGAAAGTACATTTTGTGGTGATAAATGTTTAATATTACACTGATGATCCAAAACTTTATGACCACCTGCCTAATATGCCGTTGGTCCTCCGCGAGCCACCAAAACAGCGCACAACCCGTCGAGACATGGACGCTACAAGACCCCTGAAGGTGTCCTGTGGTATCGAGCAGCAAGATATTAGCAGCAGATCTTTCAAATCCTGTAAGTCGCAAGGTAGTTTTGCCATGTATCGGAGTTGTTGGTCCAGCACATCCCACAGATGCTCAATTGGATTGAAATCTGGGGAAATTGACACCTTGAACTCTCATGTTCCTCCAACCATTCCTGGAAAATGTGTGTGAGGGGTGTACTTGGTCTGCTGCAATATTTAGGTATGTGGCATGTGTCAAACTGACTTTCACAGCAGAACATTGCCCAGATCATCACACTCCATCCACCAGCTTATCGTCTTCCCACAATGCATTCTGGTGCCATCACTTCCCCAAGTAAACGGCAAACACATACGCAGACATCCACGTTGTGTAAAAGAAAAAGTGACGACTCAGACCAAGCAACCTTTTTTCCACTGCTCCAATGTCCAGTTCTTATGTTTGCGTGCTCAGTTTATGCACTTTCGATGGTGGACAGGGGTCATTATGGGCACTCTGACTGGTCTGTGGCTAAGCAGGCCAAGTGACACATTCCTTCCATTTCTCCTGCATCCAACACATTGACTATGAGAGCTGATTTTTCACTTACATTCTAATCTACAGATAAGACCTTGACATATGCCCATGTTAGGAAAGGATCAACGTTATTCGCTTCAGCTGTCAGAGGTCATAATGTTTTGGCTCATTAGTGTAGAAACACAAATAATACAAACTCACAAAAAAAAATTATTGAAAGATTTTCTGAAAATAATTCATATCTACAGCTCTGGAAAAAGACCACTGCAACTTTTTCTTTCCTTTCCAAAAAAATCGAAAAGGAAGGTTTTGAGAGAGGAACAGAAGTGTTCAATTTGCAGTCGTCTCTTAATTTTAACCCTTCTGTTCAAGAGACCACTGCAAATTGAACGCTTCTGTTCCTCACTCAAAACTATCCTTTTTAACTTTTTTGGAAAAGTAAGAAAAAGTGCAGTGGTCTCTTAATTTTTTCCAGAGCTGTATAAGGCAAAATACATACATACAAACACAACAACAATATATGTGACCAGTTGCAATGAGAGAAGGACAACCAATGGAGCACAGAAAATTTAGAAACTAACCTATATTCATGTATTTTTTCATTTTCTCTTGGCATTCTTCCTTGTCACTATTTGCTTATTTTTAAAACAGTGTATATGGTATATAATGTAA
Organism: Esox lucius; assembly: GCF_011004845.1. Lineage (NCBI taxonomy): Eukaryota > Metazoa > Chordata > Actinopteri > Esociformes > Esocidae > Esox > Esox lucius. The sequence continues at coordinate 2,785,748 of NC_047569.1, forward strand.
CATTTTAAATGCCTTCATCCTTTTGAAACCTGCGGGATGTTTACTTTATATAATTATTTTATTTTTGTTTTCACATTAATTAATTATACCTTTAACTACCACTTTCTTTGGCAATGTAAACACATGATTCCCATGCCAATAAAGACCTTTGAAATTAAATTAACAGACAAAGAGTGAGTGAGACCAAAGTAGATGCACATAGATAAGATGAAACAGGTGTACACAGACTGAGTTGGCATGGATATCTAAATTCCCACCGTGATAAAACCTACACAAATGTAGACAGAACTGGCATAGATGAAAATAGGGAACTAGACTGCTTTTACACTGGCTGGTATGCTGTTATCCCATTTCTTAGCAAGTGTTTTATTTTAAGCCTAGTATATTTCCGAGCTAATTACAGGCATGACCTGTTTGTAATTCCTCCTGTGGCATCATTGAAGTCCCAAATGATGCCCTATTCCTATCTAGTGAACAAATTTTGACCAGAGCTTAAGTCAGAAATAGTGCACCAATGTGTGTAGTAAATAGGGTGCCATTTGTGACTTAGGCCTGGTAATGAGTATTATCTTAGAGCTCTGCTGCTTAACCTATGAGCCGAACACTAATTTTACAACCTACAAAACTCATCAGGTTTTATTTGTCCTGTCAACTGGATACACAGAGTAAGGACCATTCAACAAAATGCTTTATTTCCATGTCCTTCACGATAATGCATCAAAAACAGAACAAATCAAGTAATGAAGTCAAAATATAAACAGCACCCCTCGCCCCCCTCCCGTACAGCAAGAACAGGGTTATGAATATGTACTTGCTAGACGAAAATGTTGATGTACATACTTGTGGCCTACATGTATACATTGTCATAATGCATGATCGGATTTGTACATTAATAGGTCGGAGGTAATTGTTTTAATTATTATTTCTAGGTCAATTTCAGATCCGGGCCCACCCAGGCCTAACGATGCCACTGGATAAGGGAGCTAACAGTGTCAAATGGAGGGCGCAGAATTTACATGTGCAGTAGATGGGGAAGTGGAGAGTCTGAGCCAAAACTGAGTCTGGTAGCAGCAGTTTTCATTCTGTCCTTTTAACCAATTTTGACCTGGTAAACCAGTTAGAATACATTTTATTATTGGGTCCCCAAGTTCCGAGTTGAAAACCACTGATCTGTAGGGTGAGGATCCTTCGGCCTGTTCCATGGCAAACCTCTTCCCTTCTCTCCCCCTGCTCTTGTCAACTACACCCTTTCTATCTCACCACTCCTCCAGCAACAGACTGCTTTTTGTTTACAGACAACTCTGATAGCCAAAGCGAAGTCAGCAACATTTCTGACTATCAAGGCAAGGGAGTGTGTGTGTGTGTGTGTTGAGGAGGGATGCAATATATAAAAAACTTTGGCTCTACAAAGATAAAGATGCTATTCATGGGAAAGCAAGGTTAGGTATAGCTCCCCTATTGGTGCTGCCAGGCCCCGGATTTCAGAGGGAGTGAACTTCCTTCTCCTTGGCTGTCTCCCAAATGGCACCCTATTCATGACCCAGTGCACAACTTTGGATCCTAGGGCCGTAATGAAAAGTAGTGTCATTTGGTACTCAACCATTAATTCCACATGCAGGGAGGTGAGGCCGTAGAAAGAGGCTGCCAAAGAGGTACATTTGGAAATACTGAAAGAGGACATTTTCCCTTGGGTTGTTGTAGCATTGAATGCTATCGAAATGTTGCAATATGTATGCAGTGCCATTTGGCATCCTCTTTAAAAAAATACAAACATCACAATTGAGTGTTAAGGGCTGTATATTAGGGTGGTCCAGCGGTCCTACCTACTGCTCTTTCAGCAAAAAATCTCTCCACTATCTATTGCCACTTTGTTGTCCAATAAAGAATAAAATGCCTGAGAAATGTATCTATATGAAAGAAACCAAAATATTTACCCTTGTGTAGCAGTGTTGCTCTCGCACTTGATCCTGATCATGTAGACCCAAAGCAAGCGGTAAAGAGACTCCAGAGCCACGCGTGCCATCTTGGGGTCTTTACTCTGCAGACAGATACAGGCAGACAGACAGGTCTTGTTGGGGCTCAGCAGGTAGAACGTGTCGTGTTGAAATATCAGGAAGGCGGTATAAAAATGTATCACTGCAATTCACTTTGGAGTTTTGGTTCGCCATGGAGTTTGCACTTTCAGGACTAGTGCAAGGTTTCCACTGGATCAGGCTAAGTCAAACTACTTGGAAGTATAATATACCTTACCAATGCCTATTGTCTTAATTTAGAATGGCACTCTACATAGTATCCTTTAACCTGAGCCCAAGGCTCTAATCAAAAAAAGTGCACTACTTAGGAGATATAGGTTAATACTCTGGGTTTAGCCTCTATTTCTGCTGACTTCCTCTTTACAGTACCTTAAGGTTGGATAGGCAGTTGTTGAGGAAGACAGTCCATTTGTTGAGAAAGAACTGCTTTTGGCTGACACATAGCAAGCAGGTCACCAACGGATAAAGAGCCTAGGGCACACAAACACAAGATCACTATGTCAGTAAGGGATAGAGATCCTGCACACTTTTAGAGTAAAATAATCTTCAGAGAGATTCCCATGCTTCAGTGAGAAACATGCGTGTTATTTTGTTTTCACTGTCAACAATAAGCCGTTTTAGTGTCTACTCTACTATTCAAAGAGGCTGGCTGTCCTCTCTGGTGAGTTGTTAGGGAGGGGATAAAACAACAGTAGAGGCAATATACAAGACTGACCTTGGTATGCTGTGAGAACTGACAGACACCACAGGCATGCAAGCTATGCACTGGGTGACAATGACTTTGACAGAAGAACATAAATTACTCTGGGCAGGTTGTCTGTATCTGAGACTAACCAGGGAGTGTTTTTTTCGAGTGGAGAGGTCCAGTGTTGTGTCATACAGGCTCTCCACAAAGTTTCTTAGACACGGCACGTTCACCTCGTTCTTAACAGCCTGGGGACCAAGCAAACACCCATTGTTACACAGACACACACAAATGCACACGCACACACACATACACACACATACACACACACACTAAAACAAAACACACGAAATGTAAATGTAATACATGTATTTATGTAAAAAGCATCTGACGATTGTTAGTTAAACTTTTCAGACATGTTTGTTCTTTTGAACAATGAATACACCCTTATAATAATACCCATTAAGGATTACACATAATAATTTCCATTGGCCTGATGCACCAAATATATACAAATTTAGGTTTTGCATTTAGAAAGAATAAGGTTTTCTGGTTTACAAAATGTCCTAACTAACTAGATTACCCCTAACTGGTCTTTCTTACAACCAGGAATTTATATGAATCAACCAATGTCCTCTTGTGGTCCTCCTCAGGTCAGAACTTACTGCCGCTACAGGAACTAGGATCTCCACAAAGATCCCAGCCAAGGCGTGCTTTATGTCCTTGTCCTTCACTTCCAAGAAGTACTGGGCACAGTCCTGCAATGGGGAGCAGCGTTTACTAAATTTAACATAAATTCTTACATCATAAGGATTGCATTTTGTAATCCATAGTCAGGCAGCACCACTGCATGGAAGTCAGGTCATGCCAGTCAACATCAATTCTTGTCCTGATTCCCTAACCGTCCCTACACTTGCATACTTTCACCATGGTATATTGCGTATAATCACCATAAGCTTTCAAGTCAGTGACAAGGAAGTGCAAGTTCACACTTGAAGTGGGCCTCAGACAAACTAGCTAGGGTTAGATGGGAAAATACCAGAATGCAGAAAGAATGCAAGCTAAATATAAAAAGGAGAGTCCAAGTATGCACTCACTATTCTAAGTGTGCTCTGGATAAGCGGGTCTACTAGATAATTTACTAAATGCAATAAGCCTTTTGAGCATTGGGCTTGTCAGAGATTTTCATTCTCACTTGTGCATTTGGATCCCCGTTATGAAACTAACCACAATATTTACTGAATGAATAAGGTGTAGATAAGGTGTAGATAGTTATATATATTTAATAAACATATAATATTTAATAAGACATGGCTTTGATACAGGTCATGGATCCTGGTCTTTGGAATCTAATAAAAAAATAACTAACAAGGGAGAGCAAACTAGATTCAGCCTCAGGACGATGTTTGCCAGAGCAGATGGTCAGCGGACCCAAACATAATGATAATAACTGTAAAGCAGTGTTAACTGCATTGCTGAAGGGCATAATCACATATTTTATAGCATGCTGGCTTGGATATTGCATGTTGCAACCTTTCAGTTATTGTTCAGATGGTCTAACCGCCAGGCTACCAGCCAACTTAGATTTTACCTGCTGGGTAATCTAAACCCTTAAATTCCCCAGTTTATTTTCAACCATGCAGGTTATAAACAACTTATGCAGATAGGCCTGTAATCATACACTCGTAACTTTCTTCAGAACTCACTGCTCTGTTCTGTACCTGCATGAACTGGAAGGAGGCTTCGAAGTCCTCCACAGGATACATCTTGATGCGGAAGAACTTGACACCCATGATGAGGCTGATGGTACTCTGGACCATGTAGGGAGTTTGCTCCTTCTGTCTCAGCTCCTTCAGCTCTGACAGAAACCTCTTTCTAACAGCAGGAAACCTGAGAAAGAGGGTTGGAGCAAAGACCGCATCCCCATTCAATATAGTATTCTATGGACTACATAGGGAATAGGGTGGAATTTGGGATGCAGTCCTAAACAAAGCCATTGTGTGAACATCATTCCTGAATCATCATTCCAGCCTTTATTTCCTTGAGGCAAACACATATAAGTGAAAGGAACGTTACAGTTAAGCATCCTTGTGTTCTCCAAACCAACCAATTCAGCTCTGTGACTACATCTAGGAAAGTAGCGAGGAAAGAAGCAGTTCTGAATTATGAACAGAGAAGGTTATTTTTGCATTGCATTATGATACTTATGGTTGTGTTCTATATAATTTCTGTCTCTCTCTGTCTCCCCAAAACAATCAATATAATCTAAAAAGAACAACTGACCCTAGACCAGTCCTCTTACTATAATGTGCTTTTTGAATATGGGCCTAGCACTCCCCAACTATAGCTCTATTTTAAGGGCTTTGTCCCTTCGCAGCGATGATCTGGAAAGTTCCAATAAACACATAGTGATTTCCAGCCCAAATATGGTGGACAAAGCACATCTTGTGATTCACTCAGGTTTAGCTCTCTGCCTGAAACAGGGAATATCTTATACATGTACCAAGAAAAAGCAGAATAGAGCTTTGTGACGACTCAGTTTGACAACAACCGATTACAATGTTACCTAAGTTAAATTGTTAGTCATCTCAAATGGAACCAGTAGGGCACAGTTTGAGATCAAGCAAAGGTGCCCCACTGAACGACAAGAAAATATTCCCACCCCCGAATAGTGCTCTCATCCATTTGATTAAAACAGCATTAGACGCTACCGTGGCCACATGTGGACTTGGGGGGACAGAGGGGCAATCACCCCCCCGAGTGCCCCATGTAAGAAGAAATGCTTCCAAAGTGCCCTCTAGGATGCCCCTGCGATGGATAAAACATGATGAAGTGCTCTCTACGGTGGTACAGTGTGCAAGAAAATGTGATAAAGTGTCCTCTAGGGTGCCCAAAAATGAGAGAAAACGTGATGCAGTGCCCTGATGGGCGCCCTTCCAATGGAGAAATTGTGATGCAGTGCCCTCATGGGTTCCCCTATGTGTGAGGAAATGTAGTAAATTGTCCTCCAAGGTGCCCCATATGTGCAAAAGAAATGTGCTATCTGGGTGCCCTTCCAGTGGAGAAAGTGTGATGCAGTGCACTAATGGATGCCCTTCCAGTGGGAAAATTGTGATGCAGTGCACTAATGGATGCCCTTCCAGTGGGAAAATTGTGATGCAGTGTCCTCATGGGTGCCCCTATGTGTGAGGAAATGTGATTAAGTGTCCTAGTGGGTGCCCTTCCAATGGAGATAATGTGATGTAGTGCCATATAGGCTGCTCTACATGCTAGAAGGTTTGTTGGCGTCTATGTGCTCCTACATGCAATGTGCCCTCATGGGATGCCTCTTGTGTAAAATGCCCTCCCGGTGCCCCCTGTTTTTATATATCCTTTTAAAAAACAGTTCAGTGGCAGCATGATTCTACCTAAATTTCATTTCTATTTGTAGCCAATAAACTCATCCAGACATTTTTAGAGCCGTTAGCATGAAGATGTTAAAAAGTTAGCATGGAAAAGTTAAACATATATTTACAAAGAAGAAAACATGTCAAAATTGTTTGGATGAGTTTTTTGTTTCCAAAAGAGAGTGGAAGTACCCCTTTATTTTTTATAAAATTCTCACACACACACACACACACACACACACACACACTCAGCCACACCCCCTTTAGAATATTCAGGTGTCAGTGTGTTTAGTGCAGTCTAAGCTGTAACCTTCACATCCCTCTACAATGTGTGAGGTTGGTTAAATAGCATTGAGGGAATGATAACGACCCCAAACACACCTCCAAGATGACTCCTGCCTTGCTAAAGAAGCTGAGGGTAAAGGTGATGAACTGGCCAAGCATGTCTCCAGACCTAAACCCTATTGAGCATCTGTGGGGCATCCTCAAATGGAAGGTGGAGGAGCACAAGATCTCTGACATCCACCACCTCCGTGATGTCGTCATGGAGGAGTGGAAGAGGACTCCAGTGGCAACCTGTGAAGCTCTGGTGAACTCCATGCCCAAAAGGGGTTAAGGCAGTGCTGGACAATAATGGTGGCCACACAAAATATTGACACTTTGAGCCCAGTTTGGACATTTTCACTTAGTGTGTGCTGTTTTTGGGTGTACTCACTTTTGTTGCCAGCGGTTTTAGACATTAATGGCTGTGTGTTGAGTTATTTTGAGGGGACAGCAAATTTACACTGTTATACAAGCGGTACACTCACTACTTTACATTGTAGCAAATTGTAATTTCTTCAGTGTTGTCACATGAAATGTTATAATCAAATATTTGCATACATGTGAGGGGTGTACTCACTTTGATGATATACTGTATATACCTTAGCCAAATACATTTAAACTCAGTTGTTCACAATTCCTGACATTTAATCCTAGTAAAAATGCCCTGTTTTCGGTCAGTTAGGATCACCACTTTATTTTAAGAATGTGAAATGTCAGAATAATAGTAAATAATAGAGAGAATGATATTTCAGCTTATTTTATTTCATCCCATTCCCAGTGGGTCAGAAGTCTACATACGCTCAATAAGTATTAGGTAGCATTGCCTTGAAATTGTTTAACTAGTTTAACTTTTCAGGTAGCCTTCTATAAGCTTTCCAGAATAATGTGGGTCATTTTTTGTCTTTTCCTCCTGACAGAACTTGTGTAACCGAGTCAGGTTTGTAGGCCTCCTTGCTCGCACATGCTTTTTCAGTTCAGGACAAAAATGTTATATAGAATTGAGGTCAGGGCTTTGTGATGCCCACTCTAATACCTTGACTTTGTAGTCCTTAAGCCATTTTGCCACAACTTTGGAAGTATGCTTGGGGTCATTGTCCATTTGGAAGACCCATTTGCGACTAAGCTATAACTTCCTGACTGATGTCTTGAGATGTTGCTTCAAAATATCCTTATTTTCCTCACTCATAATGGCATCTATTTTGTGAAATGCACCAGTCTCTCCTGCAGCAAAGCACACCCACAACATGATGCTGCCACCCCCGTGCTTCATGGTTGGGATGGTGATCTTAGGCTTGCAAGACTCCCCCTTTTTCCTCCAAACATATCGATGGTCATTATGGCCAAAGAGTTGAATTTTAGTTGCATCAGACCAGAGGACATTTCTCCAAAAAGTAAGATCTTTGTCCCCTTGTGTAGTTGCAACACGCAGTCTGGCTTTTTTATGGCTGTTTTGGAGCAGTGGTTTCTTCCTTCCTGAGTGTCAATATAGGACTCGTTTTAATGTGGATATAGATACTTGAACTGTTTTCTCCAGCATCTTCACAAGTTCCTTTGCAGTTCTTTTAGGATTTCGCACTGAAGTACATTCATCTCTATGAGACAGAACGCATCTTCACCCCGAGCGGTATGACAGCTGTGTGGTCCCATACTTAGTATGGAAACTTAGCACTTAAGTGCATTGTTCTGTGTATGCGAAGAAATATTTCCATGACACAAGTACAGAAAAGGTCAGAGAACCTCTCTGCCTAAACAAATAACACAGAAAGAAACAAATGTGATAGTTGGGTTTAGTGTTAGTGGTTTAGTGTGGCTCCTTTTTAAATCATAATGATAACAGAAATCACCCAAATGGCCCTGATCACAAGTTTACATACCCTTGAATGTTTGGCCTTGTTACAGAAACACAAGGTGACACACACAGGTAAAAATGGCAATTAAAGGTGAATTTCCTACACTTGTGGCTTTTTAAATTGCAATTAGTGTCTGTGTATAAATAGTCAATGAGTTTATTAGCTCTCACGTGGATGCACTGAGCAGGCTAGATACTGAGCCATGGGATGCCAGTTACCAATTACCCTAAGCACAAGGCCAAGTTGACCCTCCAGTGGTTACCGCAGGAAAAGGTGGCGGTCCTGGAGTGGCCATCACAGTCTCCTGACCTTAATATCATCAAGCCACTCTGGGAAGATCTCAAATGTGCGGTTCATGCAAGACGACCAAAGACTTTGCATGACCTGGAGGCAATTTACCAAGATGAATGGGCAGCTCTGCCACCTGCAAGCATTCAGGGCCTCATAGACAACTATTACAAAAGACTGCACGCTCTCATTGATTCTAAAGGAGGCAATACACAGTATTAAGAACTAAGGGTATGCAGACTTTTGAACAGGGGTCAGTTCATTTTTTTCTTTGTGCCATTCTGTTATGACCTAGAGTTGAATGTAAATCCCATAAGAAATAAAAGACGTGTTTTGCCTGCTCACTCAAGTTTTCTTTATAAATGGTACATATATTACCAATTCTCCAAGGGTATGTAAACATATGAGCACAACTGTATAGGTGAAATTATCTGTAAACAATTGTTGGAAAAACTATTTGTCATGCACAAAGTAGATGTCTTAACCAACTTGCCAAAACTATAGTTTGCTAACATGAAATCTGTGGAGTGGCCAAAACATTAGTTTCAATGACTTCAACCTAAGTGTATGTAAACTTCCAACTTCAATTGTACAGCTCATTCTCAGTGACTTTGTGTGTGTGTGTGTGTGTGTGTGAAATTCTGAGTCAAATATATATTTTTTAAAATCTTAACCAGCGTTTGGAACGGTTTCACTATAAATGCATCACAAATGTCTGCATGCTGCTGCCCCACCATATGCTGCTGGTGCCCTTTTTTTCTCCCCTGCCCTGGAGACAGCCTGAGTCTGCCACTGACCGTGGCTGCCCCATATATCTGTAAGTGTAGAACAATATAATAAAGGTAACTAGTACCCAAGAAAGGACAGCCTACTAACGAGGAACCTTGGTTCAGTCACTACGCCTATGAACAGAAAATGTATGTAATAAATAAATGAATATATGAATTCATTAATAAATAAACAAACAACTGAATATGTAATTGAATTAATTAATAGAATGAGTGAATCAACAATGTAACAGTATGGATTATTTACAGATAACTAGAAGAACTTTGGTACTTACTTGGCCTGGGCTAAAATTCCTATTACTTCTGCATAAAGGTCTGCTACAGTATGCATGTTACCAGTGTTGGGACCATGGTACCTGACAAAAAAAACACAGGAGTTAGAAAAGGAAACAAGAAAATAAGTTCAATTTAATTCAATTCTTATAAAAGCACAGCTAAACTTACCCTTCTTTGTATCGAAAGTGCTTAAAGGCCAAGTTAATGACTTCACTGACCAAACTGTCCAGGACAGGGTGGAGAGGCATCTGGTCAAAGAGAGGAGGGGTCATGACAGCATTCTTTTAAAGACAGAAAACTCCAGTCATAAGTTTGATACCAAGCCAGAGGAATAAATCTGACAATGACACTATTCCCTGTCAACAGAACTACCTCTGACCAAACAACCAGAACTGGTCAAAAGTATTTCACAAAAAGGGGATAGAGTGTCATTTGAGGATGCACATAAGAAATGTTTGTTCTGTAAGGGAAGCCATTATGTGAAGGCAAAGATTTGTTAAAATGTAAGCTGTCAAACCTATACTTAGTATGCAAACTTTGCACTTAAGTGCTTTGTTCTGTGTATGCGAAGAAATATTTCCATGACACAAGTACAGAAAAGGTCAGAGAACCTCTCTGCCTAAACAAATAACACAGAAAGAAACAAATGTGATAGTTGGGTTTAGTGTTAGTGGTTTAGTGTGGCTCCTTTTTAAATCATAATGATAACAGAAATCACCCAAATGGCCCTGATCACAAGTTTACATACCCTTGAATGTTTGGCCTTGTTACAGACACACAAGGTGACACACACATGTGAAAATGGCAAATAAAGGTGAATTTCCCACACCTGTGGCTTTTAAATTGCAATCTGTGTCTGTGTATAAATAGTCAATGAGTTTGTTAGCTCTCACGTGGATGCACTGAGCAGGCTAGTTACTGAGCCATGTGATGCAGAAAGGAACTCTCAGAAGACCTGTGTAACAAGGTAATGGAACTTCATAAAGATGGAAAAGGATATAAAAAGATATCCAAAGCCTTGCAAATGCCAGTCAGTACTGTTCAATCATTAAAATGTGGAAAATTCGGAGATCTCTTGATATCAAGCCAAGGTCAGGTAGACCAAGAAAGATTTCAGTCAAAACTGCCAGAAGAATTGTTTGGGATACAAAGAAAAACGCATAGGTAACCTAAGGAGAAATACAGGCTTTTCTGGAAAACTGTGTGGTTGTTTCAAGGAGCACAATACGACGATACTTGAACAAAAATAAGCTGCATTGTTGAGTTGCCAGAAAGAAGCCTTTATTGCACCAATGCCACAAAAAAGCTTCATGGTCACAACCATAAGAGCTATGTTCGGAAAGGGGTGAACAAGGCCTATAGAGAACAGAATACCATCCCCACTGTGGGGATGAAATCAAGGTTTGGAGATAAAGGGATTTTCAAGGGTTTAAAGGGGTGTGATGCTCAGGCTGAGGTGACAAGTTGTTCTGTGTGTGGCCAGCATGCTAAAGATAAAAGCCGAAACAACACATTTGTCAACAGAATACCATCCCCACTGTGAAGCATGGTGGTCGCTCACTGATGTTTTGGTGGTGTGTGAGCTATAAAGGCATGGGAAATATATGGCAAGATGAATGCAGCATGTTATCAGGAAATTCTGGGAGACAATTTGCATTTTTCTGCATGAAAGCTGCGCATGGGACGCTCTTGGACTTTCCAGCACGACATTGACCCTAAGCACAAGGTCAAGTTGACACTCCAGTGGTTACAGCAGGAAAAGGTGAAGGTTCTGGAGTGGCCATCACAGTCTCCTGACCTTAATATCATCGAGCCACCCTGGGGAGATCTCAAAGCTACCGTTCATGCAAGACGACCAAAGACTTTGCCAAGACGAATGGCCAGCTATACCACTTGCAAGAATTAGTGGCCTCATAGACAACTATTACAAAAGACTTTACAAATGGTACATATATTACCAATTATCCAAGGGTATGCAAACTTTTGAGCACAACTTTACATGTAAACGTGTACTGTATGGAGTAAATCAATCACCTGTTTTAAAACTTCTATAAGTACGAGAGAGAAGATGTATTCAACAGCCAAATCCCTCCTTTCAAGTAGATAATCTCTCTGCTGTTCATCACTGTGAAACATCAAAATGGTTGGACAACATACCATAGCTTCAAATGTATTAAATTAGAAGTGTTACAAAACCACTTAATAGAAATGTTGTCACAGATTATGTTCATGTTATGGGAAAAGTATCAACCAAAATGTGTCGTTGTGTGTGTGTGTGTGTGTCTTACTTTTTGGACTTTGTGTTAGCTCTGGGTCTGTATTCGTGTGACTCTGAGTCCTCTAAACCATTCTGTCTTCTGTACCAGTCAAACAGTGTCCTCAGGATGGATGGGAGGCAGTACTCCGCCAGAGAACTCATAGCACTGATCAACTGTAACAACAAGCAAAATGATGTGTTCATATTGGTCAGTTGGTCAAAACCTCAGGAAACTAACAAAATACACATACATATTAATAGTTTGATTCCAGATAAGATACATTAAACATTTAATTCAGTTTGTTTGCATGTTTTTCTCTGAAATGTACATAAGTCCCTTTCTATAAGTATGAATGATGGACATTTTAAAGAGTGCTATGGATTAAAATACTTTTTTTGCTGCAAAACTCTCTTTATCAATTTTTTAGCAGGTATGGGAATGTCTGCCAGCTGAGTGTGCATGAATAAGCTGGGGTTTGTGTTTTGCGCATGACTGCAAAAGGGCACAGTTTAATGGTCAAAGTGTTTCCCATCTTTATTTTTGTTCTGGTTGTGATGTTCCTGAACATTATTCCCACCAAAAAGTAATATTTGAAACAAATTAATATGCACCTTAGGTTTCTTCAGTTCAAACATCCATTCTGTCAATGGATGGCACTGATAGAATGTTAGTTCATAGTATTTTTGCCCAGTCATATGTTTTTGTTCAATTCATTTTACATCACTTCCAGAACATGATAGGAGAGGACACAGAAAGGAGACAGAAAAGGGAAAATGCCTCCCAGGTAGCGAAGGGATCTTAGCTGCTCTTTTTAGCACCAAGCTATGTGGCACAGTGACATGTCGAGCCCTGTCTCCGCTACCAGCTGACGAGCGAGAAGGGAGGACAGGCAGAGGAGAGACTAGAGTCCTGGGCGGCTTGGGTAAGGTGCCCAAGGGGTCTCTTGTGGGAGGAGAGGGAGAGGAAAGGAAGGAAAGGCAGGCCGGCTCGGTCTGGGCTACGAGCACACAGGAAGGGAGTGGAGTCTGCTGAGACCAGGAGAACACAGTGGACCTTCATTCAGTAGAGACAGGAGAAGAATCCTGCCTCTGTGCACTTGAATGGCACCCACACAGAGCTTGTACTATACTGGAACCTAGAGAAGCACAGATCTGGTGGTGAAGCGGGCCTAGTGGGGAGGATTGAGGTAAGTTATCCCTGGCCAAAAAGCACTAATGTTGATGATGGACGGCTCAATACAACAAACTAGTGTATCGCTTGTCTGTGGACTAAGGCCAGAAAACCCTAATTGGCACCCCAACCTTTGACGTATTACCTTGAGCCTTGTCCATTGATGAGTAGCATTTCTTACCTGGTCAAACTGAGGGTCTTCACCCTTCTGCAGTGACTTGGTCAAAGGTTTCTCCTATGAGAACACAACAGAACAAAAATAGAATAAGATTTCCCCTATAGGCAAAGAAATGCATAACATTGGAGAACTTACAAAGAACTTCGCACTGCTAATTCTGTCCATCTGTCATCCCAGGGCTCAACGCTGGACGTTCTAGGTATTTTTGGAAGGGGAGTTATTAGCAGTTAATGGTTATTATATAACTAAGGGCATGTTTTAATCTGCACCCTATTTCTGTGCACTACTTCCTAATCCCTCTAAAATGTACATACTTTGATCAAGAACAGTAGAAAAATATATAGGGAATGAGAAGTGTATTATTTGGGGCACAGTGTTAATGCGAAAAGTCATCAGTCAATGGGAGGTCTGGGCAGCTTCTGTCAGGCAAACAGGAGAGATGGGACATTAATGATGTTTCTCATCAATCTATACTCAGTGGGATAATGCCCCTGCTTCCCCTAACCTCCCCGTACCGCTCTGGGTTTTCATTTCTCAAAATGGTCAAGACTTGAATAAATCATGCGTGTTCTGGATTGATGTTGTAGGATATGGATGTTGTCAACACACCAAGGTTGTAAATGATGTGTCTTGACCTTGATGTGAAAGTCTAAATGGGCAGCATCAACAAAAATGTGATGAAAAAACTTTTTCCAGGAACTTTTTTTACCAGGCAGTTTTTATGGTTGATTTGTATAGAGAAGTAATGTAAGATACAGGAGAGAGTTTTTGCAAAAAGAACAGTGGGAAGTATTCAGTATCATTCTATAGAAGTACACACTCTGGGCAGGCAGCAGCCTAAGCTGCTGGATCACATTTGACCAGTGAAACTTACTTTTAAATTTACACACACTTGTATATAAAGCAAAACAAATAATATGAGATATGAGTCCGCATGACAGCCCTATCTTTCTCAAGGCCCTTTTATCGTTGTGTCAGGCTTCTTCACTTCGGAGCGGTACATTCCGATGATTTAGGCCATACTCTCAGATTGCTCATTTAAATACATACAGTATGAATCTAAAAAATATCTGAAGGATTAAAATCACAAGAGTTAAGTTCACATTACTTTTTTGTCTTTATGAAAGCATAATAGCTGCATCAGCTTTTTCCACAACCAGACTGTGCTGACTGTGGCCTTTGAAATGTATCAGGGTACTGGGTCTCCTTTTGCAAGACAGAACAGCATAGATTGCCTTTACTAATATTTGCACCCAAAGCTTAGTCATTAAGTGTTTGACTGAGACTGTAAGCAGGGCACAGCTATATGTATGTAATTGAAAAGTCAACAGGCATTGCAAAAGCATCCCTTAGGGGACTAAGCTTGAATTTGTCATTTTTCACTACTTTAACATTTGGGCTTATGAACAATATGTAATGTACAGGGGGGAGAACAGCTATTTGATACACTGCCGATTTGGCAGGTTTTCCTACTTACAAAGCATGTAGAAGTCTGTAATCTTTATCATAGGTACACTTGAACTGTGAGAGACAGAATCTAAAACGAAAATCCCGAAAATCACATTGTATGATTTTTCTATAATTAATTTGCATTTTATTGCATGACATAAGTATTTGAACACCTACCAACCCCAGCTCTGCCGCCATGTGTTGGCGTTTACCCCGGTGAACAAGAGGGTCGTTTCCCTGCGCCTACAGGTCGGGGATAGGTCTCTCACTGTTGTTTGTGCCTACGGGCCGAACGGCAGTGCAGAGTACCCGACCTTCTTGGAGTCTCTGGGAGGGGTGCTGGAAAGTGCTCCGACTGGGGACTCTATCGTTCTACTGGGGGACTTCAAAGCCCACATGGGCAACGACGGTGACACCTGGAGGGGCGTGATTGGGAGGAACGCCCCCCTGATCTGAACCCGAGCGGTGTTCAGTTATTGGACTTCTGTGCTAGTCACAGTTTGTCCATAACGAACACCATGTTCAAGCATAAGGGTGTCCATCAGTGCACATGGCACCAGGACACCCTAGGCCGTAGGTCGATGATCGACTTTGTTATAATTTCTGTTATCTGACCTGCGGCCGTATGTCTTGGACACTCGGGTGAAGAGAGGGGCGGAGCTGTCAACTGATCACCATGAACTGCACGTTTGAGATCTCCCCAGAGTTGCTCGATGATATTAAGGTCAGCAGACTGTGATGGCCACTCCAGAACCTTCATCTTTTTCTGCTGCAACCACTGGAGTGTCAACTTGGCCTTGTGCTTAGGGTATTTGTCGTGCTGTAAAGTCCAAAGAACTTCCCATGCACAGCTTTTGTGCAGAAGAATGCAAATTGTCTGCCAGTATTATCTGATAACATGCTGCCTTCAACTTGCCATAACTTTTCACAAGATTCCCTGTGCCTTTAGAGCTCACACACCCCCAAACATCAGTGAGCGACCACCATGCTTCACAGTGGGGATGGTGACAAATGTGTTGTTTTGGATTTTATCTTTAGCATACTGGCCACACACAGAACATCTCAATCACCTCAGCCTGAGCATCATACTGTAGCCAGCCTCTTGAAACTCGTTTATCTCCAAACCTCGATTTCTCACAAAACATAATTTTTCTAAGCGACAATACAAATGTTTATGTATTGCAATACCTTCATACCTTTGCTCTTCCGTGTCAACTTTCGTAACATTATTTGACAATATTCTCTTAACATCATTCCCTATTGATCTAAGTTAACAATTGTCTAAAACTGTTCATGAATCGCTTCCCAGATTTATAAAACAATCCCTCTTTAAATCTAATTAGCAAAAACATTATTTTATTTTTTTTTTAGTTTCTCTATTTTAACTTACTTAAGCTCTAACAATTGCTTAATGTGCTCCACCTTATAATGGTGTTTACATTATATAATGTATTATTCAAATTGTAATTGGTTTCATTTATATTTTACGCCACATAGTTTTTCCTTTGAAACAATATACACTCACCTAAAGGATTATTAGGAACACCATACTAATACTGTGTTTGACCCCCTTTCGCCTTCAGAACTGCCTTAATTCTACGTGGCATTGATTCAACAAGGTGCTGAAAGCATTCTTTAGAAATGTTGGCCCATATTGATAGGATAGCTTCTTGTAGTTGATGGAGATTTGTGGGACGCGCATCCAGGGCACGAAGCTCCCGTTCCACCACATCCCAAAGATGCTCTATTGGGTTGAGATCTGGTGACTGTGGGGGCCATTTCAGTACAATGAACTCATTGTCATGTTCAAGAAACCAATTTGAAATGATTCGAGCTTTGTGACATGGTGCATTATCCTGCTGGAAGTAGCCATTAGAGGATGGGTACATGGTGGTCATAAAGGGATGGACATGGTCAGAAACAATGCTTAGGTAGGCCGTGGCATTTAAACGATGCCCAATTGGCATTAAGGGGCCTAAAGTGTGCCAAGAAAACGTCCCCCACACCATTACACCACCACCAGCAGCCTGCACAGTGGTAACAAAGCATGATGGATCCATGTTCTCATTCTGTTTACGCCAAATTCTGACTCTACCATCTGAATGTCTCAACAGAAATCGAGACTCATCAGACCAGGCAACATTCTTCCAGTCTTCAACTGTCCAATTATGGTGAGCTCGTGCAAATTGTAGCCTCTTTTTCCTATATGTAGTGGAGATGAGTGGTACCCAGTGGGGTCTTCTGCTGTTGTAGCCCATCCGCCTTAAGGTTGTGCGTGTTGTGGCTTCACAAATGCTTTGTTGCATACCTCGGTTGTAATGAGTGGTTATTTCAGTCAAAGTTGCTCTTCTATCAGCTTGAATCAGTCGGCCCATTCTACTCTGACCTCTAGCATCAACAAGGCATTTTCGCCCACAGGACTGCCCCAATTCTGGATGTTGTGCGTGAAAATCCCAGTAACTGAGCAGATTGTGAAATACTCAGACCGGCCTGTCTGGCACCAACAACCATGCCACGCTCAAAATTGCTTAAATCACCTTTCTTTCCCATTCTGACATTCAGTTTGGAGTTCAGGAGATTGTCTTGACCAGGACCACACACCTAAATGCATTGAAGCAACTGCCCTGTGATTGGTTGATTAGATAATTGCATTAATAAGAAATTGAACAGGTGTTCCTAATAATCCTTTAGGTGAGTGTATATAACATGGAAGTCTTATTGTTGCTGCCCAATGTATATAATGTTACACCGCAGACTTTTATTGTGTAGGCAAAATACGAAAACTGGAGGTCTTATTGTTGCTGCTGAATCTCTCAATTTTCCCGGCATGAAGCCAATCTATTGTAGCTAATGAATTGTGACAGTTAGCTACCTAGCTTCTTACCTTGGGTGGTCCCTCAGACGATGGTTACCTACTTTATATCAATGTGAGCCAATTGCTGACAGTTTAACACAAATGTGTATGTGCACAGACACAGCTAATTACATTTCTCTGACCTCACTTGCTAGCTTGATACTTTTAATGTCTAGTGCACAACGTTATTGTTCTGCTCTGATGCCTGTGCGATAGTCAACTACGTGAGATGGAAAATGCTTTAAGCTTGGTAAAAAAAACAATGTCATAAAGTATTCTATTTTTCTGTTGCAGCACCGCTCTGATAACTATAAGAGGGAAACATGGTACAGGTACAAACATTTACCGCCACTGTGACGGATAGCCTTCATGACGGAGATTTACTTGCCAAACATAAAATCTGCCTGCATTTGGTGCTTGGCAGGTTTTCATTTTGACTTAGTGACCGTCACCCTAACCTCTGTAGTTATGAAGTCATTTGAGCATTTTGTGCTTTCCCACCTCAAGACCATCAACAACCCACTACTAGACCCACTGCAGGTTGCATACAGAGCCAACAGGTCTGTGGACGACGCAGTTAACATGGTTCTTCACTTTATCCTCCAGCATCTGGAAACGCCTGGAACCTATGCCAGAATCCTGGTTGTGGACTTCAGCTCCACATTCAACACCATAGTTCCCGCTTTGCTCCAAGACAAGCTCTCCCAACTAGGTGTGCCCTAGCCCACATGCAGGTCCTTCCTGTCCAACAGGAGGAAGCATGTGAGGCTGGGGAAGCACTTGTCTGAACCCCTGACCATCAGCCTCCCCTTCTCTCTGTATACCAACAGCTGCACCTCCAGTCACCACTCTGTCAAGCACCTGAAGTTTGCGGATGACATCACCCTAAGACTTATTTCTGATGGAGACAAGTCCGCCTACAGGTGGGAGTTTGATCATCTGGTGTCCTGGTGCAGTCAGAACTTGGAGCACAACACCCTAAAGACAGTGGAGATGATAGTGGAAATCCTTCGCTCTGCAGAGAGGGTGATTGGCTGCAATCTTCTGTCTCTACACAACCTATACCTCCAGAACGTGGAGGCGAGCGGCAATGTTTGGGGCTGATCCCTCTCACCCTGGTAATTGACTATTCAGTGCTCTCCCCGCTGGCAGAAGGTTGAGATCAGGACCAAAACCTCTTGCCACAAGAACAGTTTTTTACCTACAGCAGTAGGCCTCATGAACATGCTCACGGAACCAAACTGACTATAGCCCATTCCCCACATACATACACAACCCTCAACTGGACAAATCTATTACATATTTTCTTTAGTAATTTATTATGCTCAGTCTACTGTTTTTATGCTCAGTCCACTGTTCTTATTTGTTGCACAGGTGGCCGGGGTTCCATCCTCGCCATGAACCAAACAAATTAGGCTTTTAGATTTGTTCAGGATAGAGTAGAACTTTGCATTATATTGCAATGGAAGAACTGCAGCGGCGACAAACATATTGCTCTCATTTACATAGCGTAGTTCAAATGGCGTGGTGATTAGATATTCAACTCGTTCAAGTCATTTCATTATAGGTACTGCATAGTTATCACCTCGCCAGCCCCAACATAGCGTAGTGATTAGAGATGCAGACTGTCATGATGGCGACTGGGCCCTAGTGAATAAATGAACAAGATGACAAATACATGAGTGTCTAGTTTGAGAAACAGTTCCTCAACTGGCAGCTTCATTAAATAGTTCTAGGCAGAGTTGCAAAGAAAAAGACAGATTGGACAATAAAAAGATTAAGATGGGCAAAAGACCACAGAGAATGGACAGAGGAAGATTGGAAAAAAGGGTTAAGAACATACATCAGATGCAGACCAAATGAAAACATGCTGGAGGAGTGCCACTTGTCAAGGATGGTGGAGGCAATGTGATGGTCTTGGGGTGCTTTGGTGGTGGTAAAGTGGGTGATTTGTACAAGGTAGTAGGGATCTTGAAGAAGGAAGGCTGTCACTCCATTTTGCAATGACCGACATGCCATACCCTGTGGACGGTGCTTGATTGGAGCCAATTTCCTACTACAACCAACCGATAGCACAAAGCACAGCTCCATCTATGCAAGCACTATCCATTTAGTGAAGAAGCGGTCAGCTGATATTCTATCTTTAATGGAGTGGACAACACAGTCACTGGTTCTCAACCCTGTTGAGTTGTGGGGCAGCTTGACTGAGTGGTACGTAAGAAGTGCCCATCAAGCCAATCAAACCTGTGGGAGGTGTTTCAGGAAGTAGGGGTTGAAATCTCTTCAGGTAAACTCAACAAATTGACAACTAGAATGCCAAAGGTCTGCAAGGCTGTAATTGCTGCAAATGAAGAATTCTTTGACATAAGCAGTCTGAAGGACACAGTTATTATTTCTAATAAAAATCATTATTTCTAACCTAGTCAGTGACTATATTTGCTTTTCATTTAGCTATTTTTCCTATTCAACTTATTTCATGTACAGTGGGGCAAAAACGTCAGCCACCAATTGTGCAAGTTCTCCCACTTAAAAATAGGAGAGAGGCCTGTAATTTTCATCATAGGTACACTTCAACTATGAGAGACAAAATGAGAAAAAGAAATCCAGAAAATCACATTGTAGGATTATTTACAAATGTATTGGTAAATTATGGAGGAAAATAAGTATTTGGTCAATAACAAAAGTTCATCTCAATACTTTGTTATATAGCCTTTGTTGGCAATGACAGAGGTCAAACGTTTTTTGTAAGTCTTCACAAGGTTTTCACACACTGTTGCTGGTATTTTGGCCCATTCCTCCATGCAGATCTCCTCTAGAGCAGTGATGTTTTAGGGCTGTCGCTGGGCAACACAAACTTTGAACTCCCTCCAAAGATGTTCTATGGGGTTGAGATCTGGTGACTGGCTTAGCCACTCCAGGACCTTGAAATGCTTCTTATGAAGCCACTCCTTCGTTGCCCGAGCGGGATCATTGTCATGCTGAAAGACCCAGCCACGTTTCATCTTCAATGCCATTGCTGATGGATGGAGGTTTTCACTAAAAATCTCACGATACATGACCCCATTCATTCTTTCCTTTACACGGATCAGTCGTCCTGGTCCCTTTGCAGAAAAACAGCCCCAAAGCATGATGTTTCCACCCCCATGCTTCACATTAGGTATGGTGTTCTTTCGATGCAACTCAGCATTCTTTCTCCTCCAAACACGACGAGTTGAGTTTTTACCCAAAATGTTGGTTTCATCTGACCATATGACATTCTCCCAATCCTCTTCTGGACCATCCAAATGCTCTCTAGCAAACCTCAGACGGGCCTGGACATGTACTGGCTTAAGCAGGGGGACACGTCTGGCACTAGAGGATTTGAGTCCCTGGCGGCGTAGTTCTTGTGATCATTTTGACCCCATGGTGTGAGCTCTTGCGTGGAGCCCCGGATCGAGGGAGATTATCAGTGGTCTTGTATGTCTTCCATTTTCTTATAATTGATCCCACAGTTGATTTCTTCACACCAAGCTGCTTACCTATTGCAGATTCAGTCTTCCCAGCCTGGTGCAGGTCTGCAATTTTGTTTCTGGTGTCCTTTGACAGCTCTTTGGGCTTGGCCATAGTGGAGTTTTGAGTGTGACTGTTTGAGGTTGTGGACAGGTGTCTTTTATACTGATAACAAGTTCAAACAGGTGCCATTAATACAGGTAACGAGTGGAGGAAAGAGGAGCCTCTTAAAGAAGAAGTTACAGGCCTGTGAGAGCCAGAAATCTTGCTTGTTTGTAGGTGACCAAATACTTATTTTCCACCATAATTTACCAATAAAATCATTAGAAATCCTACAATGTGATTTTCTGGATTTCTTTTTCTCATTTTGTCTCTCATAGTTGAAGTGTACCTATGATGAAAAGTACAGGCCTCTCTCATCTTTTTAAGTGGGAGAACTTGCACAATTGGTGGCTGACTAAATACTTTTTTGCCCCACTGTATGTTTTCATGGAAAACAAGGACATTTCTAAGTGACCCCAAACCTTTTATGAGTAGTGAACAATTTACAAGACACCTGGCATCAGTTTATTAAAAAACATTTGCATATTTAAGTGATATATTTTGATTGCAAAAGTAATTCAAGACTTGCATGTTGTTTTCGTCTCAAAAAATCAAGGAATTAGTAAACACGTAATGCAACCCTACTGTTATTAAACCCAACTGAGAGACATTGCTATGGTATACTAACTAATTAGTCCACAAAATTTAGAGTTCAAACTATTTATAAGTTATGCAAATCGAGTGGTTAGAATCATCACATTTCAAGAGATGCACGTTTACAGCAGGATGAATCCTCAGAGCTTCTAATCTGTTTTAAGAACTTTAACCCCTACCTACGTCACCCCTAGACATTTAATCCGGTAAGACTTGGGAGAGGGAAAAAAACACACACACATATACACACACTCACACAGTGGTAATTAACACTTTCTTGTGGAATTATGGGGCGTTTACTAACAGGTCCCTCAGAAACCCTTGTCACTCTGCTTAACCTCTGCCCACCAGCTCCTAAACACTGAAACACTAGGTTTGCAATGCCACAAAAGCATCGTCTTTCTCTTCCTGTTTAAACACAAACAAGAACAACACGTAAATGTGTGTCAAACATGGCAATAAATATCGGTAGTCTGTTTAAGTAACCAATATTTCATGTTCTGGATCTCAATAAGAATAATTATTCTATTGACATTCATCCCTGTGACCAGATCAAGGAACTGGATAACAAAAACCATGTTAATACTAATTCCACTTTTTCAAGGTTTCAGATAAATATAAATATCTGTGTAATACTATACCATGGGGTGAATGGCAAGTGTTACTAGCCCCTGTTGCTCCAGAATGTCTATCCCTAATATTTACTACTATGGTCCCACCTCTTTTATGAGCTGTTTCAAGGGGACTCAAATGGAGTTTCCGATCCATATCGTCAAAATGATCAGCTTCCCCAATTCAAACCTTAAATATTAATGCTACAGATTACCTCAATAAAATGTACAGTGTCAAACAAGTGTTACAGCGTCAATTAATAGCTGGGTGAACAATACTCTACCCAGCTTAACTTCTTCATCAGTGTTTACCGTGATGTCATATCTGGGAATTCAGCTACTAGAGAATGTCCATTCTCTTTTGCATTCAACTCCTATAGAATAATCTAATTTCCAGAGCATATTACAAAATACATTTGGGTGAACCTTCCTGTTCAAGGACAAAAAGGACAAAAAAATCTTCTTGATTACCAGTTTGGGATTTGATTTAACATCATTTGAATACTGTTCAGATGCTCTAAATGCTAAGCTATATGCAGCCTAAGGTTTCATCAACCGGGAATGCATAACTATGTGATGTGACACTACAGTGTAATTGGACTTCAAGACTCGTTCATTTACCGCATACAGTGCATAATATTTCTCTTTAACAGAGACAACAAGTAGGGAAGTGTAAACTATTGCATAAGATCCATATGAACCCTGTTTAGCTCACCTTTTTGCTGAAATGACTTCTAACCGTTTCTTGTAACTGACTATAAGTCTTTTACATTTACTAGGAGGATTCTGAACCAACTCTACAGTATTGCTTCAACTGTATTATGTACAAGGACTTTCTTGCATGCATGTACCGCTTCAAGTCCCACCACAGCATTTCAATTAGATTCATATCTTGGCTTTGACTAGGCAATTCAGTAATCCTTAATTTCTTCTTTTTGAGACATTCAGATGTAGCTTTGCATGTGTTTTGTATCACAGTGATGTTGCAAGATCCATGTTTACCATGTTACCACACACCCTACGGTTAAGAACAAACCAGTCCAAGTTTCGAATCCTTATGAAAGGATGGACCATGACAAGTGACTCTCAAATGATTTTCTAATCATTTCCACCTGTTTTTGTGCACTTGATTTTGATTCTAGCCATTTTATCTATTGGTAAAAATATGGGGTTGACAACCTTGGTCTGGATAAGGATACTGTAATTTAGTTTATTTTAACTGGGCCATCCCAAGTAAATCTCTGGTTATTTTTTATAACGATTTGTACTGTGTTGGTGCACCTGATAGAATTTTTGCCATTTTACGGTAGCGGTGTATTAACAATTTCCACATAAAGAAATTGTACTTCATTTCATTAATTCAGTAATTTTGCTCGAAAATCCATGTGTCCAAATAAAAATAAATAAAAATACTAAAGACAACTTTACTGTACTACTTGGCCCTATTGCAATTGCATACTCCTTGCATCTTTTTTCTGCTACCCTGCCTCCTGCTCAAAGCCCATTGACAGAGACAGTTTAACCGAAGGGAACCCCAGGTTTTCTATTCAAAAGAATTTTAAGATAGAGACAATGAGTGAGCAAAGAGAATGCAAAGAGTGATGTTCACAACAAGCTGTTCTCACCTCCTCCAGGATTGTTGAGCAGATGAAAAGCCAGCCTGCGCATACACACAATATTCAACTTCACAGAGCATGCCCTATTAGTTCAAAATTTTTCTTTATATTCATAATAATTTGAGAAATGAGTTGTATACTAGAATTTTTTTTACTTATTAAACATGGTCAATATTACTTATAGCCTAAACATGGTGAATTTCATCAGGAATGCTAGCAATTGTCAGGTCTCCCTCTGAATCAGCTCCCCCTTCTGGCCCGCAACAGCTCCAGCAGTCGACGTCACCAGTTGTCGACCAGGCGACCAGGTGAAGTCCAGCAACCGCCCCTGTCGCTCCGGGTGGTATAGGAACGTTACACCTATCCCTACCGAGGGTGTATGACAGGGCGGCATCCCGCTGCCTGGGTTTCCTTTTACAGCTAGAATTGTACTTTTCTACACCCGCCACCACAGCAGCAGAACGTGAGGTGTCCGCCCTGATTTCCTGTCTTTCAGGAAAAACCCTGGGGTCTCATGTATCAATCGTGCATACGCACAAATATGTGTGTCAACCATGCATGCGCCAGTTTTGACACAAAATTTTGCATTTATCAATGTTGAACTTGACGGGAAACTCTATGCAAATTTCAACCCATGTGTATGCACAGCCTAGCGGATGAATTTAAGAAATACCATGCTATTTCAGAAAATCTGGTAGAGGAATGTCAACTGAAACACATGGGAAAAATCGTGTCAATAGAAATATGAATAGCCTAAAGGAATGCGCAAATTGTTTCCTGCAACATCGTATGCTTATAGGCTACGGATGTAGCAAGCGTCAAAACCCTACAGCCTGTAGCTGTATCCAAAAATTATTAGAACCAATAGGTTGCAAAACATAGCCCTTTCTGTGGGCATATCCGTCCAGTTTGAAAACAAGACGAACAATAGCCCCATGTGCAAGTACATGTGTGTAAAGCAACATTCAACATTGCATATTTTACCAATCACTACAATATGCTGATCCATTTAAAGATGCTCACTTTTACGACCTAGAGAAGCTTAATGTTTTTGAATGAGCTACTGCGTTATCACTCGTTGGCTTATTTGTAATTTGACCAAATTGACAATACATTTCAGAAATTCTCACTGAATGAAAATGAATAGAACATAAAATAGGTTTGCTTATTCCCACAAATCGAATAAAACAGCCAATAGGCCTACTCAAAATAAAAGTTATAGGCTATTGCAATGCAGCACCAAATGAAAAATGTATTCCTCTTAAATGGAACAATGCTTCACAGTGGGGATGGTATTCTTTTCAATATAGGCCTTGTTGATCCCTCTCCAAACCATAGCGCTTATGGTTGTGACCATAAAGCTCTATTTTGGTCTCATTACTCCAAATTACACCTTGACAGTGATATGTGTCAAGGTGTTGTCAAGGTGTTGTAGGCTGAAATTAAATCCAAGCCGCAGTGGTATAAAGTACGTGCACAGGAGAAAGAGGATTTGTCTATTTATTTGTGGCTGGTTCACAAGGCTCCTGGATGATGTGAAACTACAGGCAATTATTGGCCATCAATGCTGCCTTCAAAATGTGAATCTAGGCCCTATTGTAATAATAAGGCATTTTATGTTGTAAACTGGTTTTTTGAACAAGACAATCCAATTGAAATGTACATTTTGGTGATACAGATTAAGAAAAAATTCTTAATTTCAACCTGTATTTAAAAAAAAAATATTTAAAAGATCTTGGAATGCAGGCCTGAATTGAACACCACATGTTGATAATACACTGTAGGACTTAATATACTACCTCTATGTGAATATTATATGGGATTTGCTATATTGCTTTTGTTGGAAGGGCACTCTTGGCATGCCTAATGTATGTTATGATCAAATAGCCACAATAGCATAATGGCTACAGTCCAAAACTGTAACTATAAGTAGGTACAGCTTTAGTTATCAAGATAAATGTTTGTTGGAGGTTGCACAGAATTTCTACAACTTTAAAGTTTCCATTCAAAAACATAAAAATCAGGTCAAGGCTAAAATGTTTTTAAAGGA
The DNA here is from genome assembly GCF_011004845.1 of Esox lucius. Classification (NCBI taxonomy): domain Eukaryota; kingdom Metazoa; phylum Chordata; class Actinopteri; order Esociformes; family Esocidae; genus Esox; species Esox lucius. The sequence continues at coordinate 2,811,749 of NC_047569.1, forward strand.
AAATGGGCAAGGAGTTGAAGTTAAGAAAAACCCTTGTCTTGGTAAACATCCTGTAGTAACAGCATCCTCCTTTGACATGTGGCTAAACCTGAAACCTGAACCTGCAGCTAACATCACTCCCACCTGCTCCAGTCTGTCTCATCCATAAGAGATCAATGTTGTGAAATACTGGCCAGTAAGGTCAGTTGTCCAATGAGACAACATACATGTTTAAGAGCTTTCACTTTTAGCCTCTTCCAGCACCTATATTTATAGGATAGGAAAGCAAATCGTAAAAATGATCAGAAATCAGTTACTAAACTTTTTATGAATATGGGTCCACATATACCATAAAACACCAACAGAATGTAAATACTGTATTCCAGAGGGTACAAATTAGTAAACAAATTTCTTTAAAACCCCTAAATCAGTGTTGAACCAAAAAGAAAACTGGCAATAGCGAGTGCACACATTTATTTACATTTTGTTACTGGCCACCCACAGGACTTGAACTGGCATTGCAACCACTAAACCCTTCCAAAGTTGGAATGTCACTGTTATTTCTGCATTATTTTCTAATGTAGTTTCAATGCTTGAATTGCTTTATAAAATCACATGAAATAAGGACACAGACATTTTCAGTGGCCCATTACTTCTCATCCATGAGATGTCCTGTTGGTTTAAGGTCTGCAGCGTGAAGGGCACTGAAATAAATTAACTGGATTTTTGTTGGAGAAGGCAATGATATTTACACTTCAACTGTCTACTGTTGATGTTCACTAGAGCTGCTACTTTGATATTGGTAGGAGTGGAACCCCGTATGGTTGCATTCCAAGATGCCATTATGCACACCACTGTTGTGCTGCAACATGTTGACCTCTATGGCCTGATTGTTAGCTTGCACCATTCCTGCCATTCTCCAGCCACCATTCATCAACTATCTGATTTTACTCCCACTAGACTAACAAATTTAGACCTGGGACATCAGGTGAATGCAATTCATTATCAGGTAGAATATAAAACAAGCAGTAGTCTAAGTCCCCAGGATAACGTCACAGGAAAAACTCTTATTATTTCTTGTGAAGACCAATAGCACAATGGAAAATGAGAACTATGGATAAGTGGGAAGAGAGGAATGCATGGAGAGAGAAAAAATTTGAAACACTAAACAAACAAAAAAACAAGTGGTTCACAAGTTGGCACGGGTTGGAATTCTTCATGTTGCTCTTTGACTCCCTCTCCCCTATCTTAATTTAGAACAGTGTTTCTAACACTATACATCTTAAAAATATAACTTAAAAAAAATGAGAAAAGAAAAGGACAAAGAATGGACCTAAAGAAGTGAAAGTTGAGCTTGGCTGCTACTTGCTGTTACTTACCCATGCTAGGTTTAATGTCCCTTTATTTTATATATTCTTTGTTTTTCCCATCTCTTTTCTCCCCTCCTCATTTTCCGACGACCCAGTCTTATTGCAGCTATGCCCCATAGGCTTAGAAGTTCCTTGGACTTATGCATCAATGCAACGCCCTTCTCTGTCAAGACTCCATGCACATCCAAATAGGAAGTGATTCACGTTTCAACCTAGACTATAGTGGACAGTTTGGCACTTTGAATGAGAGACTGCAGTGCTACATGGAAACCCTTAACTAATATACAGTATAAATCATAAGCATATTATCTATCTATAATAGTCAATGCTTCTACCATATGGTACATACTACACCATCCTACTCTTTCAAATGTATGCTAGTGAAAATGTTTATGTATATTACTGCAATACTGCCGTACCTATAATACTCAATCCTACTACCAAAATTGCTGCTAGTTTAAACTACTCTTTTTAAAAGAGAAAATCACATTGTATGATTTTTAAATAATTAATATACATTTATTTGATCACCTACCAACCAGTAAGAATTCCGGCTCTCACAGACCTGTTAGTTTTTCTTTAAGAAGCCCTGCTGTTCTCCACTCATTACCTGTATTGACTGCACCTGTTTGAACTTGTTACCTGTATAAAAGACACCTTTCCACATACTCAATCAAACAGACTCCAACCTCTCCACAATGGCCAAGACCAGAGAGATGTGTAAAGACATCAGGAATAAAATTGTAGACCTGCAGAAGGCTGGGATGGGCTACAGGACAATAGGCAAGCAGCTTGGTGAGAAGGCAACAACTGTTGGGACAATTATTAGAAAATGTAAGAAGTTCTCTTCAATAACCTGAAGAGAGCTGGGACCACAGTCTCAAAGAAAACCATTAGTAACACACTATGCCATAATGGATAAAAATCCTGCAGCGCACGTAAGATCCCCCTGCTCAAGCCAGCGCATGTCCAGGCCCGTCTGAAGTTTGCCAATGACCATCTGGATGATCCAGAGGTGGAATGGGAGCAGGTCATGTGGTCTGATGAGACAAAAATAGAGCTTTTTGGTCTAAACTCCACTCACCGTGTTTGGAGGAAGAAGAAGGATGAGTACAACCCCAAGAACACCATCCCAACCGTGAAGCATGGAGGTGGAAACATCATTCTTTGGGGATGCTTCTCTGCAAAGGGGACAGGACGACTGCACCGTATTGAGGGTAGGATGGATGGGGCCATGTATCGCGAGATCTTGGCCAACAACCTCCTTCCCTCAGTAAGAGCATTAAAGATAGGTCGTGGCTGGGTCTCAAGGTCCTGGAGTGGCCTAGCCAGTCTCCAGACCTGAACCCAATAGAGCATCTTTGGAGGGAGCTGAAAGTCTGTGTTGCCCAGCGACAGCCCCAAAACCTGAAGGATCTGGAGAAGGTCTGTATGGAAGAGTGGGCCAAAATCCCTGCTGCAGTGTGTGCAAACCTGGTCAAGAACTACAGGAAACGTATGATCTCTATAATTGCAAACAAAGGTTTCTGTACCAAATATTAAGTTCTGCTTTTCTGATGTATCAAATACTTATGTCATGCAATAAAATGCAAATTCATTACTTAAAAATCATACAATGTGATTTTCTGGATTTTTGTTTTAGATTCCGCCACTCACACTTGAAGAGTACCTATGATAAATATTACAGACTTCTACATGCTTTGTAAGTGGGAAAACCTGCAAAATCGGCAGTGTATCAAATACTTGTTCTCCCTACTGTATCTATAATGTTCAATAATTCTACCAATTGCTGCTGGTTTACACTAATGTATATTACTGCAATATTTGCGATATCTAAATGTTCAAATTCAATGGAGATGTCTCATGATCTGCAAATACAAACACGACCCACAAATATATTTCACTACCCATAAATAAGCTAGTTTCTACTTGTATCTAAAAGCAAGGATTTGAATATATGAAAAATTATTTGCGATCATCCCTCGATTATCCCTTAAACTTGCATTAATATCTGTGTCTGTGATGGCAACAGTGACGTCGATGCAACCTGGGAATAACAGTTTATTATTCTGTTTAAATTTACACATTTAGCCTAGTGCATACAATTGTTAAAATTCTCTCCACAGGTTGCATTGGGAAAGCAGTGTATGGAAAGGCACGATATGTTGTTTTCCTAGATGCGATTGTGTTGAATTAATACTTATCCGCCATTTGTGTCACTTACCCGTGATTTTCCACATCCGCGAGGGTTCGCAGAACCGATCCCTCGCGGATACGAGGGATGTACTGTAATATAGCATATAATAAGATAATGAAATACATCACAGAATACATATGTTGCATATGTACATTGACCGGGGAGATGACAGAACCCTGTGTGTGTGTGTAAGGAATGTATTTATCCACAGTATGATAATTACATTCCTTACAAAAGATTTTTTTTAGCAGGTCTTCAGGAGCTTATTACTGATGTTATGAGGACCTGATGCTTTGTTAAATTTCGCTCTTTGGTGAAGTTAATCCCATCAGTGCTCATGTTGCAGGGTTTACAGTGGTTCTCTGTAGTCCTAGACAATGTTTTGAGGCCTCTCCGGGATCACATATCTGTACACATTGAAATGTATTCTCCACATTTTCTTTAGACCATTTAGCTTCCTTAATTTGCTTACTTCATTTACCTTGAATCAAATGACACTGGATCTTGACACCTATGGAATATGTACACTTGTTTCTACTGTTATGTTATTTTAAGTTCTTTAATTATCCACAGAGATGGGGACAAGTCACACATGGTCAAGTCCAGGGGCGGCGCCAGCCGATTTTGCCGGGGCTTCAGCCCCGGATGTTTTGAGTGTAGCCCCGAATCTCGAATGAGATTTTAAGCCTTTTTTTTTAAGCCTATGTAAACCCGCGAAATCATAAGTTGTCCTATTTCGTTGCGCTTTGGCTTTGCACGTACTGCATACAGCCTGTAAAAATATACCTTAAAAATAATCTAGCCATATAGGCCTACATTACTTTGCTGCCGTTTCTTCCTCCCTTTTGAATATGTAGCAGGTAGGGAAGGGGCTAGCCTAGTAGCAAAGTCAAGTGTCTGAGCGTGCGATTTAATAACGACAGACAGCGAGCGGGAAATGAAAAATGAAGCAAACAAGACTTTGGGGATTCTTTGGAAAGAAGTCAGTGGGTAAGAAATTAATTCAGTTTTTTATCCTTTAAATCTAAAGATCATCTTCTGGCTGTCTTTCACTGTATGTCTATTTGTTAACTACTGTAGCTAGTTATTAGGCTACTAGCATCACTTGTATGTTACTAGTAGCATCTGATATTAGTATGATACTAGCAAGCAAGTGATAGAAGATTGCTCAATCAAATATAAAATAATGTGATCATCATCATCAATCATTAAACAGTGTGTAAATCAAAAGTAAAAAAAAAAACGCTTAATATTACCAAATGAAATGAAGGGTAAGTTAACCCACAAATAGCCTATAACAACTGTCTGTGAAGGTTTGGACTTTGGACTCGATCTACTCCATCTGTGTTTTTTATTATTATTCTGAATCCGTTCTGAATCTGATCAAGGTGTAGTCTTTAACTTTTTTTGTTTAAAATGTTGCCTTTCTTTATGAAAGTTACCAACAATCAAGTTTTGATTAAAAAAAATGCAACATGAAGCTAATGAAATGTTTTTAAAATTAAGGTACAGTTAAAGTTTTTTTTCTAATGAAAATAAATCTTTTTTTTTATAAAAAAATATCTACATTTAAACATAATAGTATACTGTGCAAGTGCAAACATAATACAAAATAGTGAACTATAAGTATATTTTTATGTTGACTTGCAAGTATACTCCCTGCTGAAAAATCCAGCTAAAACCAGCCTAAGGTGGTTGGCTGGTTTTAGCTGGTTTAAGCTGGAAGTAGCTGGTATATCAGGTTGGTTTTAGGGGGGTTTTGAACATTTTTTAGCTTGTCTTAGCTGGTCAGGCTGGAAGACCAGCTAAAACCAGCTAGGCCAGGCTGGAAGACCAGCTAAAACCAGCTAGGCCAGGCTGGGAGACCATCTTAAACCAGCTAAGACCAGCCAACCAGCTTAGGCTGGTTTTAGCTGGATTTTTGAGCAGGGCTAGCAGTATACACTACTAAACTAATAGTTTACTGAAATTACACTTCAGTGTGTACTTTCATAAACAAAAAATACTACTTGTATTAAAATGGTAAACTACTACTAGTATACTTAAAAGTTAACTTGTAGTACAGATGCATTACAAATGAGAAACCTAGGCATAGTTGTGTGTACACAACAGGTGATGTGAAAGACTACAACAGGTGATGTGAAAGACTACAGCAGGTGATGTGAAAGACAAAAGCAAGTGATGAGAAAGACAAAAGCAGGTGGATGAGAGAGTAATATAACAAATATAGAAGGACACCTTAACGTGGTGGAGGGGTTTGAGTACCCGAGTGACCCTAGGAGCTATGTTGTCTGGGGCTATATGCCCCTGGTAGGGTCTCCCAAGGCAAACAGGTCTTAGGCGACGGGTCAGACTAAGAGCGGTTCAAAACCCCTTAATGAAGAATACAATTTTGAGTACCGTGACGTCGCCCGGTATGGCGCAGCCGGGGCCCCACCCCGGAGCCAGGCCCGGGGTTGGGGCTCGAATGCGAGCGCCTGGTGGCCGGGCCTTCCCCCATGGGGCCCGGCCGGGCTCAGCCCGAACGGGTAACGTGGGGCCGCCCTCCCGTGGGCTCACCACCCACAGGAGGGACCATAAGGGGCCGGTGCAAGGAGGATCGGGCGGCAGTCGAAGGCAGGGGCCTAGACAACCCGATCTCTGGACACGGAAACTGGCTCTAGGGACGTGGAATGTCACCTCGCTGGCGGGGAAGGAACCTGAGTTAGTGCGTGAGGTTGAGAGGTTCCGATTAGAGGTAGTCTGGATCACCTCTACGCACGGCTTGGGCTCTGGAACCACACTCCTTGAGAGAGGATGGACTCTTCACCACTCTGGAGTTGCCCATGGTGAGAGGCGGCGGGCTGGTGTGGGTTTGCTCATAGCTCCCCAGCTCTGCCGCCATGTGTTGGAGTTTACCCCGGTGAACGAGAGGGTCGTTTCCCTGCGCCTACGGGTCGGGGATAGGTCTCTCACTGTTGTTTGTGCCTACGGGCCGAACGGCAGTGCAGAGTACCCGACCTTCTTGGAGTCTCTGGGAGGGGTGCTGGAAAGTGCTCCGACTGGGGACTCTATTGTTCTACTGGGGGACTTCAACGCCCACGTGGGCAACGACAGTGACACCTGGAGGGGCGTGATTGGGAGGAACGGCCCCCCTGATCTGAACCCGAGTGGTGTTCAGTTATTGGACTTCTGTGCTAGTCACAGTTTGTCCATAACGAACACCATGTTCAAACATAAGGGTGTCCATCAGTGCACGTGGCACCAGGACACCCTAGGCCGCAGGTCGATGATCGACTTTGTTGTCGTCTCATCTGACCTGCGGCCGTATGTCTTGGACACTCGGGTGAAGAGAGGGGCGGAGCTGTCAACTGATCACCACCTGGTGGTGAGTTGGATCCGATGGCGGGGGAGGAAGCTGGACAGACTCGGCAGGCCCAAGCGTACTGTAAGGGTCTGCTGGGAACGTCTGGCCGAGTCTCCTGTCAGAGAGATCTTTAACTCCCACCTCCGGCAGAGCTTCGACTGGATCCCGAGGGAGGTTGGAGATATTGAGTCCGAGTGGACCATGTTCTCCACCGCCATTGTCGAAGCGGCCGCTCGGAGCTGTGGCCGTAAGGTCTCCGGTGCCTGTCGAGGCGGCAATCCCCGAACCCGGTGGTGGACACCGGAAGTAAGGGATGCCGTCAAGCTGAAGAAGGAGTCCTATCAGGCCTGGTTGGCTTGTGGGACTCCTGAGGCAGCTGACGGGTACCGACAGGCCAAGCGGGCTGCAGCCCGGGTGGTTGTGGAGGCAAAAACTCGGGCCTGGGAGGAGTTCGGTGAGGCCATGGAGAAGGACTATCGGCTGGCCTCGAAGAGATTCTGGCAAACCATCCGGCGCCTCAGGAGAGGGAAACAGTGCCCTACCAACGCTGTTTACAGTAGAGGTGGGCAGCTGTTGACCTCAACTGAGGATGTCGTCGGGCGGTGGAAGGAGTACTTCGAGGATCTCCTCAATCCCGCTGACATGTCTTCCATTGAGGAAGCAGAGGATGAGGGCTCAGAGGTGGACTCGTCCATCACCCGGGCTGAAGTCACAGAGGTGGTCAAGAAACTCCTCGGTGGCAAGGCACCGGGGGTGGATGAGATCCGCCCTGAGTACCTCAAGTCTCTGGATGTTGTGGGGCTGTCTTGGTTGACACGCCTGTGCAACATCGCGTGGCGGTCGGGGACAGTGCCTCTGGGATGGCAGACCGGGGTGGTGGTCCCTCTTTTTAAGAAGGGGGACCGGAGGGTGTGTTCCAACTATAGGGGGATCACACTTCTCAGCCTGCCCGGGAAAGTCTATGCCAGGGTTCTGGAGAGGAGAATACGGCCGATAGTAGAACCTCGGATTCAGGAGGAACAGTGTGGTTTTCGTCCGGGCCGTGGAACACTGGACCAGCTCTATACCCTCTACGGGGTGTTGGAGGGTTCATGGGAGTTTGCCCAACCAATCCACATGTGTTTTGTGGATTTGGAGAAGGCATTCGACTGTGTCCCTCGCGGCATCTTGTGGAGGGTGCTTGGGGAATATGGGGTCCACCGGTTTGTCACCGGTTCTGTTTGTAATTTTTATGGACAGAATTTCTAGGCGCAGCCAGGGGCCGGAGGGTGTCAGGTTTGGGGACCACACGATTTCGTCTCTGCTCTTTGCAGATGATGTTGTCGTGTTGGCCCCTTCTAACCAGGACCTTCAGCATGCACTGGGACGGTTTGCAGCCGAGTGTGAAGCGGTGGGGATGAAAATCAGTACCTCCAAATCCGAGGCCATGGTCCTCAGTCGGAAAAGGGTGGCTTGCCCACTTCAGGTTGGTGGAGAGTGCCTGCCTCAAGTGGAGGAGTTTAAGTATCTAGGGGTCTTGTTCACGAGTGAGGGAAGGATGGAACGGGAGATTGACAGACGGATCGGTGCAGCTTCTGCAGTAATGCAGTCGATGTATCGGTCTGTCGTGGTGAAGAAAGAGCTGAGCCGCAAGGCGAAGCTCTCGATTTACCAGTCAATCTACGTTCCTTCTTTCACCTATGGTCATGAGCTTTGGGTCATGACCGAAAGGACAAGATCCCGGATACAGGCGGCCGAAATGAGCTTTCTCCGCAGGGTGGCTGGGTGATCCTTTAGGGTGAGAAGCTCGGTCACCCGGGAGGAGCTCAGAGTAGAGCCACTGCTCCTCCACATCGAGAGGGGTCAGCTGAGGTGGCTTGGGCATCTTTTTCGGATGCCTCCGGAACGCCTTCCTGGGAAGGTGTTCCGGTCCCGTCCCACCGGGAGGAGACCCCGGGGAAGACCTAGGACACGCTGGAGGGACTATGTCTCCCGGCTGGCCTGGGAACGCCTCGGTGTCCCCCCGGAAGAGCTAGAGGAAGTGTCTGGGGAGAGGGAAGTCTGGGCATCCCTGCTTAGACTGCTGCCCCCGCGACCCGGCCCCGGATAAGCGGAAGAAGATGGATGGATGGATGGATAGAAGGACATACCAGATAGACAGCAAGAGTTGAATAGTGTATGAGCATAATGTAAAGATGTACTGTATATTGTTATCATGCTCAGTTGAGCAATGGTTATGTTTTCCATATCCAAAACAAAGGTTATGCTCAGTTGAGCACTGAGAGGATGTTAGCCTGCCTTGAATATAATGTTAAAGATTTATTTTGACTGAAAGTAAAGTGTTACTGTAATAAAAAAAAACTCTTCGAGTGATCCCTGTATTTGCATAAAATGCTCTGGGCTAAGCCCCGGATGTCCTTCAATGCTGGAAACGCCCCTGGTCAAGTCCAAGCAAGTCTCAAGTCTTAACCATCAAGTCTTGAGTCAAGTCTCAAGTCACAGTTCAGATAAATCAAGCAAGTCAAGTCAAGGGTTCACCCTAAGCAAGTCAAGTCGAGTCCTTATAAGTTTCAAGTCACAGTACTAAAGAGATGAACACACACACAAACACTGTCCTCTGTTTCTGACGTGCGCTCGGTGCGAAGCTCGATTTCAAAATCAAATATTTTTTTCCTCCGCCGTACAATTTTTTGGGGGGACGAAGCGGAGGGATCTTGAATCAGCCTGAAGGGGTTGAATTCGCTATAACAACAGCCTTGCTATACCTTATCCCGCTTATTACATGGCAAAATATTGATTTCAAAAGGAATTTATTGATTTAAAAACGAGCTTCCTCTGAAGAAAATAGTCCGTTCCGTCTCTGGTTAGAATCATGCTGCGTCCATAGCAACGCGCTGTTTTTCATGGCAACGGTCTGTTATCAAGAAATAACACGCATTCTGCACTGGAATTCAGCCAATCCATGTAATAAGGGCTAATAATAACAACCTTATAAACTAATTATTGTGACTGAAAAACTGCCTAATATGTAATTACGCAGTAATTATTCTTGTCTGTATGAGTAAAAAAAATAACATATTCGAAATGTTTAGGTGCTAGTAATCACATTGGCGCCTCCATGTTAGCCTTTCATGCAGTAAAGTTAACTGTTATGGTGTAAGCACAATGCTTTTTAGTTTCCACACGCAGTCCACAAACACTTGAAAATGCGCACATTTAATACAGACATTATAGCCCACGTGTAATAATATACATGCCCGCTCATTTTAAGATGCCCATCAACATTACAATTCAGGCTATGCCACTGTTATAGTCAAATTCCCTTACATCTATTTACCAGACGTATTCAGTAATGATAATGGTCACATTTCTAACAAGAAAAAAACCCAAACATAATATGCAACCAAGGCCAAATTATGACAAACAAAAGATTAATTAATTACATTAGTAACTTAATCGTAATAGAGTGAAACTGAATATAAAGAGATTTATTTCTTACCTTTCCTTGTGGTTCTTAAAATAACGAATGAAATTTGACGTTGTTGCATATTTTGCATCTGGCAAATCTTTTTTTATTCATACGGTCCAGTTCAACGTCTTTGTATCCAAACGATACTATTTGTGGAGCTCGACTAACGTTACTGTCTGCCATGTTTTGCGCGGTTTGAATTGTGCAGCGTTAAAGGCACATACGCTGATTAGTGGTGCTGATGTCACAACATGTAAAATAATTTTATTTCTGTTTGTTTATTATAAGTTCAAGTCATTGTCGAGTCTTCCACTTCAAGTCAAGTCTCAAGTAACTTGTTCTCAAGTCAAAGTCAAGTCAAGTCATTTTCATACTTTAATCAAGCAAGTCACAAGTCCTGAAAATTGTGACTTGAGTCAGACTCGAGTCAAGTCATGTGACTCGAGTCCCCCACCTCTGATTATCCAAGGTTTATAATTTGAACATATTTTCAAATATTATACTTTTCTTTGTGGGTATAATTGTCTCCTCAAATAAAATCACATATCCTGAGAAAGCCTCCACAGCCTCATCAAGTGTGTTGTCACTGTCGTGAAAATCTAGGGTCCTAGAAATGCGGTCCTGAAACAGCAGCCTCCGGCTTGGGTCGAATACTGCCTTCCGGTAATCCAATTCGCCAGGGGGCGCTGTCATCGCGAATAACGAGGGCCCAAAACTGCGGTCCTAGAACTGCACTCCTGAAACTGCAGTCTCCAGTACTGCAACCAAATACTATTGCTTACGCCAGGTCTTGGTTCAAAAGCTACGAAGTCTGATCTTTCCAGGTGAAAACTGCAACTATGCAGAAAACTGGTAAGCTGTTTATAAAAACGTTATTGGAAGGGTTTGATATCTACTCTAACCAACTAGCTATTTGTACACTTGACTTTTGACGTTTTGTGTATAACTAAAATCTAGCACTGTATCGCTATGCTCCTAGCTAGTTAACCGGGTATTGGCTTCATTACTAGATAGAGTAGCAACACTGTAGGGACATGTGTCACTCTCTCAGCCGAATGTATTAATCCTTGTCAAAGTAATTTGTTAGCTAGCCAGCCAGACATCCTATGTTGTGATAGTTTTCCTTGTAGCTCTCGCATAGTAATTTCATTGTTTCATTCTTTGCCTAGATGATAACGACAATTGCTCCTAGTTCAGCTCTACGTCACACAACTATTTCAACCGAAGTTCAGACAACATGGAATGATGTCTTGACGGTTCAGCATTCTTGTTGACACTCTAGCATCTACAGTGTTAGTGTTCAAGCAAATACAACAAAATGCAGGCATATGCAATGTGCATGTATCCATCTTAAATAAACCTGCCAGCTTCATTTGGACCACCACGTGACCTAGCTGATTTTGATTTATTTATATACCATACTGATTGTAATGTATAAAATACTTGTGTGGTTACGTTTTTTGAAATACAACCTAATGACATTTACAGTACGCAGGGTTTATAGTAGGCTATATACAACGTATATCACAGTTAAGGGCTGTTGTTAGGCACACTGCAAAGTATAGGCATACAAAGGTACAGTTAGGTCCAGAAGTAATACAAGTTTGGTTATTTTGGCTGTTTACCAAAATATTTTCTAGTTCCAGTATTAATAAACAAATAATGACTATGGGCTTTACCTTTGAATTTACTGTTCAAATGTGTGAGGGATAATTTTTCATATATTCAAATCCTTGCTTTGAGGTAAAAATAGAAAGGAGTTCATTTATGGGTAGTGAAATATATTTGTGGATTGTGTTTTGTATTTTCAAATCATGAGACATTTGTTTGTGGATGTTACATTCATTTGTAAATTTTATTTTCTGTTTACACATTGTAATATACATTTGTAATTTGTGGTCTGCACATTTCCAATAATATAGAAGCAATTCTATATAATCTCCATAAAATTCTACCCAGATTGCTGCTAGTTTGCAGTACTCTTCTTTTGTTAACTGCTGCTAGTGTACAGTGTTATGTGTATTGTTGCTTTATTTTATTATTACTTTCTGTCTAGCTACATGTTTGCTTATATACTCTTAATTAATTCTCACTACGTACTTGTTGGGACGCTGTGTTGTTCGGTGCATTTGACAAATAAACCTTGAAACTTAATTTCCCATTATTAAACAAGTAGGGAGTCATACTACAACCTACAAATACAACTTTTCTTTACACAACGTGCTCCCATACATAAGAATGGCTATGGAATTATTGCAATAGATAGATTACAGAGGGTTCCAATTTCAAGTGTAGAATAGTTTCACACAGAGGTAGCTCAGCCTATTCCCATTTTAGGCTATGACGTTCACAAATGATCTTATATATCGTCATGATGTAATATATCGTCATGATCAGAGCTAGGGAGTAACAGATTACAAATAAAGGATTACATGTGAAGGATTACAAAAAACAGCAACTCTAATCCCTTACATTACCCACTAAAATATTATAATCGGATTACAGATACTTTCGAAAATATGATAGATTACTTAAATTGAAAAATAATATTTGCACAAATAAATATGACACTTTGCATGTTTGATTTTTAAATGTTTTAAAAACATAGTTATTTGAACCAAAATAACAATTGCATGCCTCAGGCCAAATCTATGATAATATTATTGTGATTTAGATATCTACTATTGAGGCATCCTTCTCCAAACAGTGTTAGGTAATAGGCCTACCTGCCGTAATATCTTAATATCAAGTATCACGGTTTATTTGTCAAATGCACTGAACAACTCAGACTGGAATTGTTTAGAAGATTAGGCAACTATTTGTTAGATAGCGATAACGCTGCCTTCAAGATAACACATTATATGGAATTTATCATGATATTTTAAGAAAAAAGGTGTGTTGGAAAGCATGATGATGCTTTCAACAGCATTTGTTGCAGACATCTCAACACCATCCATACAGGTAGCCTAGGTCATGTGATTCTGTTTGCTTTGCATCTCAGAAAATTGCGTTTATTGGTTATCACTGCTGACGACATTGACTTTAAGCTAAGAGTGCAATTGTATAATCACAGTCCTTTCATTTGCGTTTTGATAATCCACCACTGGTGGCCCTAATAATGTTCGCATGGGTTTTTGCGAGCATGCCTGGGCTTTCTGCATCGTTGTGACAATGTTGGTGGTTGTGAAGCAAAACGTCAGAATACTGCAGACTTTGTGTACGCAGGAAAACCTATGGATACCTAGATTTTTATATACAATAATATCAATACCCTTTTTGAGAAATGTCCATTTATTTTTCAACAATATTTTGAAGCAGTTAAAAACATGAATAAAACACAAATAACAGAATAGACTAACACATCCTTAGATTTTGGGTTATGTTCAGATAAAAAGTCAGATTCTGGAGGATTGAGGGTCACTGGATTAATTGGAATGACTGAATATCTGACAGACATTTAGCGTGTAATGTAGAGATGTAGCCCAAGTAGAAAGCAATGGTTTAGAAACCCTTTCCAAAGGCGCTGTACATAACCCATAAGGTAAAATGCTAATTCTGGTTTTGGCCAGCTATGTAAACTCTAACATTGATTGATCCCAATTGGTTGTTGATTGGTTAAATTAGGCTATTCCTGTTTGTTTTCTAATACCTCTTAATATGAAAGTAATCTAAAAGTAATTCAAAGTAATCAGATTGTCACTGAGTTTGAGTAATCAAAAAGTTGCGTTACTGATACCAATGTGGACAGGTAACTTGTAACTGTAAAAGATTACATTTAAAAAGTAACCTACCCAATCCCTAATAATGATTGGCATTCCAGATAAGCAAAATTACAGTACAAAATCAAAAATACCAAAACACACAGATCATCCGCAAAATAGGTGTCATGTTATGGGCACAGCATTGACAGAGACACAGATAAATCGACAGACAGATTAAATTGGCTTACCAACGGCTCGGCCATGATGATGCGTATCTTGCGCTCGGACAGCGTGGTGAAGTTGGCGAACATGCTCTTGAGGACATACTCCCCTGGCCGGCTCTCCGGGTCGATGTTAATGGGCATCATGGTTGGAGTACCCTTCTCTCCTTGGGGACTCAGCACAGGAAGGATGGGCGGCTTACTGTATCCGTTCCCCACAGGAGATGCTGGGGGGACACAACAACACACAGACAGGCCGGGTTAAGAATCTATATAGGCTGTATGGGCACCTAGTGGTTAGTGCTTCTAGACGGAAAGATCACTAGAATGGAGCCAGCAAAGTGATGCTCTTTCCCAGAGCAAGGCAGTCAACCCCATTTGCTCCTAGGTCATTGCTGAAAAAAAGTGTTTTTAGTCATTCTAACCAAGTAATATAATAGTAAGAAAATGTATATACATTTGACATGCAGTGTTCAACGCTTTATTTTCTAATTGCAGCAATGTAGTGTTGCTAGTAGTGTACTGTCTTTTTAGGTGGCTGTACCGCTTGAATCTGTATGATTTCTAAATGCAATGTAAGAAAAAAGAAAAATTAATCTGTCAAATTTTGACTCACAAGGTACCGTGGGAACTTGCTGTATTGCATCTGCAACTTAACCTTTGATTCTGTGCCTTGCTTTCTTGGTTTGTAAAGTGCTTCCTTGTTTGAGGTTTTGGTCCAGAAAATTACTCCACCAGTTAGTTGAGGAAAGGGGAACGTGCTGGTTTTCTGTCCTAATACTCCATTGCATTAGCCTCCTGATATAAACCTTATCTGTGGCTGGCAATGATAATGTGAACACAACCTTGCTAGCTTCTAGCAGCTGTTTTCATCTACTGTTCAAGATGTCATTGCCCTTTGAGAAAAGAAATCTCTTGACTGATTTTCTGCCAACAATGTAATGCAGTAGAGACTTTAAACAGAGATGGCCTGGACTGGGCCATAACATTTCCATTTTACATTTCAGTGATTTAGAAGAGACTCCTCTCCAGAGCAACTGGAACAAAAAGAGGTAACTGTCTTGCACAAGGAAAAAATGACAAATCACCTTCCTGCCTCACTTTTCAGTAAGCGATCACATTCTCTAAATGCTTCCCTATTTGCTGCCACATGGCATAAAATACTGAAACAACACAGGCATGTTAGTTACACTATACCATTGTTTTACTCCTCAAAAACAAAATACGTTGCTAAAAATAGCCAAAAGGCTGATGTCTAATTAATAGTATGAATTGTTCACTCAGCATGGATCAATCCAGCACTGTATTTCTAGCTCAGTGAACTGGTGTAAATCTGCTTTAGTGCTTGGTAAAACCTTTTGCGACCGACTTTAACTGCCGAACTGGACAGATCTGGGTGTTACATGTTCTCTCATTAGGGTGTGGTTGCGTGTGGTTGCATAGAACATTCCACTTTCATGGACATTTTGGTTACCAAGCTACAGAAAGATCAACATGGGAGAAACGTACATTAAATCATGTTCAGTGTTGTGTATTCAGTAAAGGCAAAATGCCATGATGAGTTATGTTTGGAAGGAACACCTTGTTTGGGGCATAGTATACCTCCACCCACAAGTGGAATGTGCATAGTATACCTCCACCCACAAGTGGAATGTGCATAGTATACCTCCACCCCATGCACACATAAACCGAAATATTTCTAACCTCAAAGAAAAAGGCTGTGACAATATTGTTTAACAAACTCACAATCCTATTGCTGTGTTACCAAATGTACGCTGGATTTTTGTACCCACTTAAAACTCTAAGGAGACTAATGCTTAAAGTATTTGAACAATTTCAAATATTGCTTAAATCCAGGTCTGATATTCACCACACTGTGAATGTAGCCTGTTTATCTCACTACAGACTGGGCAGACATATTTCTACAGCTGTATTCTGTGGAAACAATGCAACAACTAAGCCACACTTACGTACTGCAAACTGTCTGCCAAAGGAGATAGAAATTCTCTGCAAAAAAAATATATCTGTTTAGTATTTCTTTCTTCAAATGTGCCATTTTAAACAAGTGAAAACATAAGGTAGTTAATTCAGATGCAGATTGAAAATAAATAAATTTGAAGGCATATTAATAAACAATACAATAACAGCATAGGCTTCTATAGTCAATGTGTAACTGACTATCGAGTGGTATTGAATAACACAAATCAACTTGTTTGAGGCATTGATTGATCTTTGCTCGAGTCAATTATCTAATGTATACATCAAACCAAAGGTTGAATCTGTGTGCATGAAAGGAGAAAGGGTTACATTATCCAACAATCCATTATACCTGCTAAACATGCTCATACATGTTTTATAAATGCTGAGGAATTCTTATGAATTGTTCTACTTCCTATTCTTACACATTACAAATACAAATAACAAAATATGTTGGATTCAACTGACTGTTCTCTGACCTAATTTTGTCCGTTAAGTCATTTCATAACTTCTCATTAAAGTATGAATATGAATTCATTAATGTTATTATGATGTCTGAATGGAAAATAAATACATGGATATTGGCGTATCTGCCAGTGTTGGGTCTAATTCCTTGCAGAATCGTCTGCATTTTATGGGGTCATATACATTTAAAATGGTATATAGTTCCGTACACCACTGCACAGAACACAAATCATTACACCTGAGTTCTCTACTGTATGTTTTTTTAAGCCTGGCCATGTCTGACAGTAACGGAGAACAGAACGAGATGTGTGCTAAAGAAAGTTAACAACACCCTGCATTCTAAAAGTTTGCTGGATTGACTTAGGTGTAAAATACTTTATTCTGTCCCTATGCAAGACAGTTGATCAAATTGATCCCTAGGCACCCTATGTGGTAGCCCCATGCACCTCCAATCTCGTGGGATCGGGTTAAAAGCACAAGTTACATTTCAGTTGGATGTGTCCAACGGTGGTTCAGCAGTCTAAGTGGCTGCCTATGGCGAATATGTACCACTTCAGTATAAGCATTCACCCACAGTATTTATGTTTTGCAATTCTTCTCAGGGATTTCATACTTTATTTCATTGAAACAATGGTGAAAGATATAAAGAGTTTTTGCTATAACAGCAGTGACATTGATTTTATTTCCTGGCTGCAGTATTGCCTGTGCACCGGAAGCAGCACAGGCAATACTGTGCTCTGAACCATCCTAGGCCAGAAAATACTGCATGCTGTATATACACTGATGAACCAAAACATTGACCACTCACAAGTGAAGTGCATAATGTTGATCATCTCCTTAACATCTTTTAATGTCAAGGTCTGGGTAGATTAGAGCGAACAATCAGATCTTGTAGTCCATGTAGTGGATGCAGGAGAAATGGCCAGGAGTAAAGACCTGAGAGACTTTGATAAGGGCCAAATTGTTTTGGCTGGATGACTGGGTCAGAGCATCTCTGAAACAGCAAGGTTTGTTGGTGCTCCTGCTCAGCAGGATAATATGCCCTGCCACACTGCACACATTGTTTCGGGAATGGTTTAAGGAACTTGATGAAGAGTTCAAAGTGTTGCCCTGGCCTCCAAATTCCCCATATCTCAATCCAATTAAGCATCTGTGGGATGTGCTGGACCAACAAGTCTGATCCACGTTGGCTCCACCTCAAAACTAACAGGACTTGAAGGATCTATTGCTAATGTCTTGGTCCCAAACACCATTCAGGTGTCCTATAGAGTCCATGCTTCGGCGGGTTGGCGCTGTTTTGGTGGCACGTAGCTTGACCAACAAGATATTAGGCAGGTGGCCATAATGTTTTGGCTCATCAGTGTATACAGCTTTGGAAACAACCATTCCCTTGAATGGGCAGCCCAGACTTTGGACTGTTTCTGTATGTATAAAAAGTGGCAATTAAATAATCATAACTGTTTTATATTCTGGCGATCATTCAGAAATGAAGGACTAGATAAGCCTTTATTCACCCAACTACTCAGTATTGACAGTACAAGGCAATGACTAATACAAAGAAATGTGCAGCACAGTGTGTAAGGCACACATTGTTAGAAATGTGATCCCTGTGGGAAACCAGTACATAGACGTAGAACTAAAGATGAAATCCTCACATATGAAACTAGCAAAAACAATTGTCATGGCAACAAATTGTTTTTGAGAACCTCTCAGTATTCCTAACAATTTCTAAGTTCACAGATAGTGAAAACTTTGGTTACAATTTTGCAGCAAGCAGAGAATCAGAGGTCGCCAGAGAGTGGGGCTGGCCATGCAAGATATGTTGTCCATGTCTAGAGCTGCTTCACTCCAGCACATGGAGCATTCGTATTATGTCCTTTTTCTCTGTCCAAGAATGCCCAACATGTGTGTCTGTCTGGCACGGCTTAAAGCACATCATCATCAAAGCCGTGCTCTAGGCACTAGCCACCCTAACCCAGCCTATCCTTGTTCCTTCCTATACCCCTACCAACCTCTACATAGAACAGCTTTACACTTTCTTAGGCTTCAATCCACCACAGCACAGTTTATCAACTTACTATCCCCCTATCCAGGCCAACTATGCTAATGCCAGTACTGTTATAGGCATCTACTCAGAACAGCCCAGCCACTACTCAGCAAAGCTTAGCCCAACCAAGCCCCTATCCCAGCTCTGCCCGTACCCAGCCCCACCTGACACGCAACTAGTCCAACACCAAGGCGTAGCTGAGGACTTACCCAGGTTAATCTAAGAGGTACCCTGCATTACTTTCCACCTACCCAGCAATCACCAACCCACCTACCAAGCCTAGAACCTACACTGACTAGTCCACCTCAGAACCGAAAGCATCTCACATCGCACCACAGCAACATCTCAATATCTACCTAGACCGACCCCAGAATTAACCAACAACCTAAGCAGCCTACCACCTGCTTCGCTCAGCACCTACCCAGGCCCTTGATGAAGCTGATGACACTGGCCTTGCTCCAGCATACAGCCGTGCTGTCCATAGTGGGGAATGAGGGTATACTATCCAGGGTTGTAAAAGTCAAGACAAATACACACTACAAAATCCTCTAACATCCATCTGTCTGTCTGTCCCTGGGTTCTGTAGGCTGTGTGTCTGTGCTCCTGGGTGTACGCTCCATGGTGTTAGACCCACACCAGATCTGTCGAAAAAGGTCTTTGAATTAAATGAGTCTCCCTCTCGCTCTCTTTCTCTATCTGTCTCTCCCAGTCAGTTTCAGCTTGTCTCTGTTGCTCTGTGCTGCCTTGCAAGAGTGAAGGTCAGGCTGGAATTTTTAGCCGCAGCCAGTTGGAGTGACGAGGGCTAACATGCTACGGTGGCATAGTTGTGTGACTATATTTATCCCGGGGTACACACTATACTGTCAGCCCTCCCCTTACTCCCACCCCCTCTATCCCATCTCCCCTTCCCTCCTTCCTCCATCCCTTCTAATTCTTCCTCTCCCTCCCCTCCACAAGAACATGAGGCACAGTGCAAAGTAGCAGAATGTAAACAGAGGCCTTTGTCAGGCTCAGCTAACCAACTGAAGCTAAATTAGCTCAGTGGAGTATAGCTAAGCCTAGCCAACAAAAGTCTTCTAAAATCCTTCCTCTCAGTAAGTGAACAGTTCTATTGAACTAATGAAGGCCTTGAGAGCTTTAAAGCTTCGTTCACACCAGACACGGCAATCTTTATGCGTTCTGGCGGAAGTCCATTCATTTCAATAGAAAGCAATCCGTACTCGGCCAGATTTGGTTGCGGTACGGCAGGTGTGTCGCATGAGTTGAAATTTTCCAACTTGTGCGGTGCTTTTCCGTACGGTATCAGAAACGGAAGTTGATGTACCACCGAAGAAGAGCTAATATGTAGCTTTCAATTACGGGTTTATGGCATCGCAAAAATAGATTTGACAGCTCATTAATTATTTGTAATAGCCTACCAGATCAAAGTTTGAAACGCTAAATATTTGAGCGGGACATATCCTAGACCTGATTGGTTAAATCATATTTGAGGGAAAATATATATATATATATACAGCCTGGATGACGTTTTCGTTTTATCTACTACAACGAAACATAAACTGAGAAAGCTTCTGCTCATGCTTGCATGGCTACACTTTTCCACGCAGCATTTTTAACATTTAGGTCTCGGTAAACGTCCGAGGTAGTATCATACAAACAAGGGTGGCTAGACACTAGCAAAATGAGGTTCTCCTCCGTCTTTGCGATACTGGTTATGAAGATGCGGAAGACTGATTGCCTTTTTTGCGTAGATTGATTGCAATGTTTGCGTTAAATTACCGTACGGTAATTTTATGCCGTGTCTGGTGTGAACGAGGCTTAAGAACATGTGGTGCATGCTAACGCCCCAAATGCCAAGCCAGCATTAGTTTTTTATGACCCTTATACAAAGAACAATCCAAAAATCCAGAGACAATCGTACATGATCCTGAAACCTAACAAGAGTGACAAAATGATTCAAGGTACACAGAAAAACAAGAAATACAAAAAAGTTACTAAGGTCTGTTATGACACTCACTTGTGATATCAGTTATAGCTTTGTATGTTCACAATGTGTCTATTGGTGTGTTGTGTTGTAAATAAACATAATTTGAGACATAACAGCATTCTGAAATGATGGCGCAACACATGGAAATTCAAACAAATCTAAGAATGAAAGTACACTTTCAGCTAAGCACTGAATACAACCATGTTTCAATTTAAGCTAATGGCTCATCAATGAAACATGATGACTGTTAGTCTATTGAAATATAAAAAAATAAAGATTTTTTTATTTTATTTGCATTTATCTCAGTTAACTGAATTGCATGCAAAAATAAGGAAGTACTTTTACCAAAGTTACAAACACCACCATGTTTTGATTAAATCTTACATCTCCTAAATGAATATTGAGGACAGTCAGCTAAAAGCAAGATCACTCAAACGTTCCCTGGGACGACTGAAATCCCTTGACTGAATGGGTCTCATGTTGCATGCTTTAAGCTGTAGATGGCTGATCTGAAGAAAGGAGCCAGTGTGGCCAGTCGCTCTGAGCTCTGTATCATGGGCTGGGACTGGGGGTGGCTACATGTGACTCTGCAAACAAGGGCTACCCAAGGCACACTGGGCATTACATCACCAGCACGCTGCCACTGACAAACTCTCTGGGCATGGTGGCGCTCCCTAAAGGACAATGCAGCCAACCGATAACAATGACGCCTCTCTCTTTCTCACAAATAATGTGTATTTGGTCCTCCCTCAGATAGTACAACTGTACGTGCAAACACACACACACACACACACACACACACACACACACTAAAACTCAACTTGAAAAATAATTCTGTAAATTGAAAAATAATACATTAATACTTTGCTTTTCATCTCATATTTGTAAAATGTTTGCTAACACATCACTTATCAGAACTTCTCCTTTAAATGTATATTTCAGCTTCACTAAATGATTTTTATTTTATTTTGGTTTTAATAACCTTGACACGCACACATTCAGATTTGCACACACACAAGTATGTGTAAAAGGCCGAACAAAGTCTAGTTGAGTATGTCCTTAAAAAGTTTTTGGGAAGCTAGTGGTCTGATGTTTAATATCTGACCTCCAATGACGACAACAAAGACCTAAGGGATTTCATTTTTGGGGGAGTTGTTGTTATTAGTGTGACAAAGCACGTCAGGGAACAGATCTGCCATTACTGTGTAACTTAACGACAAAACATTTGCTTGGCTGACGTATTTTTGAAAGCAAATAATGAAGATAAAACATTATTGCCCTGGAGTTATACCAGTGCATGGACTCAGCAATTGTTACAGCCTCATAGTGTGTACTATCATTCGTTGGCTTCATTTGATAATCAGCTGTGCAAGAATTAGGAACACTGATAGATTTTTACAGGCACATAAAGAAAACACTGCATATAACTTACAGAACGGTCAAATGGCGGCATTTAGGCGTGTGTAAATTGGGTATTAGTGACAACAGGGAGTTGTTCGAACATGCTCTACTAGTTAAGACAACCCTTGTGTTTTTAAAGTTTGCATCAGAGATAGAAAATGCTAATGTTTCTGTCATGACGCTATGTTACTTTGCCAGGAAATAATCCCAAGCACCATTAAGAACAGCCAGATGTCCTCTGCAGAATTGTACATGATACTGGGGTGTCAGCTGGACTCACATGCACCATTGATGTCTCATTGTGATTTTGGTGAACCTATATGTCCCTAGAGTTGGAAAATACGCAATAATAGATTTCTCTGTGGTGGTTTTAATATACTGAATGTAATTCACAGAATACATTCACAAATATCTGGGACACACACTTTCTGTGAGAATGTTCAGGTAGATGAAGTATATGTGAAATTGGGTAATTCTGGGCTATGCCCATTTTGAAAATGCGTTTGGGCTTCTACTAAGGAGTTCCCTTTTCAACCTTAGTTTAGGACTGTGGTTCACAACCAGGGGTTGGCCTCTCCACATGGGGTAATTGAAAACACTCATGACACCACAGGCTTACTTGTAAAATGAACATGGGGGGGTACTTCAGGGATGCTCCAGGCAGAGCAAAATTCTGTCGGTGGTACAGGAACTGAAAAAGGTTGGAAACCACTGGTGTAGGAGACCACATTACAATAATAGTGATTAAGGTATTGGCTCTTGAATGGACATTTGAGGGCTGGCCAGTTTGTCAGCAAGTGTTTTCTAAAGGGTGTTGAATTCTAGAGGACTAAAAAGAGGTGGTTGACAGCCTCCTTTTAAAAGTTGTGTCATAAAAATGTACCACTGAACCACAATTATGTTCTTGCGGCCTGACATGGGGATGGGGTGGGGGGGTTGTAGAGTAGACAAAGCAAGAGAAGTGACAGTGACACTATTTAAAGTACATTTTAATGAAATATTCAAACCAATCAAATCAATGACTAATTGTGAGAATGATAACATTTGGTTGTGTTAATTCTATTGTGAAATACCAAACTAGTAGAAGGTCTTGAAATATTTTACTCGTAGTCATTAATCTAAAGACATATTTTCAATGTGTTTTGCCAGTAGGTAAGGCTGCCATTTAGCATCTAAAATGCAGCACTGACGTCTTGCACTAGGATCACCCTTACAGGATAATTTGTTGGGAATTACGAGAGAGCACTAGAGTCCCTCGCTGCTGCTCCTTCTGTGCTGTAATGGACTGAAAACAGACCATCCTCAGACAACAAGTGGCAGAGAGAACATGAGAACAAAATTGAAACATGTGCTACTGCCAAACACTGTAAAAATGCCTGATCTGAGCCAACCAGTGTGTTAGACCTGGATATGGATTAGTGAGAGACCCCCTCCTTAGAGACTGACGCTTTGTTTACCTTATGCTGTCACTGTGCATCACACACAAACACACACACGTCAGGGTGAGCTGTAGAGACACCAGAGCTTTCCCATTCAGCGGCTAAGATCCAACACTTACCATACATTTGTCTCTCTTTCTGTCATAATGTTTTCATTTTGTGATTCATTGCATAATGTCTTAAAGGGATGTCATGTTTTTGAGATGCGATTAAGATATTAGAAATAATTATATAGCTCACATTTAAAGCACAGCCAGTGAAACAATGGATGCCAGTGCTTTTATCAGCAGCAAAATATCCTGCTCCAACAGGAATTGTGCAAAGTCATTGCTAGGTGTCAAAGCAGACAGTAAAAGCACCAGGACAGCCTGTTCTGCAGTAGGCCACAGTATACACCTCTACCCAGCATAGTACTCAAGGAGAAAAAGCCCACTTTATTAGTTATTTACTAGTTGAATGCACCTCGAATAAACATCTAGACCGGAGTTCTGTTCTGTCTGTATTTTTCCTTCAACTACAGCTTTTGGACCTTGTTTTATTGTGCTTTATTGCCATTTGGGAAAATACCATGTATAGCATCCTATCCATCTTGCATCTCTATGGAAATGGAAGTTTGGTGAAGCTGTGCTCTGGAAAGTCCCTCCATGCAATGGAGCTGAACCTATAATCCTATTAGGGTAGCCCAGCATGGTACATCAGCTATTTAAACTCCTTGGAAGGCAGCCCATATAGGAACAAGCCTAACCTGAACCTACCCCACATAAAATAAACCAAGCCCCCCCCATGGGTGAAGACATCACTAAGTAGTTGGACCAACATGTGCACAAAGCACTAACATACACTATCATCCCTACTCTGTCCGTCATTCTGAATAATTCATGCTAAGTTAACACTAACGGCAGTAAACTAGGCACAAACAGCTAGGCTGGCTATACTCACAGCCACTCCAGGACTTGAGAAGAGACTTGATGCTGATCTCAAAGAAGCCAGAGTCCTGTTGGCTTGCCATGCCTGCGGGCTGCACACGGAGAAAGTCTCCCTGTTGTTGTTTATTCCTGCAGCCCGGGAGCAGCTGTTTAAACAACCGTCACTTTCACCTCGCTTGGATACACAACACTCCTGCTGCTCTTGTGAGTACCAAAACCAACTGTCACTGATCTACCCCTCTGCCTCCTCCTGGTTCTTGGTCCTCTCTTGGTCCTCTCAGTCTTTCCTGAGTCATTCACTTATCTGATCTCTATCTCTCTCACTCTACCATGTTCTCTCTCAGTCCTCAGTCGCTCTACTGCTATGAATAGTCCGTCCCTGTCTTTCCTCTCCTGCTCCCTCTCTGGATTTTTCCCTCTCTCAATCCCTTCCTCTCTCTCCCTCTGTCTCTTTCTTTTTTTCTCCCTCCCTCACTCTTTCTACCCCTCTCGCTCCCTGTATCTCTAAAGCTTTGTGTCACAGGCAGGAGGTGGGTGGCAATGCTCGAGCTTCCTTTAAATAACTGCGTGGAGCCTGGGACAGCAGGAAGCAATCCCCTTAGCGGAGTGCAGTTAATAATAACCTCTCCTTGTCTGTGTGCCGGCCAGTCCTGATATTGATGACGGCCATGAGGGGAATCTCCCCCATAACAGCACACATCAACTTCAGAGGATCTGGGGCTAGTGTAGCTGCTGAGTGTCACTGAGGTGCCTGAGACTCAGACTAAGAGAGGAGGGGTGTTTCAGTATAGAAGGTTGTAGGTGAGGAGAAGTGATGTCATTTGAACATAAGGCTCTCTCAAGGATTTGCTACCAACATGATATAAGACCATGATGTACAGTGTACTGTAACAGTGAAATTCCTTATGAAGCAGGACACACATTTTCTTTGGAATATATCTAAATCAATCAAAAGTTGAAAAGCATTAAAAACTAGGGCCTCTCTGTCTGTCTGTCCATTAAGCTACAACCACTTAGCCTAAATGACGCATAATACACACATGGCAATTATACACTTCAAAATAACATATTTGCATTGAAATTCCATTGTTATTAAACTTAAAAAACAATAATAATTGCACTGCATACAGATAGTGTCTGGGGGGTCTAACAAATGGGTGCAGTAACATCCAGGGTTAGTGGGGTAGATGTCCGTATGCAGATGTTTGCCTCATCTCGTTGCGCTGTGGCGTCTCCTTGTGGTAGGTCTGTAACCACTAATTTGTTGTTTGCCGGGGAATGCATGCTCCGTGTGCGTATTTGCAGTCAAATACTTCCTGACCAAGTGAGCACTGTGATAAGAAGCACAACGACTTAGAGAGATTTCTATTAAAAGACACACCCGCTGTAGAGCTGTTACTAAAAGGCAAGTCCATATTCGCAAATTAGACATTCAGACACTTTCACTTTTTCCATGCACTGGTTTAAGACTAATGTTATTGTGGTGTTACCTCTTCCTCAACTGTCATAATGGCTTCCAATGGTGTAGCTTCTACCATCTTTCCACTTTTTTGTGATGATGAATCAATAATAATAATTATTATTATTATAATCAATGTGATCAATAAGCTGTTGTACTCCTAGCACTATTTTTTGTATTTTAGGCATCACATCTAATATAAGAGATATATACAGATGCATCTCAAAAGATTGGAATACTGTGGAAAATATTTTGAGATCCTGGATTTTTGATTTCCATGAGCTCTAAGCTGTAATCATCAAGATGGAAACAAAAAAAGCTTGAAACGTTTCACTTTATGTGTAATGAATCTAGAATATATGAAGGTATCACCTTTTGATTTGAAATACAGGGAAAAACCTTTCCACTATACACATTTATTTTAGATGCACCTGTAT
Organism: Esox lucius; assembly: GCF_011004845.1. NCBI lineage: Eukaryota > Metazoa > Chordata > Actinopteri > Esociformes > Esocidae > Esox > Esox lucius. Next base: position 2,838,149 of record NC_047569.1, read on the forward strand.
ATAATATATGAATTAAACATGCTATTTCCACATACGTTGTCAATGTATACCAATTTAAGTTAAGTTGGAAAAGTTTTTAATAGTTACACTTACCAGTATACCTCAGTACTAATCCATATTCATTTTTTCAAGGGGAAATAAAGAATTGTGGTCCTGTATGTAAATAATAAACCATAAAGCACTTTGGTACTGGTTTTATGGTGACTCTATGTAAATAATTAACCATTCAACACTTCAATATTGACTTTATGGTGACCAGCATTAACGGGTCACCAATATTCCCAGAATCAACAGCACAACAGTATAATCTGGTGCCCATTCCATAACAAAGCTATGGTCTGGTTGTTGATTTTTATTTTAGCAGAGCCTATTGCTTTCAGTTAGAAATAGTGCACTATATCAAAGGGTGCTGTATGGTACACATACAATGTCAGACTACAGTGCTCTGAGAGCATGCCATCTTATTCCATGAAAGTCTGTCAACCAATGAAGAGACAGACATTTGCAATGCAAAGACTGTTTTTCACAATATGACTGATGAAGTTCCCTGGAAGGCCAAGGTAATAATCCTTTCTTTAATGTTTTCTGACGGTTTATCATCAGGAGATATTCAGAGAGAATGCTGTAACATGTAATGCACATATAACACATTCCATAAATATTTCATTCAAAACATCATCATCATCATCATCTTCTTCCGCTTCATCCGGGGCCGGGTCGCGGGGGCAGCAGTCTAAGCAGGGATGCCCAGACTTCCCTCTCCCTAGACACTTCCTGCAGCTCTTCCGGGGGGACACCGAGGCGTTCCCAGGCCAGCCGGGAGACATAGTCCCTCCAGCGTGTCCTAGGTCTTCCCCGGGGTCTCCTCCCGGTGGGACGGGACCGGAACACCTTCCCTGGAAGGCGTTCCGGAGGCATCCGAAACAGATGCCCAAGCCACCTCAGCTGACCCCTCTCGATGTGGAGGAGCAGCGGCTCTACTCCGAGCTCCTCCCGGGTGACCGAGCTTCTCACCCTATCTCTAAGGGAACGCCCAGCCACCCTGCGGAGAAAGCTCATTTCGGCCGCCTGTATCCGGGATCTTGTCCTTTCGGTCATGACCCAAAGCTCATGACCATAGGTGAGAGTAGGAACGTAGATTGACCGGTAAATCGAGAGCTTCGCCTTGCGGCTCAGCTCTTTCTTCACCACGACAGACCGATACATCGACCGCATTACTGCAGAAGCTGCACCGATCCGTCTGTCAATCTCCCGTTCCATCCTTCCCTCACTCGTGAACAAGACCCCTAGATACTTAAACTCCTCCACTTGAGGCAGGCACTCTCCACCAACCTGAAGTGAGCAAGCCACCCTTTTCCGACTGAGGACCATGGCCTCAGATTTGGAGGTACTGATTCTCATCCCCACCGCTTCACACTCGGCTGCAAACCGTCCCAGCGCATGCTGAAGGTCCTGGTTTGAAGAGGCCAACACGACAACATCATCCGCAAAGAGCAGAGACGAAATCGTGTGGTCCCCAAACCTGACACCCTCCAGCCCCTGGCTGCGCCTAGAAATTCTGTCCATAAAAATTATGAACAGAACCGGTGACAAAGGGCAGCCCTGCCGGAGTCCAACATGCACTGGGAACAAGTCTGACTTACTGCCGGCAATGCGGACCAAGCTCCTGCTTCGGTCGTACAGGGACCTGACAGCCCTTAGCAAAGGACCCAGGACCCCATATTCCCGAAGCACTCTCCACAGGATGCCGCGAGGGACACAGTCGAATGCCTTCTCCAAATCCACAAAACTCATGTGGATTGGTTGGGCAAACTCCCATGAACCCTCCAACACCCCGTAGAGGGTATAGAGCTGGTCCAGTGTTCCACGGCCCGGACGAAAACCAGACTGTTCCTCCTGAATCCGAGGTTCTACTATCGGCCGTATTCTCCTCTCCAGAACCCTGGCATAGACTTTCCCGGGGAGGCTGAGAAGTGTGATCCCCCTGTAGTTGGAACACACCCTCCGGTCCCCCTTCTTAAAAAGAGGGACCACCACCCCGGTCTGCCATCCCAAAGGCACTGTCCCCGACCGCCACGCGATGTTGCACAGGCGTGTCAACCAAGACAGCCCCACAACATCCAGAGACTTGAGGTACTCAGGGCGGATCTCATCCACCCCCGGTGCCTTGCCACCGAGGAGTTTCTTGACCACCTCAGTGACTTCAGCCCGGGTGATGGACGAGTCCACCTCTGAGCCCTCATCCTCTGCTTCCTCAATGGAAGATGTGACGGCGGGATTGAGGAGATCCTCGAAGTACTCCTTCCACCGCCCGACGACATCCCCAGTTGAGGTCAACAGCTGGCCACCTCTACTGTAAACAGCGTTGGTAGGGCACTGTTTCTCTCTCCTGAGGCGCCAGATGGTTTGCCAGAATCTCTTCGAGGCCAGCCGATAGTCCTTCTCCATGGCCTCACCGAACTCCTCCCAGGCCCGAGTTTTTGCCTCCACAACCACCCGGGCTGCAGTCCGCTTGGCCTGTCGGTACCCGTCAGCTGCCTCAGGAGTCCCACAAGCCAACCAGGCTTGATAGGACTCCTTCTTCAGCTTGACGGCATCCCTTACTTCCGGTGTCCACCACCGGGTTCGGGGATTGCCGCCTCGACAGGCACCGGAGACCTTACGTCCACAGCTCCGAACGGCCGCTTCGACAATGGCGGTGGAGAACATGGTCCACTCGGACTCAATATCTCCAGCCTCCCTCGGGATCCAGTCGAAGCTCTGTCGGAGGTGGGAGTTAAAGATCTCTCTGACAGGAGACTCGGCCAGACGTTCCCAGCAGACCCTTACAGTACGCTTGGGCCTGCCGAGTCTGTCCAGCTTCCTCCCCCGCCATCTGATCCAGCTCACCACCAGGTGGTGATCAGTTGACAGCTCTGCCCCTCTCTTCACCCGAGTGTCCAAGACATACGGCCGCAGGTCAGATGAAACGACAACAAAGTCGATCATCGACCTGCGGCCTAGGGTGTCCTGGTGCCATGTGCACTGATGGACACCCTTATGCTTGAACATGGTGTTCGTTATGGACAAACTGTGACTAGCACAGAAGTCCAATAACTGAACACCACTCGGGTTCAGATCAGGGGGGCCGTTCCTCCCAATCACACCCCTCCAGGTGTCACTGTCGTTGCCCACGTGGGCGTTGAAGTCCCCCAGTAGAACGATAGAGTCCCCAGTTGGAGCACTTTCCAGCACCCCTCCCAGAGACTCCAAGAAGGTCGGGTACTCTGCACTGCCGTTCGGCCCATAGGCACAAACAACAGTGAAAGACCTATCCCCGACCCGAAGGCGCAGGGAAACGACCCTCTCGTTCACCGGGGTAAACTCCAACACATGGCGGCAGAGCTGGGGAGCTATAAGCAAACCCACACCAGCCCGCCGCCTCTCACCATGGGCAACTCCAGAGTGGTGAAGAGTCCATCCTCTCTCAAGGAGTGTGGTTCCAGAGCCCAAGCCGTGCGTAGAGGTGATTCCGACTACCTCCAGTCGGAACCTCTCAACCTCACGCACTATCTCAGGCTCCTTCCCCGCCAGCGAGGTGACGTTCCACGTCCCTAGAGCTAGTTTCCGTGTCCAGGGATCGGGTTGCCTAGGCCCCTGCCTTCGACTGCCGCCCGATCCTCTACGCACCGACCCCTTATGGTCCCTCCTGTGGGTGGTGAGCCCACGGGAAGGCTCATTCAAAACATTCTTTTTTTTTCATTCAAAACATTCTGTTATTAAATTCCTCCAAATGTCCACAAATATTTGGGATGTTGGCTTACAACAACAACACATTGGTTTAAAGTTAAAATAACACTGGGATATTAAACGATGACGATGAATCTACTATAGAAAAAGTACTAATAGTGACCTGCTCTGCAAACCTAATGCTGCAGGCTATTTCTGCTGCAGTCAAGAGGCAGATCATTATGTAATTCCCTGGTTCATTCATTTCAGAGGTTTTCAACATGACCATGAAACAGGAAAGATCTAAAGTGGACATTGACAAAACAACGCCCAAGACTACTCTGTGTCTGAAAGACAGAGAGAGAAGAGAGAAAGCAAGAACCATATGCCATCCCTTTTTCGCAAAGTAAATATGATTAACCAAAAACATTTATTTTATTTGAATAAACACATTTTGTTGACCTAATGCAGTCAGAATGCACCATCTGTGTAATGATAAGTTATATTTAGCTCTACTGTCCACAACATTAATCCCTTTAATAACAAGTGGACAGCACCACCCAAAATGTGATGAATTTACTTTCCCCAGCCCACCTTCATATCAACGAGGTGTAAGAGGATGATGGTGTAAGCTCTATAAGGCAGGTGATCATGTTGTGACTGGCTGCATGTCCATATCCAGAACCATCTACGGTTGGGCTTTGAAAATATTCCATTGGCACTGCTAAAACAATCTGAACTGCTAATAAAGTTACAGCCCCACTACAAAGTTTCAGTGCTACTTCTTCAATGTTTCAGCCAAACTGCTATAAAGTTTCAGCTCCACTGTGACAAATGGTTGCTACGTTACAGACCAATTGATACAAAGTTACAGTACCACTGCTACAATTTTACAGCCACAGTGCTTAAAATGTTCAACCCAAAGCACTGCTTAAGATTTACTGCACTACTGCTAAAAAGTGCTTAAACATTAAAGCCCCGGTGCTTCAGAATGAAACAAAGATACTGATACAAAGTTTCATCCCCACTGCTTCTAAGTTGCAGCCACACTGCAAAAAAAAAAAAAACTTACAATAACCTGGTTGCATAAGTGTGCACACCCCCTTATAACTGGGGATGTGGCTGTGTTCAGAATTAACCAATCACATACAAACCCATGTTAAATAGCAGTAATTACACACCTGCCATCATTTAAAGTGACTGTTAAAGTTCAGCTGATTTTCCTGACATTTTCTTAGTTGCATCTCAGGGCAAAAACCATGGTCTGCAGAGAGCTTCCAAAGCATCAAAGTGATCTCATTGTTGAAAGATATCAGTCAGGAACAGGGTAAAAAATAATTTCCAAAGCATTAAATATACCATGGAACACATGGTATATCATGGAACATGAAGAAAGTCATCATCAAGTGGAAAAAATATGGCACAACAGGGACATTACCAAGAACTGGACGTCCCTCCAAAATGTATGAAAAGACAAGAAGAAAATCCAGAAAATCACATTATATGATTTTTAAGTAATTAATTAGCATTTTATTGCCTGACATAAGTATTTGATACATCGGAAAAGCAGAACTTAATATTTGGTACAGAAACCTTTGTTTGCAATTACAGAGATCATACATTTCCTGTAGTTCTTGACCAGGTTTGAACACACGGCAGCAGGGATTTTGGCCCTCTCCTCCATACAGACCTTCTCCAGATCCTTCAGGTTTCGGGGCTGTCGCTGGGCAGGACAGACTTTCAGCTCCCTCCAAAGATTTTCTATTGGGTTCAGGTCTGGAGACTGGCTAGGCCACTCCAGGACCTTGAGATGCTTCTTACGGAGCCACTCCTTATTTCCTCCTCCATGCTTCACTGTTAGGATGGTGTTCTTCGGGTTGTAATCATCCTTCTTCTTCCTCCAAACACGCCAAGTGGAGTTTACACCAAAAAGCTCTATTTTTTTCTCATCAGACCACATGACCTTCTCCCATTCCTCCTCTGGATCAACCAGATGGTCATTGGCAAACTTCAGACGGGCCTTGACATGCGCTGGCTTGAGCAGGGGGACCTTGTGTGCGCTGCAGGATTTGAATTGACCTTGAACTTCTTCCATTTTCTAATAACAGTTGTTGCTTTCTCACCAAGCTGCTTGCCTATTGTCCTGTAGCCCATCCCAGCCTTGTGCAGGTCTACAATTTTATCCCTGATGTCCTTACACAGCTCTCTGGTCTTGGCCACTGTGAAGAGGTTGGAGTCTGTTTGATTGAGTATGTGGAAAGGTGTCTTTTATACAGGTAACAAGTTCAAACAGGTGCAGTCAATACAGGTAATGAGTGGAGAACAGGAGGGCTTCTTAAAGAAAAACAAACAGGTCTGTGAGAGCAGGATTTCTTATTGGTTGGTAGGTTATCAAATACTTATGTCATGCAATAAAATGCAAATTAATTATAAAAAAATCATACAATGTGAGCTCTACATGCTTTGTAAGTAGGAAAATCGGCAGTGTTTCAAATACTTGTTCTCCCCACTGTACATGTGACAACAATCTCCCGTATTCTTCATATGAATGGGCTATGGGGTAGGGTAGCAAGACGGAAACCTTTTCTTACAAAGAAAAACATCCAAGCCCGGCTGAAGTTTGCAAAAACAAAATTCTAGTCTCCCAAAAGCACATGTGTTATGGTCTTTTTCCTCAGCTGGAACCGGGGGCCTTAGTCATGGTGGAGGGAATTATACCAGGCAACAATTCTAAATACCAGGCAATGTTGGCACAAAACTTGCAGGCGTCTGTTAGGAAACTGAAGAGGAAGAGGAACTTCACCTTTCAGGACGACAACGACCCAAAGCACACATCCAAATCAACAAAAGCATGGCTTCACCAGAAGAAGATTAACGTTTTGGAATGGCCCAGCCAGAGCACAGACCTGAATCCAATTGAACATCTGTGGGCTGATCTGAAGAGAGCTGTGCACAGGAGATGTCCTCGCAATCTGACAAATTTGGAGCGCTTTTGCAAAGAAAAGTGGGCAAATATTCCATGTCAAGATGTGCCATGCTAATAGACTCCTACCCAAAAAGACTGAGCGCTGTTATAAAATCAAAAGGTGCTTCAACAAAGTATTAGTTTAAGGGTGTGCACACTTACGCAACCAGGTTATTGTGAGTTTTTTATTTTTTCATTTGTTTTTCAATTGAATTGTTCATGTTATAGGTAACATTAAAGGTGGAAAAAGTTCTGACTTGATTCTTTTACAAGAACCTGGCATTTTCACAGTAGACTTTTTATATCCACTATACAACCATAGTGTTGTAATGTCATGTTATATAACCTAGTGTTCAAAATTGAAGTTTTACAAAAGTGAAAAACACGTCTGGCCGACTACTAATTGCACTGATATTTAAACATGCTCTGTGATGAGGCTTTAAGTGGGAAAGGGGGCAAGGCCCCATTATGGGCTTATTAAAAGCATTTTCAAGCTCTGATGAAAGGGAGGAATGCAAGGCACGTCTGTCCAGCTCCACCATCCCTGGTGTCAGCTCAGACCATGCCTCTGCTCCCTGCCCCTTCCTCTCTTTCTGACCCTTTCTCTGTCTGGCCCTGGGCTGGCCTGAATCTATCTCCTCCCCTCTCCCTGTGTATGTAACTTTCTCAGTCTAAATACTTCACTTAAAGGATCCAAATAATTAATCTCACTGCTGAGGTATAAATACCATATTGCTTGCAAAATGTGTTTGAAACTGGAATCAAATTAAACACAATACATTTCATATTTAATTGTCCTAATATTATATTGAATGAAAACTGCCATCTGAAAAGTCTCAAATATGTAAAGGTGTAAGGACAACTGCTAGGACAGATGACACTTTGTGTTTATAGACAAGAAATGCAGAGTTAGCATGTTGTTCCACAATGTATATTTAGTACACTGGTTTCTCTTGGAACCATTTAGTAACAAGTCTGAAGATTCTCAAAGTAACCTAGACAAAAGTAACTTTGGGGTGAGGTATTTCGCACAGTGGTTACATGAGTGGTAAATTTGTCTGATACTTGTTTTCTGGCACTGAGTTTACTCAGATCTCACATTAAAATTAGGTTCCAAGACTTATCCCCTTCAAATGCCAATTACACTGGCAGATGAAAGCGCAGCCTTTACTCAAGAGTATGTCATCTGTCAAACATCCTAAATGGCACCTACTTTCCATGTCCAGAATGGTGGGCCTCTTCCTAGGACGCATCTTTTTAAACTTCCCTCTGAAGTCCCTGGTGGGAAACAGGTCCAAAGGTAGACTGTTCATGCGAATCTTGACAGCTTCATCCTGTCCCTGTGATCCATCCTCTTCAGCACTCTCCCACACATCTCTGGGAGTGCGCTCATTCAGAGACATGCTGTTGGAAAGACAAGAAGCCCACTTCACAGAGTTCAGTACCACTCGCCCAGCTCTGGCAACATTGAGAGCCAGTGCATGAGGGCAGGGGATTTCTGCTTTTTGTTTAATTTCTCTCTTCCTTTTCCTCCTTCACAGCCTTTTGGTTATTATCTAGTGCTCCGTCTGGCGAGAGTGACTTGGTGTGTGTTGTTGTGAACAGATGTAGTGGAGCAGCCAGCCTCGCTCGAGTGTGTATTAACCCATGCCCTTGTCAGGGCATTTAAGGGAGTTACAGTAACACGCATGAATTGGGCAGGTGTAGGATTACTCTGGGCTGGCCCCTCCTCTTTTCAGCAAAGAGAGGTGAGGGGGAGAATGTTGAAGTGGCAGAGCCAAACTTCGACAGTGAAAGGAGAGTTAACACGGCAAAGCATGCAGAGGTTTGCTAACTTCGAAACCGTACCTTTTATGTGTACTAGGTTTTACTAAACAAACATTCTCTATACATCTTAGAGAGGCAGGGATGAGGCATGACTCAGTCAGTGCTTCTTCCCAGGACTGACATACTCTGGTACCCACCCACCGGCCAGTTACATTAATCTGTAGTAATCATGGCTGAATACCAACTCAGGGACCCCAATATCAGAAATGTTTTATTGCCAAGTAAGTTTCACAATGAGCTAGGAATTTGATCCGGTCCGTTGGTGCAGCAATTTTGTACAAAATAAATAAAACCAAATAAGAATAGTGAACAGTAGACTGAGCATTAATACATTACTAAAACATTTCCAAAATATGTAAGGTGCAAGAATTGTCCAGTTGAGGGTTGTGTGTGTATGTGGGGAGGGGTTATAGATTTGTCCAGTTGAGGGTTGTGTGCATATTTCCTTTTCTCCCCTGTGGTAAACTTAAATTATTTGCATGACATCTATTGTAACATTACAAATGTTCAATGAAAAAATTACAAATGTCCATCCCATGGAAATTACCTATGATGTAGCAATTTTGTGACAAGGCAAAATATATCAACTTGCTTGAAATGTTTTCAAATGGAAACATTTTGTCATTGATACATGGCAAAAGGTATATTGCACAAAACTTGTGAAGATTAAATAAAAGTAGATTTTTAAATAAAAGTAGATTGATGCAGTGTTTGAATCAGAGATAATTACAGCAGTAGTATAATTTGCCTGGACCTATTCTTCATGTTGTGAACTATGTCAATATTCGTAAAGCATTTCAGAAATCTAAGATAACTCCAGGATTGCTTTAAAACAAGTTCAATATCCAACAAAAACTAATCTGGAATCTTCTATAATATTCCATTTACATAACATATAACATGTGGTTGTATAACATTAACCACCTCTTCAAACCAGTTTAAATTGAACAGTATATATTAAATATATTGCATGATTTAAATTAACTACAGAAATGTTCTCTCTGAACATGCTGTAATCAATCCATCTTTTAACAGACTTGTAAACTGGACACACCTACATGAACACTTTTTTCCTAGGCTGGCCTACATCAGTAATACAAACATACTGTGTATGTATGTACTTGAAGGCGTTTTCTGTTTGAAAGAGTCACCACATTTAGACAGGGAACAACTGGTCCATTCTCTCCCTGATCCTGGGCAGCTAAACTATTTTCCAATGAGTCTATTGAATGAAAAAAGGACTGCTTCAAGATTATGCCAAAAATAAATAAAAGGGAAAAAATAAGGAAAATAACAAGCCCTTCATTCTAAAAATATCCTTCCATTTTTCTTCCTAAATCGATGTGGCTTTTGCTCTTAAAATTAAACAACACATGAATGTATTAAATGAAAGAGCATAGAGAGTGACAAATAATAAGGACACCGGGAACCAAGTGTATGTGAAAACTCAATGCGATTTATGTTAGAAACTGAACAAAAACATAAATAGAACATGATATACGTTCAACCCTGCCAAGTTAAAAGGCAGTAACTGTAAATAGAGTGGAACTCAGGAAAATTACTTTAAAGTTTTTTTTGATTTTCCAGCTGAAGTTAAATGTAGGTCAATGGAAATGTGTTTTATATGACAATGAAGCTATTTTATGAAGTTATTTTGTTTTCATATTTTGACATGACCTTCACCCCTAGATACTGCCTTCTTGCTTGGTACACCAGTGGAATATGTTTCTATTATGATTTTATTTCACCCAAACATGTTAATTTATGTATTGGAATGTGGTTGTTAGTTTCATATACATATGTTGACTACTGTATCAGCAAAGGAAAATCAACAATACCAAGGAGAACCTCAGGAACTGCAGACTAAGGACTTTATCGTTGGTTTAACTGTAACTTTATACAGTTACTGCCAACATGACCCTACATTTTCTCCATAATGCCACACAGTGGAGACAGCATATTTGTCCATATGAATAACTCAGTCCTATGTCTGATAATCTAGTAAAAGATCTCAGAAATGTTCCATATGCACAAAAAGCTTACAGTGTCTTGCAAAAGTATTCACACCCCTGACCAGTTCTCAGATTCTACTGAATTATATATTGCCCATTTCATTTTGTTTGATACACCCAGTTTAGTACAATCTATTATTGCATATTCCAGGAAGATGCTGGAAGTTACCAGCTGGACCATCCCCATCCCTACACACATGCCTCCCTTTGGGACCCTGTCAGAGGAGACATCTAAGGGCTCCCTGTGAGAGGCTCAGGGCATAGGCCAAAACAACCAAAGTTGATGAACAGGTCAAGGCTGGATGACAAAGTTGGAGGAAGACAGCCAGGAGATGGAAGGCACTGAAGCAGCAACCAGAGCTACTCCTCCCAAACAACCACCAGCACCAGAGTTGCCGCTGCCTCACCAATAATAGGATTTGACCTTTGCTTTTCCTTTCTCCCTCACCTCCTCCCCTTGCACTTCTGTTTTGGTAAATAAAACACCCTCCAGTCCTTGTGTCCGTTCCCTGTAACAATATTGAAGTTGGTCAAAAAGCTCTATATCGGTCTCATCTAACCAGAAAACCTCTTCCCACATCACAGCTAGGTAATTATCATGCTTCCAGATGGTACTTTTAAATTAACACCTACTTTCTTGCCTCACTTCAATACAGGCCAATTTTATGCAGAGCTATTGATATAATTGACCATCATCACTCCCCTCTAACCACTGACCTCTACATTTCCTTCAATGTGAATGAGGGCCTATGTGAATCTGTGGTTTCTCTCCTTATTGTTTGAGCAATAACTTTTGACACTTTTTTCTTGTCTAAATTTTTTTTGTTTTCTTTCAAATATTTTTCAACATAGAACCAATATCAACTTATAATAGCTGATATTGATTATTAGTTGATTATTAGTTTCTTACAATAAAAACATATATACAGCTCTGGAATTTTTTTTATCAGTTTCTCTGGTTTTACTATTCATAGGTATTTAGGAGTTTGAGTAAAATTAACAGTTTGGTTTTATTCTATAAATTACTGAAAACATTACACCCAAATTCCAAAAACAAATATTTTCATTTAGAGTATTTATTTGTAGAAAACAACTGGTCAAAATAACCCAAAATATATGCATGGTTTTCAGACCGCAAATAATGCAAAGAAAACGAATTCCTATTCATTATTCAACAACAAAATACTAATGTTTAACTTAGGAAGAGTTCAGAAGTCAATATTTGGAGGAATAACCCAGATTTTATATCACAGCTTTCATGCGTCTTTGCATGATCTCCACCAGTCTGTCATATTGCTATTGGGTGACTTTATGCCACTCTTGGCACAACAATTCAAGTAGCTCGGCTCTGTTTGATGGCTTGTTACCATCCTTCTTCCTCTTAATCAAATTCCAGAGGTTTTCAATGGGGTTCAGGTCTGGAGATTGGGCTGGCCATGACAGGGTCCTGATCTGGTGGTCCTCCATCCGCACCCTGATTGACTTGGTTGTGTGGCATGGAGCATTGTCCTGCTGGAAAAACCAATTCTCAGAGTTGGGGAACATTGTCAGAGCAGAAGGAAGCAGGTGCTCTTCCAGGATAACCTTGTACTTGGCTTGATTCATGCGTCCGTCACAAAGACAAATCTGCCGATTCCAGCCTTGCTGACAGAGTTGTTGACTCAAGTCACCAATAAATTGACTTGTGACTTGACTTGCGATCTGTTCCAAAGACTTGAGACTTGACTTGGACTTGTAGACATTGGATTTGTGCCTTGGAAGTTAAATATAGAATAGCTAAAACTGTTCTGGTCTGGTAGCTCCTGCGATTAAAGTTGAAAGTCACCTAGGTAACGTTAGTGACAGTGCATCTGTTACATTTGTAATAGCATTTGGCTACAAAGATCTTTTACATTAAGTGAGAACCCTAATGTAAACTCGCTGTCAAGAATCGGGCCTGTTTCTTACAGTAGCTAATAACTAGCTAACTCATATAACCATACAGAACACAAAGAGCTGTTAGCTCACGGCTAACCTATGTAAAATAGTCAGATAATTTGGCTAATGGCAGATAGAATAGTAGACAGAATAGGCCAGCCCCAGCCTCAACCTGATCATACTTCAATTAAAACACATTTGCTATAATGAATTAAATGTTGCAATTCAGTATTTGTGTACTAGATTATCAACTGCTTATTTACAGTTTTTCTCAATTGCTTAAACACTATAACCAGGCTTTTGAACTAAAATTTCAAAACCATAACGCCAGTTTTTCAAAAAGCACACCCATTTCACTAAACTATAAACACTATTCCCTGGTTTTGACACATGAGTCAGATTTGTTGAACTGTTACTGAAAAACTCTACACACAAATCCCTTCCTTTCTCATTGCCTACACCATGTTGTCATTTAGAAAGCACAGCATTCAATATTGCTCACTCAAGTCAGCACAGCTGAAGCTCAATTAGTACACAATTACCCAGGTGGAAACACTATGAGTCAAAATTGATCACACACCAATCAGAACTTTCAATAGATAAATAAAATGGCCAGAGTCAGTTCACTGAGTTTTGGAACAATGGATCCACAGAGAAATTACGGTCGAGGAGGAGAAGGAGGAGGACGTGGTGAAGGAGAAGGAGGAGGACGAGGATGTGGTGAAGGAGGAAGGCGAGGAGGGAGAGGAGGAAGACGTGGTGAAGGACGAGGTAGAAGAGGAGTAAGGGCAAGGAGACAAGCAGTCTCGGATGAAATTCGAGCCACTTTAGTGGACCATGTTCTTGTCCATGGTATGACCATGAGGGAGGCTGGGCAAAGAGTCCAGCCTAATTTGAGTCGCTTCACTGTCACCTCCATCATCAGAACCTTCAGGGAGGAAAACAGGTAGGTGTACTTACAGTACGACTGCTCTGTACAGTAACTTTTGAGTGCTGTACTCTGTGCTTTGACATCACATGCACTACTTTGACATCACATGTACTATGCTTCTGTAATACTAAATAAATCCATCAAATGTACAGTAATGCGTGCTTCTATTTTTGTAGGATACAGAGACGACCATCTGATGGTGGGAGGCTAAGGCTTTTGTCAGAGGAGCAAGAGAGGGAGCTTGTAAACATGGTCATTGCCAATAATGTAATCCGCCTGCGAGAGATTCAAAGGAGAGTGATTGAGGATAATAATCATTTTCAAGGAATAAATTCCATCAGCCTTTCCACAATTGATCGCATCCTCCGAAAGCATCGTTTCCGGATGAAACAGGTGTCCCGTGTCCCTTTTGAACGAAACTCTGACAGGGTAAAAGACCAATGAGTGGAATATGTTCAGGTATGACTTTTGATATTGTATGAAGTATTGTGCACCATCACAGTATAGCAGTTTATGCTGCCATTTGTTCCCTCTTGTGCTTCAGGGTAGTGATCTACTCTATTGTGTTTTAATGTGTTTTGCAGAGAATCTTTGAGATTGAAGGCTGGCCTGTTCTACCTGAAATTATCTTTGTGGATGAGGTTGGTTTCAACCTCACCAAAAGAAGGAGAAGGGGGAGGAATATAATCGGCCATTGGGCTATTGTAAATGTCCCTGGTCAGCGTGCAGGGAATGTCACGATGTGCGCAGCCATCAGCCAACGAGGGGTACTCCACCTACATGCCAGTCTAGGACCCGATAATACTATGCTCCTTGCATTCCTTGACGGTCTAAGAGAGCATATGTTCCAGCTGGACCACAGGGAACCAGCACAACCAGAGCACCCTCACTATGTTGTTGTTTGGGATAACGTCAGCTTCCATTGCGCTGCTCTGGTTCGTGACTGGTTTACCGATAACCCAATATTTTCCAACCTCTTTCTGCCTGCATACTCTCCATTTCTTAACCCAATAGAGGAGTTTTGTTCGGCATGGTGGTGGAAAGTGTATGACCGAGAACCTTATATCCGTGTTCACCTCCTTCAGGCCATGGAAGAAGCCTGCCTAGACATATCAGTAGATGCGTGCCAGGGGTGGATCAGGCATGCAAGAGGATTTTACCCCCGCTGCCTGGCTAGGGCCAATATAGCCTGTGAGGTGGACGAGATTCTCTGGCCTGACCCAGAGCAAAGACGGGATGCTGAGGCAGAATTTTTTTACGGTGTAGTACTGTAATACAGTAATGAATAAATGTGCCAATGTAACCATTGGTTGTGTCTTGTGTTCATCTGAAAAGGTTTGTGGCAACATAACTTAACAGTTTTGGAAATGTTCATGTAATAAATGTGAATTTATTACACCAGTGTGTAAAACTAAGTTTTAGTGTGTATGTTGTGACGGCTTGTGTGTCCCGTCTGAGGTCAAAGTTTGGTTTTTCAGCAAGAGTTAATGGTTTTGATATAGTGCTTCATTTTGACCTGAAAATAGGATGTTTGGTGAATTGGGTGAGATGTTATGGATTTGTGTTTACTGTTTTGAGAATACGAGGCATAGGTTCAAGAAATGTGTTTAATCGAGAAAAACTGTAAAATAGCCCATAAATAAAATAATAGTCATCCCCAAAAAGTGCACCTTATGATGAAAGAACTTGCATTGAACTAAGACTATAATTATAGCCTATAGTGCTTAAAAGACTTGAGACTTGGCTTGGACTTGCATGCAGTGACTCCACCAAATTTCACAGTAAGTGCGAGACACTGTGGCTTGCATGCCTCTCCAGGTCTCCGTCTAACCATTAGACGACCAGGTGTCGGGCAAAACTGAAAATGTGACTCGTCAGAGAAGATGACCATACTCCATTCCTCTAAGGTCCAATCCTTATGGTCTTTGATCATTGATGAAGGGGCTCTTTTCTAGCTCTGCACAACTTCAGCCTCGCCCCTAGGAGCATGTTTCGAACCGTCCTTGCTGTGCACTTCACCCCAGCTGCTGTTTACCATTCTTTTTGTACGTCACTTGATGTCATCCTACGGTTGTTAAGTAACATTCGAATGAGGCGTTCATCTCGGTCAGTGGACAGTCGTTTTCACCTTCTGCCAGTCTGTAGCTTTGTTGTCCCCAATGTCTGTTGTTTGACCTTGTTCTTATGAACCGTCATCTTTGAAATTTTCAGGGTGGAAGCAACCTGATGCTCACTGTATCTCTCTGCCAGTAAAGCCAGAATTGAACCCTTCTTTTCCATACTCAAAGCTTTTCTTTTCAACTCTTTTGTCATGCTGAAGAGTTATTTTTTTATTCAAATTACCTTTGAGGTACTACTTGCCCTTTTTTTGACATCCAGCTGGTCCTAATGCAAGAGGATAGTGATGACAACAGCAGTAGATTTTATACTTTTCCTTGTTAAATTAGATTTGGTTCAGGTAATCACCTAATCATTAATTAAAATGAGGTGTGCCTGTGTTGGAATTTAACAGACACTGGAATAGAATGGCTGCCATACATGTAGAAGATGCTGGTTTAAGAAAAATTTGGAATGGTCTCTTAATTTTTTCCAGAGCTGTACATATCATTCATAATGAATTTGAAAGAATTAGTCAGGGTTACTGTATTTTTCTCAAATTATATGCACAAATTGGTTTATACCCCTGGTAGTGAATATTTCTCATTTGCTAAGATAATCAAACTGAGTGTTTGCACAACCAGAGAATGATGATACAAACTGTCCAAAACCATCTCAGAAAAGCGTATCTGATTACTTGTCATCTTCACCAGTCATGACTTGAATGCAGTTTGAAAAAATTAACGAAGTCAATATAACCACTGAAATGTGTTCTTCTCAACGCCCTATCCTTTCTCAACATCCTGACAGGTATTTGTGTTTAGAACAAACTTGTTACATAGGTAATAAGACAATGTAAAGCATTGCCTGATGCAACTCCTGAAGATGATTGTACGCCTCGCTAGTTTCTTACCCATATTTTAAGGGGAACAACTGTAACATGGTCATCCATCTATAATATCAGTAGTAAATGTAGGGTATAATGTTTTAGAATGTAGATTTAAGGGCGGGACTTCCTGTATGACGTGTGTTAGGGTGGGACTTCTGGAGCGAAGTATGCACGTCTTGTGACTTTGTAATTTATGATTACATTGATGTGTCCGTGTTTGATGTTTTACAACGCCTGATGAGCAAACCAAACTAGTGTTACAACAGGTGGGTTATATTTGATGTTTAACAAATGGGCCTCAGGGTTCCAGAATGTTAAATTCCCAGGCAATAAATAGGTGTTGTGTAAGAGGTTTGTTGTTTAACAAATAGTGTTCGGCAATTCTATAAACACCCCCAGGGTTTTCTACTGACAACTGGTGCAACAGATGGCCTACAACCGGTGTTGTTAACCTTTCATGTTTTATGGGATGATTGTTGTGGTCTGTATTTAAATCACGCAGACATCGGTGATGGTCATTCAGTCTTGCCTGAGTGAACTTACCTACACAATACAAAACATGGAGGATTGTGCAGTGATCAATGTTTTGGTTGAAACACTGTTGAAAGCCAACAACTTAAACGCAGCTCAGCGATTTGGTAAGAAATTACAAATGGACCGCAGAGATGCAATGAAGATGCCAGCCCTGAAGAAACTGATGCAGAGTTTAACCCGAATCCATCAACTACACCAGGATATGTTGGCACAGGAGTGGAAATTGGACGATGGTCGGATCGGTGGATACATCTTCAACCTAGAGCTACTGGAGGTGGCATTTTATGAACTACCTGAAGGCCATGTGTTTAAGGCTGGTGTGACTGATCAAATGGGTTTTTAATTTCAGATTATGGGGCACCTTTCAAAAAGTGTTTTATTTGGGGCCAAAACAAGGCTAGATGTACTGTTTAAAGTTGTCGAGGGGCTGAAAGAGTAAGACTCTGTTAGATTGGAAGTATTTCCGGAAAATGTCAGCAGGTTACATTGTGACTACGACTGCGGACTGTTCGACTGACGTAAGACCCTGAAGCCCCGCCTGACATTAACACCGTCCTCAACACAGAATAAAAACAGACAGACCGCCTGTGAATATCAAGCAGTCAGAAGAATTTACGAAACATGTTTTAAGATTAAAACCAAGCGGTGATTGAAGAACCCAAGGATGAGGACTGGCCGTGTGATGCCTGGGATGACAACGTTGAAGGCTTCTACGGGACCCCTGACCCCGACAGCCCAATTCCACCGGCATACCCAGCAAGAAACTAACACTGGATTGACCAGATTGGTGATCAGCTAGGTCCCCTTAATCTGTCATACCTTTCAAATGTATGTCCAGTTAACACAAAATGGACAAACACCTTGCACCAAAAGTTTTAAAGATCATCAACCCAACATTGGGTATGATTCTGGAAAACGTTGTTGGGGCTATTCTCCACAAAGCATGCATCGGATGTGAAGTGGACCACCCATGCCAGACAAGACATTCTTGTCTCGATCCGCCTGATTATTTTTTTTAGACCCATTATGATGACATTGTGGAGACAGTTTTAACACCGCGACTGAAACGTGTTTATCAAGGCTTTGAACGCATCGGACTTTCACGCACCGATGGCTGATGTTCATGCGGCCGCTGAGAACTTTCTGCATGAGCTCAAGTTGGAGCTGATCATCACACAGAGACTGAGTGAGAACAGGGATGAATACATGGACACATTTTATGAGGATGCTGTATGCAACGCAGTGGCGTCATGCTGCAAAGAAAGCAAAGTGTCTGTTATCTAAGGACAGGGTAACTTCAGTTCTCATGTTAACACGTATATAAACAAACACGAGGAGAAATCTGAATATTTGTGTAACTTTTCTGAATATCTTGGGTGTGAAAACTCAAATAAAACTATGTTAAACATGTATTACTTCTCATTATTGCTCAAATGCTCTACGATGTCTGAACAGCTTATGAAAAGTATTTACTACGACCCGGCAAACCCTGGTGCTTATGTGGGTAGAGAGGGTTTGAAAAGAGCGTACTTGAAGAAAACCGGGCAGATCCTCAAAAATGGTGTGGCCAATGACTGGCTGCTTGCCCAGGATACATACACGCAACACAGGCCTGTAGCAATATATTTTCAAATAAATAAAGTTAATGTTCATGATATAAATTCACAATTTCAACTGGATTTGGTTGACATGAGTGCTTACAGTGTGGAAAACACTAACAAGAAATGTATGTTAACATGCATAGATGTATTAAGCAAATAAGCATGGATTCGCGTGCTGAGAAATAAAAGCGCTATCGAGGTAAAGCGAGCAGTTGAAGACATTAAAAGAAGCAACAACACCAAACATGGTCAAGGGGAAGGAGTTTTTTAATTCACATTTTGAGATGTTAATGAACATAAAACATTTTGCTACAGGAAATGATGTCAAAGCGAGTATCGTTGAGAGATTTAATAAAACAATTAAATCACAAATGTGGAGGTATCTCACAGCTGCCAACACTCATCGCTATGTTGAGGTTATTCAAGATTTAGTTAATGGATACAACCATAGCTACCATCGGTCTATTAAGATGAAGCCTGCTGACGTTTGTGAATTTTTTTTTAGATTAGTTCTCAAGAACCTGTATGGTACAACAATAATGAAAAATGGTAATCAAAGCTACAAGTTCCAGGTTGGGGATACTCTGAGACTCTCAAAGCTGAGAGGTGCGTTTACAAAAGGCTATGAAAAAGGGTACACAGATAAATATTTTACAATAAAAGAATGTATTCCGCTTGTACCTCCTGTATACAGAATAAAAGATTACGATGGTGATGAGATAGTTGGGACCTTTTATGAACAGGAATTACTGAAAATAATCATAGTTAAGGATAAAACTTTTAAAATGGAAGCAGTTTTGGATGAGAAAGTACAGAAAGGGAAGAAAAAGAGTCTTGTGAAATGGCTTGAGAAATTCAACAGCCGGATACCATCGGAACAAGTGCTTGACCTAGAAACTGGATAAAACTCAAGGATTTTCAGGATCAAATAATTTACATTGACTGCGATCAACATGGGTGACGGTGGCTTCTACATAACGCTGCCCAGTAACTCATCGAGACATGACTATCCAAGCAATACGAGTTCGAGCTGTACCACAAAATTTGCCAACAGTATAGATTTGAAAGGTGACTGGGATGTATCTTTGATAGAATTCCAATACCCGCATACGTGCAAGACTTTTACAAGGGGTGAAAACGCATTTGAACTACATGACTCGCAAAACTTGGAAATAAGAACTCAACACTGGTTATTACAATGGCATAGTAAAACTAGTGGCAGAGCTCAACAGTTATATAAAACCTCATGGTGTATGGGCACGGTATGATGAATTTAAAAATAGAATGTTTCTAAAAGGCGAGCCACATTTTAGTTTGAAATGTAGTGCAAAACTGGAACAGATATTAGTCTTAAAACCAGGCGAGCGGTGGTACGCCCCATGGCATGGCATGGCATTCCCCACAGATATTCTGGCAGGGTTTAACACCCTATATATCTATACAGATAGAATTGATTATCAACGTGTTGGTGACAGTCATGTCCCGCTGTTGAGAACTGTACATATTGCCGGGAAAAATAACAAGCCACACAACGTACCTCTTAGTAAGAGTCAGTTTGATGAGATCTGTATTCAGGTAAAATCTGATCAAAACCAGCTGGTTTCATTCGTAGTGGGGAAGGTGCAAAATTACACTTCAGACCCGTCAAACAATCTTTTAGATTCTAAGATGCAGCCTCAGAAACTCTACAATGATCCTCAAAGGTATGTTGAATACTACACAACACAGGCCGGTAACGGTTTACAGGGGTATCATGATAGCGCTGCAATGTATGGGGCTGGTCTAGGGGGTCTTTTCCGAGGGCTTTTCCGGATGGCAATACCTTTGTTGAAGCGCGGGTACTCAATAGCAAAACCACATCTGAAGAATGCGGCTAGGAATATAGTTGGTGATGTTGTCAACAGTGTTATGTCACAACAAACAAAACAGAAGGACAGTTCAGGATTGATGGTTATGACTCAATGTGTTAGAAAGAGACCACCTGGTAGGAGGAGCCTACCAAAGAGTAAAAAAACGCAAGAATGAGACAAAAAAAAGAAGACATACTGCTCGGAGGATACTCAAAGGGAACACCCCAAAGCTGATTAAAAATATATTTTAGCAAGATGGCACTCCTACACCATATGTCTGGTGAATGCATGAAAACGGAGTTGGATTTATTCTCAGTTCCCTTCACACAGGCATCTATTGAGAAAAATACATACATTGAAATACCGACCCTATCAGCAATATCAGACTCAGCCCCTCTGGAGTTCTATATTGCCGGGAATGGCGAAGACTACGTTGATCTAAAGAATACTTTGTTGTACCTACGTGTAAAAGTCACTAAACCGGACAGCCACCCTATTTTCACAAGTGGATGTCTCCTTGGGTGATCGTTTAATTAGTCAGAGTAGCAACACATACCCAGTACACAGCTGTTATAGAGAGCATTCTGAATTATGGATGTGATACATTAAAGACACAGTTTTCAGCTGGTTTGTTTTACAAGGATGCGGCAGGTCATATGGATGTTACAGACACTACATGCGAGAATGATGGACTCACGAAAAGGGGTGCCTATTCAGCGGATAGTACTGCATTTGAAATGATTGGCCCTGTTCATAGCGATATCTTCTTTCAAGAGAAACTCATGTTAAATGGCGTTGACATAAAGGTTAGGATGGTCCGCGGTAAAGATGAGTTCTGCCTTATGGGGGCAGGTGATGTGCGTTATTGTTTGCATATATTATCTGTGTCACTATTTGTCAAATAATTGTCTGTTTCGCCAGCCGTGAAAATTGGACACGCTCAAGCGCTACTCTCAACCACTGCCAAGTACCTAATTGAAAGAGTGTGTATGAAGACATTTAGTTTACCAGCTGGGGGTCACGTTTGTAACCAGGAAAACCTATTTTTAGGACCTTTGCCAAAATGTATTTTCATCGGATTGGTGGACAGTTTCACAGGAAGTTACACAACAAATCCTTTTAATTTCAAACATAATTTGGAGTTTATGGCTATGTATGTAGATGGTCAGCAATTTCTTAGCAAACCATTCCAACCAAATTACAGGGTCAGCAGTGCGTGAATTTTACCAATTGGCCTTGAGACGCCACTAACAAATTGAGCTATGCTGTCACCATCCGGTAACTCATTGGTCAAGTCACCCAAGAATGGCCCCAGTGGGGGCACCCAATCCCCATGGCGCGTGACAAAGATCACGGAATCAGTGTCTGTGTAGAGTACACGTCTATCCAACTTCTCCAAGAATGAATACAACTCGAGTCTAGCATAAGCAGTTGTGAACGCGGCAATAAAAATGTTGCCGTTACCTGGGTTGACTGGTGTCTTTTTTTTGTAACGCCACTGTACCATCGCAACTTTCTCTGAGATGAAAGACAATTAACCAACTTCTATTTCACTGGAAAAAGGTAGTGGCTAAACTCCTCTGGATCTGTAATTAGCATTGTCTTCATAAGGTTAGTCCGCTCACCCATTTCCCCAAAGACTATTCATTGCCAGTTTAGCCAAAGATCGCCTAGCACCGTTTACAACGTTTTCCTTGTTAAGCTGCACACCCTCCTTTTCATGATATTCACTGATATACTGGTCTTTAGCCTCATCATCAACCACAGATGGCGGGAAGCCGCTAGCTTCCTGCTTGGGCTTCAGGAATGTTTTCATGTAATCTGCAAAAAGATAATCTGATGTACGGGTGAAATCCCAGTCTTCAAATATTTTCACAATGCGATAACCTTTCTCAACAGCCTTAACCAGCTCAATCGAAACCCAGGTACCCGTAATGAATCTTTGTCACTGGATTGATGCTTGCTGAACAATGACACTTTTGGTGACTGTGCCAGAAACAGCATAGAAATTCATAGACCGTGCTCAACCCATCGCGTTCAGCATATCTATCAACGTAGTAGGCACTGATTTTCACTTCACCCCTGTTCAGGGCGTGCTGTATTGATATATTCTCGTCGGAGGCCACATATTCAAGCCACTGGATTGAGCTGTTTGAGAATGTCTTCTGACAACTGTTGTAGTTGTCTGAGGGGACCAATGCAATGGTGTCCTTGGTGAGGAATCTGTTGCAAAAGACTTTCATGCAAGCCGAAGCAATCGTAATTGACTGGAATGAGTCAACACCACCACACTCCAGGAACTCGAGTCTGTAGCGCATACAACCCTGATGACCACATCTTTCACGCAGTAAGCCTTTATTTCATCCTGCATGACAAAGGGGTCTGCGGAATCAGTTGCATACCATTGCAAAAACTCATCTTTTCATTTAACCATCATAGTATTCACACCGTAGTAATGCGGTTCCGGATGGGGGCCAACATAGTTCTCATTCTCCTTGATGTTAAACTTGTAAGGAAAGTAGCCTTTTTTCGAATCCTTAAAACCCATAGCACGTGGCAAGGCTGACAGCTTCATAGGTAGAAAGCAATGACTATCAATGTATCTCTGATTGAATGTGCTGTCTGTAAAAATCATGAGCTTGCTACCATTAGCAATAAGTGTTGTGCCAATACCATTGTTAGCAAGGTATTGCATCAAGATGTAACCATCGAAACCTTTAGAGTTGTGTGCTATAAATGTGTAGTCATTGTATTTCGGTTGCCTAAACTTTAGGAAGAAGGCAGCGACACAACCATCTACGGCTGAACACCACGTCTCGTTATCAAAGATTATTGCACACACAAAATTTGCAGTGTGTACACCATTCACCGGATTGGCATTTGTCTCAAAATCATAAAATATGTAGCGCTCACTGGGGTCCTCGGGCTTGGAGGGTTTTATAAAACACTGATGATTCATTTCAACCGCCAGATCCACGTTACAATTGGGACACACGTTAGCTGTGCACCTGTGTGCTTTATAGTTGGTAATACTAACATTGTAATAACATCCGCAATCGACACAGTATTTCTTCTGGTCACACCTGCTAAGCCAACGATCCACACTTTTGTGGTGCTTCAAGCGTTTATGCTGGCTATAGCAAAAATCGGAATAACACATCCACTTACAGTCAGGGCACTGCTTTCTGTTACGGGGGTTGGGTATGACAATCTTCATGAAGACAGACACTACAGCTATGTTTACAACCATGATCACCACGGGTGTTGAAACCGGTAGTCACAGACATTAGACACACCCAGAAAACCCTTTCAGATTCATGATGCCATGAAGACGGTTCTCGGGTGGGCGTCCTCACTGTTTTGAAACTTGGTAAAGTGACCATCCCATGTTCGGTGAAAGACAACGATTTTACACCCTGTCATTTCTTCAAACCGAATAATATCTGTGAATGCCACACAATCATCTAACACTAAACCAGCGCCCATATGTAACTCACAACCACTAACCAAGGCCTCAGCATATGTGTACTGCAACATACTACAACATACCCATCAAACAAACAGAAAAACATGTAGAATCATTATTCACAGCCACATATAAATGTCTTCTTTTTTATTGATAATCTGCTCTATCAACAGTGTTTGAGCTTTACATTGCGGTGCACCACCCTCGCGGTTTTTGACAATTTGTACCACCAGCTACATAATCTCAGCATTACTCTGCATAAAACGTTCAAGTAAATTACCACCGTTAAATACGGTGCCCAGCCGGTGCGCCTCCAGCAAGTCACGCCTCTTAACTTTGTCATTGGTTACATGTCATTGTTCTTCACATTAGATTAAAACTGGGTTAGAACTATACAGGCTGCATTGATTAAAATTCTGGATGAAACGTAACTATTTAGTTCTGATGATTGTTGACATTTGACAACCAAATATATTGATACTTCCTGTCTGGCAGAAACGCTGTTCTCGTGAGTTATCGCGGCTCAGCCGTGACATCACGTCATTTACTTTTATATATTAATAATAATAATACGTTTTATTTGTATTGCACTTTACACGTGAAGGACACATCTCAAAGTGCTACAGGTGCACAGATAAAAACACTAAAACACAAGAACAGTCAAATACAGTCTAAAAAATATAAATATTAACGATAAACTCATCCGCTTACATATAAACGCTGGCTATTGTCACTATATCGACATTAATCTTTTCAACATTTAACAAACACAAGACCATAATACAGCAATCAAAAATCTGATTTCACGAGTTGGTCATTATGAGATATGCAGCACATCTTACCCGGCAGTGACAGCATACACCCATACTAACACCGGTAATCACAAATACTACAGGAGGGTGTGTCGCTAATATTTATGACAGTAAATATAAACTTACTCTCAAACATATGACAGAGTTTAATTCTTTCGAAGTTTTACTCATGAAAGTTAACCAGGCCGATAAATCATTTTACATAGCTACTATTTATAGGCCCCCCGGGCCATACACATTGTTCCTCAATGAGTTTCCAGAATTCTTGTCTAACCTTGTAGTCAAGGCAGATAGTATTCTAATTTTTGGCGATTTCAATATTCATATGGAAAACTCCAATGATCCTCTTCAAAAAGCCTTTGAAGCCATAATTGACTCAATGGGTTTCATCCAACATGTCTCAGGTCCAACACATTGCCAAAATCATACCTTAGATTTAGTCCTGTCATGAGAAATAGATATTGTAGACCTAATAATTTACCCCCAAAATCCTGGATTATCGGATCACTGTCTTATTACATTTACCGTTAAAACAAGAAATCCACTTGCCCCCCAAACAATGAGTTTCAAAAGCCGTACTATAAACTCTCGCACTACAAATAAATTCCATGATATTCTTACTAGTTCGCTCATTAACGACAGAGTAAATAAATCTGTAAACAATCAAATCGAGGATCTAAACTCAATACTGCGAAATACATTAGACATAGTTGCACCACTAAAAACTAAAGAAATACGCAACAAGAAACTTGCTCCCTGGTACACCGACAATACTAGAGCACTTAAGCAAGCCTCCAGAAAATTGGAGCGAAAGTGGCACTCCACCAAGTTGGAAGTATTTAGACTAGCCTGGATAGACAGTACAGTACAATACCGAAAATCACTCACGTCTGCTCGATCAGCTTATTTCTCCAACCTGATTGAGGCGAACAAAAACAATCCAAAATTTCTCTTTGATACAGTTGCAAAGTTAACAAAAAAGCAAAGCTTAGCAAGTGAAGTGGGTCTTCACTTTAGTTGTAATGAATACATGAACTACTTTGATGAAAAGATCGTCACCATTAGAAAACAAATAACTGACTCCTTAAATAGTTATGGTCCTCAAAATCTCAGTTGTCCAAAAAATTTCCTGAACCTCCCTGACCAGGTGTCAATGGGGACACTTAAATTTTTTGATACCGTATCGCTCGACACATTTACAAAATTTGTAATGAGTTCTAAACCCACAAACTCTCAGCTAGACCCGATTCCTACAAAATTACTTAAGGAGTTATTTCCTGTGCTAGGTCAGCCAATGCTGAACATAATAAATTGCTCCCTTTCCTCCGGATGCGTACCAAACTCACTAAAAATTGCGGAAATTAAGCCTCTTCTAAAAAAATCTAATCTAGATCCCGACATATTAAACAATTATAGTCCAATATCGAACCTCCTGTTCCTCTCAAAAAAATGTGTTTCCCAACAACTGAATGCCTTCCTAAAGACAAAAAACATTTATGAAATATTCCAGTCCGGTTTTAGATCCCATCATAGTACTGAGACTGCACTCGTGAAGGTAACAAATGACCTTCTAATGGCCTCAGACAAAGGTTCCGCATCCGTCATGTTGCTTCTTGATCTTAGTGCTGCTTTTGACACTATTGATCACTCCCTTCTCTTAGAGAGACAGGAAACCAATATTGGGCTACGTGGACATGTTCTAGCCTGGTTTAAATCTTATTTATCTGAAAGATATCAGTTTGTTAGTGTGGATGGCATATCCTCTGACAAGTCAAAGGTATGCTTTGGAGTTCCTCAAGGCTCGGTTCTGGGCCCATTACTTTTCTCACTATACATGCTCCCTCTGGGCGATGTAATCCGAAATCACAATATTAACTTTCACTGTTATGCTGATGACACACAGTTATATATTTCAATGAAGCATGGAGAAGCCCCTAAATTAGCTATTTTGGAAGCATGCGTTTCAGATATTAGGAAGTGGATGACAAGAGAATTTCTTGCTCTTAAACTCAAATAAAACAGAAATGCTCCTTTTAGGACCCAAAAAACAAAGAGCGTTGTTAGCAGATCTCACTGTGAACCTCGACGGCTGCATGGTCGTATCCCAAAAAACTGTAAAAAACCTTGGCGTTACCCTTGACCCTGACCTCTCCTTTGAAGAACATATAAAATATGTCTCAAGAGTTGCTTATTTTCATCTTCGAAACATCGCAAAAATTAGAAACTTTCTATCACAAAATGATGCAGAAAAATGTATCCATGCTTTCGTTACTTCTAGATTAGATTACTTCAATGCTCTTCTCTCTGGTTATCCAGACAAATTAATAAATAAACTTCAATTAGTGCTGCACACAGCTGCTAGAGTCCTAACTAGAACAAAAAAATTTGAACACATTACTCCTGTCCTGGCATCCTTACATTGGCTGCCTGTTAGGGTTAGGGCTGATTTTAAGGTTTTACTCTTAACCTATAAATCAATACATGGACTTGCTCCTACTTACCTTGCTGAAATGATCCAGCCATACATACCTACACGTAACCTTAGATCACAAGATGCAGGCCTTTTAATTGTACCTAGAATTTCTAAACAAACAGTTGGCGGCAGGGCCTTTTCTCATAGAGCTCCACTCCTGTGGAATGATCTGCCAATTAAGGTTAGAAATGCAAACTCAGTGCAAACTTTCAAGTGTCTACTAAAAACTCATCTCTACAGCACGGTTTATAATTAGGTGTAGCCTGGCCCGGGGGCGTGAAGGTGACCAGTAGGCTTGATACTGTCCACCCTTGCTGTCTTGCCAGGTGGGCTCTCGTCGCCACTGGGATGCCCTCCCTCCAATGCCTTTTGGGGGAAGAGTCACTGCCTTGTTGTAGACTCTCTGTTGCGCACTTGTGCAATTGGGCTGTACGCCACTAGCAATACTCGGCCCTCATTCAGGGGGGTTGCGGTTGGTGGGTGTCCCTTTGGTTGATGCCTGGCAATGTGGTTGGATTGATTTCCTGCCTGTTGGGCCCTGTCCGGGGCCTCCCCCGGGTAGGGCCACAGTGTCACCGGACCCCCCCGTCTCAGTTCCAAGGTGTTACGCTGCTATATTATTGTGCTGGGGGATATGAGGGATGTACTACTAACCTTTCTCAGTTTCCTCCAGTTTTAAATTTTAGAAGGAGATGAGGTCCTGGTCCACACCTCCGGATTACCTGGTTTGGGGGGCCCGTTGCTGTCCCTGTACTTGTCCCACCTGGTCATACTTCTGACCTAGTCTAAAATCAAATAGACTCTGGATTTAGCCCAGAGAAATGTATTTATTATTCCAATTGGACTCTTAATATCTCACCCGGCACAGCCAGAAGAGGACTGGTCACCCCTCTGAGCCTGGGTCCTCTCTAGGTTTCTTCCTAAAACTCGACCTTAGGGAGTTTTTCCTAGCCACTGAAATTCAACACTACTGTTGTTTGCTCCTTGGGGTTTAAGGCCGGGTGTCTTTGTAAAGCACTTTGTGACAACTGCTGTTGTAAAAAGGGCTTTATAAATAAATTTGATTTGATTGATTGATTGATTACAGTTTATTTTTTTACCAACGTTGCCTATTATTAAACATTTCTACCAATGTGTGGACAACAATCTTACGTTGATCCCGGTTATACAATTTCAAAAGACACCTTTACGATTGTTTTAATGACTTGAAATAACATATTCTGACCTGTCAAAGATTTGCTGTTCATGCAAATTTATATGCTACCTTGCGGGTAACTTTGTAACGTTTTGCCATATAATGTAACTTAAAAGTTAAATGCTGACTTAAAACAACCGTTTTTATTACAAAACTCACCATTGCTCATACCATGTACCATAAACCTTGTTTTTATTTTTAACAATATTTTAAAACCCAAACAGCGACACAATCCACCTATGCGTAATGTGTGGTTGGTCCAAGCCATGACTGTTCCTTCAAAATAATAACATTGCTCATGCGATGTTTGTTTACTGTACTGCTGTGTTGGACTACAAACCGTGAAACATGGGATGATTTTCAACCTGCATATACTACAATTTGTAATAGTGGTTATTAAGGGACCATTACTACAGGGGAGATCTAATCTTAAGGCCCTTTTCTTGTAAAAATGAAAAAATGGGCTGAAACTCACCAAATCGTAAACTCCCGACCCCTTCTTTATATCTCACAAAAAGTATGTCAATTCTGTGCTTGTGGAAAAACACCATTGTAAAATGTAGAAGTTTACATCTTTTGTTCCACTTGGCAGTGGACCCCTGGCACCCTTTTGTTGAACACCAAACATCTTACAGCTGACACAACACCTTAAAGGCCCATTTGTTAATCATCAAACATAACCCACCTGTTATAACACTAGTCTGGTTTGCTCATCAGGCGCTGTAAAACATCAAACACGGACACATCAATGTAATCATAAATTACAAAGTCACCGGACATGCATACAGAACTCCTGAAGTCCCGCCCGAACACACGTTATACAGGAAGTCCCACCCTAACACATGTCACAACGGAAGTCCCACCCTTCAAACCGGATCTCCCGCCCACCTGTCACATAAATCTGGAAGTCCCGCCCTCCAGGGCCATAAATCACCATTCTGACATCCCTACATTTACTACTAATATCCTTTCATTTAAAAACATACCCACCCAGTACACTTCTCTTTTTAGAAGTCATAATAAGACTGAAAAAGGAATATAGCCCACTGAAACAGATGGAACAGTACATCCCTGCCCCAAAACGATGTGCCAGGCTTGAACCTCATTGGGATTAGTTGTGATATGTCAGACTAAATGGGGTCACTTAATTTAATAATTTTCTTATTACATCATCAGTCATCCAAATTTGTAATTAATGCCTTGCTTCATCAGCGGACTCGGGACAGTCAGTGTTGAGATACCCAAGTGTCTTCCGAAGCACATCCTGTATATTGTGGTTTTTACCACAGGTCGCTCAACCAGAAAGTTATCCTATGCGATAACCTAAAGCTATTGCATAGGATATAATAGAAATATAAAATGTCTATGCATTAGTCTCTACTGGAAGGGTGAGTAAAACATTTACCTTATTTCCAGCGTCTCCTTTTGGATTACAGCACATTCACCTTTTAACATTGAGTCTGCATTAGATTCTGCCCTTATTGTATGCATGCAGCCCACTTAATACACAAAAGATAACTTTCATAAACTAGGCCCTGGCATGAACTTCTGAGAGTGAATGAATTGACAAATACATTGATTCATGCTAAGCTATGTCAGATTGTTTTTTTTACCTAAAATTGAAATATGCCCAAGTTCAGTACAGACACAAAACAAGACCATAATATTGGAGTTGGTTCTCATATTCCAAATATTCTATATTCCATTATTATGCTCGGTGAATGATCGAATGATCCCAGACGCTTTTGTGACAAACACACACATACTAAACACTAAATGTACAAAATAGCCAATTTTTCCCTAGTGTACTACGAGTTCCGCCTGTAGAATCATATTAAACAAATCAACAATTGAATATGCATACAAAATGTCTACAGGCCATATCCAAATAAATACACTATATTTGAAAAGCTTGGGGTCACTTAGAAATGTCCATGAAAACATACAATGGGGAGAACAAGTATTTGATACACTGCCGATTTAGCAGGTTTTCCTACTTACAAAGCATGTAGAGGTCTGTAATTTTTATCATAGGTACACTTCAATTTTGAGAGATGGAATCTAAAACAAAAATCCAGAAAAATCACATTGTACAGGACAATAGGCAAACAGCTTGGTGAGTAGACAACAACAGTTGGCACAATTATTAGAAAATGGAAGAAGTTCAAGATGACGGTCAATCTCCTTCGGTCTGCGGCTCCATGCAAGATCTCACCTCGTGGGGCATCAATGATCATGAGGAAGGTGAGGGATCAGCCCAGAACTACACGGCAGGACCTGGTCAATGACCTGAAGAGAGCTGGGCCACAGTCTCAAAGAAAACCATTAGTAACACACTACGCCGTCATGGATTAAAATCATGCAGCGCACGCTAGGTCCCCCTGCTCAATGTCCAGTCCTGTCTGAAGTTTGTCAATGACCATCTGGATGATCCAGAGGAGGAATGGAAGAAGGTCATGTGGTCTGATGAGACAAAAATAGAGCTTTTTGGTCTAAACTCCACTCGCCGTGTTTGGAGGAAGAAGAAGGATGAGTATAACCCCAAGAACACCATCCCACCCGTGAAGCATGGAGGTGGAAACATCATTCTTTGGGGATGCTTTTCTGAAAAGGGACAGGACGACTGCACCGTATTGAGGGGAGGATGGATGGGGCCATGTATCGCAAGATCTTGGCCAACAACCTCCTTCCCTCAGTAAGAGCATTGAAGATGGGTCGTGGCTAGGTCTTCCAGCATGACAACAACCCCAAACACAAAGTCAGGGCAACTAAGGAGTGGCTCTGTAAGAAGCATCTCAAGGTGCTGGAGTGGCCTAGCCAGTCTCCAGACCTGAACATAATAGAAAGTCTTTGGAGGGAGCTGAAAGTCCATATTGCCCAGAGACAGCCCCGAAACCTGAAGGATCTGGAGAAGGTCTGTATGGAGGAGTGGGACAAAATCCCTGCTGCAGTGTGTGCAAAGTTAGGAGGAAACTTCTTTCATATTAGCAGTGTTGCAAGATGGGTAGGGTTCCCCCACAATTACTCTATTTTTAATGGTATTGGGCAGGTCGATTTACAGATAGGGTTCTATAGAAAATATAGGGTTTGCACAGACTTCACAGTTTACTGTCAATGATCTGGGAACCTTGCATACAGGACCTTACCTGACGGCCCGGAGATGAGTAACATCGGAAAAACAAGTGGAACCTAGTTTTCTTTTATACCCAAGCATGTTAAAACTTAACGCCTAAACTACATCCAATCCACATAAAATGTGTTAATGTTTCAGATGACGTTTTGTAGAATTACAGATTTTTTTCAATAAAGTTTGCAAGGCAGACAAAGATGACTGGTGAAAAGATGATTAGATTAGGGTATGTAGGCTACTGTCCCCAACAACCTTTTATGTGCAATATATAGTGTAAAAATATACAATTAACATATTTAAGTCACTAACAATATAAATATATGAACAAAGATGCTGGATGAGCCCAAGCAGTATAGCCAAGTAGTTTACAGCTGAAGGAAGTCGAGAGAGGGGGATAAATTATGTGGCGTCAGAGTAACACAAACAACCCCTGTTGAAAAACAATGCAACAAGGCTGTAATATATAGGCCTACAGCTCTGATGTGTTTTTAATGCAAGTCAAATTAAAAAGAAAATAGCATAACAACGAAAATAGAAAACAATAATACTGACTGTGATTAATTATAAAGCTTGATGTGTGTTTTCATATTTGAATTTCTAGATCTACTAATTCATAGTTTTGATGCTCAATGGCAAAATGTTTTTGGGTGGCTCAGACATAATGAAGAAGGAATGATATGCTCTGCATGCTAGAAGCATTGTGGAGCCAATATGTTTGGGAGCTTAGGAAATTAGCAAAGCAGAAACTATAGGATGGATGCACTTAAATCCAATAAAATGTCTATATCCTGGACAGGCAAAGGAGAAAAAAAGGTTTTAAACACAAGGGTAAAATCCTATATAATGTATGTAAAAAAATAAAGAAAAAATTAAATATGTAACATATTAATATGTAAATAATAGATGTATTTCTTGTTTTTTGGTTGCTATTGTATTTGGGAGGACATTGTAGTGTGCATTAGCTGCTCAAGTGGACATGCACAACAGGGCAGATTAAACACTAATAATAGTTTTCCTTTTCAAGTGGCCAGATATTATATAAAGTTTATCACAGTGGGATGTCCAGTAGAGCATGGGGTAGCAGGAGGGCTCATCCAGCATCTTTTCATTTAAAATGTTCTTCTTTGTGATCCGAACACTTCAAACTTAGATATCTGTCTGTCCATAACACTTTTTTCCAATCTTCCTCTGTCAAGTATCTGTGTTCTTTTGCACATCTTCATCTTTTCTTTTAATTGCCAGTCTGAGATGTCTTTTTCTTTGCAACTCATTGAGACTGGTATTTTGTGGGTACTATTTAATGAAGCTTTGAGGCATGTTTCTCAAACTAGACACTAAAGTAATTGTCCTCTTGCTTAGTTGTGCAGCTCCTGTTTTTCTGCTGACCATTAGACCTTAAAAATCTCCTGTGGTTATTCAATTTCCGTCAACTTTATCTACAGTGTATCTGGTCACGACAGACAAAAATACTGTATTTCAAAGACATCTTGGTCCCCTATCCTGTTTATTCCATCACAGGTCAATGTTTGTATTTTCAAATTAGCAGGAAGCTTGAAGAACAAAACATTGACATGTTTACAGTAAAGACCAGTTTAGACGCTCCTTCTGAAACCTAAGCTGCCTGCTAAATGGTCCCAGACAACTTGGGTGTGTAATCATCAGTCCAAGAGTTCTAAAACATTCAATTTTTCAAATGAACCAAGAGTCAAAGAAACGTTTTGGAACAGAATAGGCAGAATAAATACACCCCACTACTCCTGATAATGTTTATTTGGAACTGGTCAGTTTAAATTCAGTTCAGTTGTCAATTCAGCATGTGACTTTTTAGTTAAAATATACTAATAGAAAATCAGGGGCAACTTCTGGAATTGAAATTTACTTTGTCTTCAATTTTAAACAATGTTGTTCTATAAAGAAATATGTGACCTTGCATGAAGATGCAAACAGCAATAGTGGCCTCAACTGGTGAGACCTGGAAATTCAGGCCAGAAAAGACTAAAGATCAACATCTGTTGATTTGTTTACACACCTTCAACGAACAAAGCCAGAATTGCAAATTAGTTGTAATAAGCCTGTGGGCAAGCAGACAGCCCCCAAACACTGAGCCATTGTGAACAAAAAACTAACAGAACAGATTCATTTTTATAATTGGTCATGTGCGTTTCTGTAACGTACTAATTGGCTAACATAATAATTAAGTAAAATGTATCTACCAACAATGCCTAACGGTCCACAATAGGGCTGCACAGTTTTTGTCAGCGCTAACCGATGTGGACAAGTGGATGTCAGACAGAGCTGTTTTGTAATGTCACATTATGGGAAGTTCTTGTGGTAGGTTTTTGCCTGAGATACATTTTCTTTAGCACATGTGTACCAGCAAAAACATCCTGGTTGACCGAGCATTTTGTTAAGAAGCTGAAAAGAAGACATGTGCATCAAGGACACATCTTGATTTTCAACTCTCCTGTAGCTGGTATGAGTTGAAGCCACGAGGCAAGGCCACAATCATGAATTGGTCATCATGAAATGGGGACAGGAAAAATGTAAATTATATACATATTACATTTACTATTAATATTTTATTAGATATACTGTTTTAAATATAAATACACCATATAATATTAATAATAACCATTAAAATAAACTATTCAAGTTACTTATATTTTCAATTAGTTTTAGTTTTCAATTAGTTTTAAAATAAATGTAAAAGCTATAATTTGGTTGTCTCGTATTAGGAAACCTGTCGTCAACCTGAACTGTATCCTGGGAGGTTAAGCAGTTCTGATAACTCAGTGAATTTGTTTTGTAAGTGCTGTTGGCATACCGTCTGTGAGTTCCGTAGACTTGTTTCTTTAAGAATTTGTAATTTAGGAGGCCCTACAGCAGTGGTCGGCAAGAAAGTTTGGCATTGGGACAATTTCTTTAAACCACTAGATGGCGGTCAAAATTGATGACACCCTACAATGTCTTTTGTAACTGTGCAGTCAGCTGTGGTTACCTTGTGGTTAAATCCTGTAGGTCAATCAGAAACAAAAAGCCACAGTTGTGTGACGGTGTCCGGGTTTTGCCACTCTCCAGAATAATTTCCTACAATACATTCACTGCAGCGTATAAAACAGTTTTTTCTGTATGAGTCGTTATGTATTTCATATCCACCGGGTTACATTTAGGCCAATAGGATGGGTGGAGAAAAATGCCAGCAACAATTGCAAATACACAGTACCCCTTGAATTTTTTTGCATATAATTACTCTATCCACTGTCCTGAACATTTCCTACAATACATTCACTGTTGCGTATAGAATAGTTTCTCTGTATGAGTCAATATGTATTTCATATCCATTGAGTTACATTGTGGCCAATAGGATGGGCGGAGTAAAATGCCAGCAACAATTGCAAATATACAGTGTCCCTTGATAACTTTTTGCATATAATTACAATATCCACTCTCCTGAACATTTCCTACAATACATTCACTGCGGCGTATAGAATTTTTTTTTCTGTATGAGTCAATATGTATTTCATATCCATTGAGTTACATTGTGGATAAAGAGGGTGTGGAAAATATTGTGTTGCTAGATGTAGCACACTATTCCCCAGGTTTGTCTTACTCTACACACTCTCACGAACATTTCCTACATTGCTTTCTCTGTGGAATGAGGCAATATACACTCACCTAAAGGATTATTAGGAACACCATACTAATACTGTGATTGACCCCCTTTCGCCTTCAGAACTGCCTTAATTCTACGTGGCATTAATTCAACAAGGTGCTGAAAGCATTCTTTAGAAATGTTGGCCCATACTGATAGGTTAGCATCTTGCAGTTGATGGAGATGTGTGGGATGCACATCCAGGGCACGAAGCTCCCGTTCCACCACATCCCAAAGATGCTCTATTGGGTTGAGATCTGGTGACTGTGGGGGCCATTTCAGTACAGTGAACTCATTGTCATGTTCAAGAAACCAATTTGAAATGATTCGAGCTTTGTGACATGGTGCATTATCCTGCTGGAAGTAGCCATCAGAGGATGGGTACATGGTGGTCATAAAGGGATGGACATGGTCAGAAACAATGCTCAGGTAGGCCGTGGCATTTAAATGATGCCCAATTGGCACTAAGGGGCCTAAAGTGTGCCAAGAAAACACCCCCCACACCATTACACCACCACCCCCAGCCTGCACAGTGGTAACAAGGCATGATGGATCCATGTTCTCATTCTGTTTACGCCAAATTCAGACTCATCAGACCAGGCAACATTCTTCCAGTCTTCAACTGTCCAATTATGGTGAGCTCGTGCAAATTGTAGCCTCTTTTTCCTATATGTAGTGGAGATGAGTGGTACCCGGTGGGGTCTTCTGCTGTTGTAGCCCATCCACCTCAAGGTTGTGCGTGTTGTGGCTTCACAAATGCTTTGCTGCATACCTCAGTTGTAAGGAGTGATTATTTCAGTCAAAGTTGCTCTTCTATCAGCTTGAATCAGTCGGCCCATTCTCCTCTGACCTCTAGCATCAACAAGGCATTTTCGCCCACAGGACTGCTGCATACTGGATGTTTTTCCCAGTAACTGAGCAGATTGTGAAATACTCAGACCGGCCTGTCTGGCACCAACAACCATGCCACGCTCAAAATTGCTTAAATCACCTTTCTTTCCCATTCTGACATTCGGTTTGGAGTTCAGGAGATTGTCTTGACCAGGACCACACCCCTAAATGCATTGAAGCAACTGCCATGTGATTGGTTGATTAGATAAT
This sequence comes from Esox lucius, assembly GCF_011004845.1. Classification (NCBI taxonomy): domain Eukaryota; kingdom Metazoa; phylum Chordata; class Actinopteri; order Esociformes; family Esocidae; genus Esox; species Esox lucius. The sequence continues at coordinate 2,874,309 of NC_047569.1, forward strand.
TGCTTTAATGAGAAATTGAACAGGTGTTCCTAATAATCCTTTAGGTGAGTGTATATTCCATATTTAGTCATTGGCATTGTCTGAATTTTGCCTTTGGAATGTGTTTTAATACCCACTTTTTATTGAAATTACTCGTAAATATAATCAATTTATGTCCGTTTATAAGCAATACTTGGGTCTTCTTTATTTTGAAAACGTCCACATTTTCGGGAACCCAGAAGTGTTTCTTTAATGTTGCTTAGAATACGCTGATATGAATAGTGTATGGAGTGGTAGATCATTGGCTGAATTGTTAGGTAATCACCAAGTGGTGATAATCATCTCCATTAACAAAAGGAATAATGGATCTAAAGGCTAATCAGCAATTTGGAATGTGGCCAATGGAATGAGCGCAGTAAAATGCCAGCAACAATTGCAAATGCACAGTGCCCCTTGATTTCTTTGCATATAATTACTCTATCCACCTTCCTTGACATTTCCTACAATATATTCACTGCGGCGTATAGAATAGTTTTTTTTTTATAGGCCAATATGTATTTCATATGCATTGAGTTACATTATGGCCAATGGGGTGGGCGGAGTAAAACACCAGCAACAATTGCAAATACACAGTGCCCCTTGATTATTTTGCATATAATCATTCTATAGAGTCTCCTGAACATTTCCTACAATACATTCACTGCGGTGTGTAGAAATAATTTTTTTTTATAGGCCAAAATGTATTTCTTGTGCATTGAGTTGCATTGTGGCCAATGGGATGAGCGCAGTAAAATGCCAGCAACAATTGAAAATACACAGTGCCCCATGATTTCTTTGCATATATTTACTCTATAGAGTCTGGTGAATATTTCCTACAATACATTCACTGCGGCGTGAAGAATAGTTTTTTTTTTATAGGCCAATATGTATTTCATGTGCATTGAGTTGCATTGTGGCCAATGGGATGAGCGCAGTAAAATGCCAGCAACAATTGCAAATACACAGTGCCCCTTGATTTCTTTGCATATGATTACTCTATCCACCTTCCTTGACATTTCTTACAATACATTCACTGCGGCGTATAGAACAGTTTTTTTTATAGGCCAATATGTATTTCATATCCATTGAGTTGCATTGTGGCCAATGGGGTGGGCGGAGTAAAACACCAGCAACAATTGCAAATACAGAGTGCCCTTTGATTCTATTGCACATAAACACTCTATAGAGTCTCCTAAACATTTCCTACAAAACATTCACTGCGGCGTATAGAATAATTTTTTCTATATGAGTCAATATGTATTTCATATCCATTAAGTTACATTGTGGAAAAAGAGTGTTGCTAGATGTAGCACACCGTTCCCCATGATTAGACAGGTTTGTCTTACTCTACACATTCCCCTGGACATTTCTTACACTGCTTTCTCTGTGGAATATTCAATAGTTTATGAGCTATGAGGCAATATGTATTCCATATTTTGTCATTGGCATTGTCTGAATTTTACCCTTGAACGTGTTTTAACACCCACTTTTTATCGAAATTACTCTTAAATATGATCATATTTGAATTGTTGTCAATGTTTTGAGAGGTACATGTTTTTAAATAATTAATAAACTCAATTTATCTCAGTTTTTAAGTATTTCGTTGGTCTCTTTTATTTTGAAAAATTCCAGATTTTCGTGACCGGGAAGTGTTTCTTTAATGTTGCTCACAAGACGCTGATCAAATGTCTTCATTCACCAACTTGCAACACAGACCGCCTTTCTAAGACACACAAACTGTATGTGGGAAATGCGTAATAGATAAAAAATAACTCAAGAAATAAGAGGACTTGAATAAGCCCATTAATGGCCTGTTTGATTCATGCTTTTAACGACCATGTTTTATTTCCTCTTTTCCATATTTTGAATAATAAATGTGTATCATTTTAATTTGCTTCTTTGTTACACATCGGAGCCTAACTTCTTGTAATAATTATTTGACGTAGCCTACTTTTACTCTCAGAATTATTCATTTGCATCCTCACGTACTACATTTGATTTTTTTATTTTTTGCATGCTGGAGGTACTGTCAGCTACGCTATTACGTTGTGTGCAGAGCTAAACATTTAAGCTAGCTGTATACACAAAATGACACCATCAAAGAGTCTAAAGAGGAAAGCTGACAGCGAAAATAGGGCATTCAAAGATGAATGGAAAGACAACTATGCCTTCACCCTACCTAGTTTCGTGAATGCAAAGCAGCTGTGTCTTATTTGCACTCAAGTTGTCCCTGTTTGCAGAGTATTTCATAGATGTGTCAAGCCAGCTACAATTGAATGCACTTCAGAACTTTTCAATGTAAAAACTCTCAATTCAACTCCAAATAAATCATTGCTGCAAAAAACGTTCTCGCACTTTTATTTTGTTGGCAAAACCACTAAAGAGGAAGTGTTTATGTGAATAAATGTTGCTGTCATGCCCGATTCCTTTCAGCAACACCCACTGTCAAAATAATCCAGATATTACTGATCGCGGGCCAGTTTAGTCCCGCGGGCCGTCTTTTGCCGAACCCTGCCCTACAGTAATCTCGTTTCTGTAGTTCTAGAGCGCCCAAACCTTGCAAACAAGCCGAGTGGAAGACTATTCAGTAAAAGCTTGAACGAAAGCTATTGATTGATGTAACTTGTCTTACTGGTCTGCATAGCATAAATACGTTTACTGTAAACATGACACAATATTTCTGTATGTTGGAGTCTGATCCTATTGCAGGGGGATTCAAACTTCTACAAACGTTAGATGTTTTTAAAATATGTTTTCATTTAAAAAGAAATTATTACAGAGTACCTACTGTAGAAAATATAAGAATATTATATTTAATGGTGCCATTTGTATTTTTCAACAATTTAGTGAATTACATTAACATCAGTATCAGACATGCTGATACTGCAGCTTAAAGTACAATCAAAATACCCAAAAATCCATGCTCTAGGAAAATAAATTGAGAAACATTTACAAATAATTGTGGTGCATTCCCTACAACCACAACTCACAGAAAAGACATTCATGTGTTTTCTTTCCAGTTAAAAATCCATTGAAATTATTTTGCTTAGTGGGTTATAATGCATTTGAAAATGAACTAAAAATATTTTGTCTAAATAAACATATTTACATACTTAAAATATGTTTATGTATCATGAAAATATATTTATATTCATATGGGACATCCCTCCAAGAACTGCCACCTTAACGTGGTGGAGGGGTTTGAGTACCCGAGTGACCCTAGGAGCTATGTTGTCTGGGGCTATATGCCCCTGGTAGGGTCTCCCAAGGCAAACAGGTCTTAGGCGACGGGTCAGACTAAGAGCGGTTCAAAACCCCTTAATGAAGAATAAAATTTTGAGTACCGTGACGTCGCCCGGTATGGCGCAGCCGGGGCCCCACCCCGGAGCCAGGCCCGGGGTTGGGGCTCGAATGCGAGCGCCTGGTGGCCGGGCCTTCCCCCATGGGGCCCGGCCGGGCTCAGCCCGAACGGGTGACGTGGGGCCGCCCTCCCGTGGGCTCACCACCCACAGGAGGGACCATAAGGGGCCGGTGCAAAGAGGATCGGGCGGCAGTCGAAGGCAGGGGCCTAGACAACCCGATCTCTGGACACAGAAACTGGCTCTAGGGACGTGGAATGTCACCTCGCTGGCGGGGAAGGAGCCTGAGTTAGTGCGTGAGGTTGAGAGGTTCCGATTAGAGGTAGTCGGGATCACCTCTACGCACGGCTTGGGCTCTGGAACCACACTCCTTGAGAGAGGATGGACTCTTCACCACTCTGGAGTTGCCCATGGTGAGAGGCGGCGGGCTGGTGTGGGTTTGCTCATAGCTCCCCAGCTCTGCCGCCATGTGTTGGAGTTTACCCCGGTGAACGAGAGGGTCGTTTCCCTGCGCCTACGGGTCGGGGATAGGTCTCTCACTGTTGTTTGTGCCTACGGGCCGAACCGCAGTGCAGAGTACCCGACCTTCTTGGAGTCTCTGGGAGGGGTGCTGGAAAGTGCTCCGACTGGGGACTCTATTGTTCTACTGGGGGACTTCAACGCCCACGTGGGCAACGACAGTGACACCTGGAGGGGCGTGATTGGGAGGAACGGCCCCCCTGATCTGAACCCGAGTGGTGTTCAGTTATTGGACTTCTGTGCTAGTCACAGTTTGTCCATAACGAACACCATGTTCAAGCATAAGGGTGTCCATCAGTGCACGTGGCACCAGGACACCCTAGGCCGCAGGTCGATGATCGACTTTGTTGTCGTCTCATCTGACCTGCGGCCGTATGTCTTGGACACTCGGGTGAAGAGAGGGGCGGAGCTGTCAACTGATCACCACCTGGTGGTGTGTTGGATCCGATGGTGGGGGAGGAAGCTGGACAGACTCGGCAGGCCCAAGCGTACTGTAAGGGTCTGCTGGGAACGTCTGGCCGAGTCTCCTGTCAGAGAGATCTTTAACTCCCACCTCCGGCAGAGCTTCGACTGGATCCCGAGGGAGGTTGGAGATATTGAGTCCGAGTGGACCATGTTCTCCACCGCCATTGTCGAAGCGGCCGCTCGGAGCTGTGGCCGTAAGGTCTCCGGTGCCTGTCGAGGCGGCAATCCCCGAACCCGGTGGTGGACACCGGAAGTAAGGGATGCCGTCAAGCTGAAGAAGGAGTCCTATCAGGCCTGGTTGGCTTGTGGGACTCCTGAGGCAGCTGACGGGTACCGACAGGCCAAGCGGGCTGCAGCCCGGGTGGTTGTGGAGGCAAAAACTCGGGCCTGGGAGGAGTTCGGTGAGGCCATGGAGAAGGACTATCGGCTGGCCTCGAAGAGATTCTGGCAAACCATCCGGCGCCTCAGGAGAGGGAAACAGTGCCCTACCAACGCTGTTTACAGTAGAGGTGGGCAGCTGTTGACCTCAACTGAGGATGTCGTCGGGCGGTGGAAGGAGTACTTCGAGGATCTCCTCAATCCCGCTGACATGTCTTCCATTGAGGAAGCAGAGGATGAGGGCTCAGTGGTGGACTCGTCCATCACCCGGGCTGAAGTCACAGAGGTGGTCAAGAAACTCCTCGGTGGCAAGGCACCGGGGGTGGATGAGATCCGCCCTGAGTACCTCAAGTCTCTGGATGTTGTGGGGCTGTCTTGGTTGACACGCCTGTGCAACATCGCGTGGCGGTCGGGGACAGTGCCTCTGGGATGGCAGACCGGGGTGGTGGTCCCTCTTTTTAAGAAGGGGGACCGGAGGGTGTGTTCCAACTATAGGGGGATCACACTTCTCAGCCTCCCCGGGAAAGTCTATGCCAGGGTTCTGGAGAGGAGAATACGGCCGATAGTAGAACCTCGGATTCAGGAGGAACAGTGTGGTTTTCGTCCGGGCCGTGGAACACTGGACCAGCTCTATACCCTCTACGGGGTGTTGGAGGGTTCATGGGAGTTTGCCCAACCAATCCACATGTGTTTTGTGGATTTGGAGAAGGCATTCGACTGTGTCCCTCGCGGCATCTTGTGGAGGGTGCTTGGGGAATATGGGGTCCTGGGTCCTTTGCTAAGGGCTGTCAGGTCCCTATACAACCGAAGCAGGAGCTTGGTCCGCATTGCCGGCAGTAAGTCAGACTTGTTCCCAGTGCATGTTGGACTCCGGCAGGGCTGCCCTTTGTCACCGGTTCTGTTTGTAATTTTTATGGACAGAATTTCTAGGCGCAGCCAGGGGCCGGAGGGTGTCAGGTTTGGGGACCACACGATTTCGTCTCTGCTCTTTGCAGATGATGTTGTCGTGTTGGCCCCTTCTAACCAGGACCTTCAGCATGCACTGGGACGGTTTGCAGCCGAGTGTGAAGCGGTGGGGATGAAAATCAGTACCTCCAAATCCGAGGCCATGGTCCTCAGTCGGAAAAGGGTGGCTTGCCCACTTCAGGTTGGTGGAGAGTGCCTGCCTCAAGTGGAGGAGTTTAAGTATCTAGGGGTCTTGTTCACGAGTGAGGGAAGGATGGAACGGGAGATTGACAGACGGATCGGTGCAGCTTCTGCAGTAATGCGGTCGATGTATCGGTCTGTCGTGGTGAAGAAAGAGCTGAGCCGCAAGGCGAAGCTCTCGATTTACCAGTCAATCTACGTTCCTACTCTCACCTATGGTCATGAGCTTTGGGTCATGACCGAAAGGACAAGATCCCGGATACAGGCGGCCGAAATGAGTTTTCTCCGCAGGGTGGCTGGGCGATCCCTTAGAGATAGGGTGAGAAGCTCGGTCACCCGGGAGGAGCTCAGAGTAGAGCCGTTGCTCCTCCACATCGAGAGGGGTCAGCTGAGGTGGCTTGGGCATCTTTTTCGGATGCCTCCGGAACGCCTTCCTGGGAAGGTGTTCCGGTCCCATCCCACCGGGAGGAGACCCCGGGGAAGACCTAGGACACGCTGGAGGGACTATGTCTCCCGGCTGGCCTGGGAACGCCTCGGTGTCCCCCCGGAAGAGCTAGAGGAAGTGTCTGGGGAGAGGGAAGTCTGGGCATCCCTGCTTAGACTGCTGCCCCCGCGACCCGGCCCCGGATAAGCGGTAGAAGATGGATGGATGGGACATGCCAATGGCTGCTGGCAAATCTTTAACCAGTGAAACAGCTGCTATTACCACAAATGTTGCTCACTTTTCAGTTGAAAGCCTATGTTAGGGGTCTCCCTTACATTGATGGTATCATTTAGACAGGTAAAAATAATAAAAACTACTAGGCGTAACCAAATCTCCTTGTTTACATCTCCTTGGCGTTATCATTCCCTTGATAGTAAAAATGTATGAGAACATATGTTGAGAAAATATGATGTGGGTCACCGGTTTAAGACACCAGTCTAATACACAAGTCTACCAGTACAGAGAATGCACATTTAAATGGTGTATATGGTGTATTAACCATAGCTCAGCTCTAAAGTAATGTCTAGTCTAAAATGTTGGCTCCAACAGCCATTTCTACTTCTACACTCCCAATATATTTTAGCAGCATAGCTTTATCTAGTAGCTAATCTGGTCAAAACTTCCTGATAGCCATCGTGGGAGCAAAACAGTAAAGACCAAAGCAGAGAGAATATAATATAATATAGACTTGTGTAATTACCGTAGGTAGGCACACTTCATAATTCCAAGGTTGTAATGGTGATAACATCTGTAAGCTCCCAATCCATCCATTTGCATCCAACTTCCCGGTCAACAGATTCCCTACATCATGTCACCAGTGAACAGTGATGTAAAGTGCCATCTAGTAAAATCATTATGCAAACTATAGAAAACACACCACAAACCAAATATGTAGGCCAAAATGGCTTCTGCTTCTCTCTGATGGAGTGGCTCTATGAGGCAAACACGGTAAACTTCAGTACGGTCAGGGAAACCAACACCTTTAGACACACGCAGCCCTATTCAAGCTGTTTCCATGGTGAGCAGCACTAGCACAAGCAGCTAGCTTGGTGAATAATTGATACAGATCTAATGTTAGTACAAACTCATATTTGGTCACCTAACTCAAGCTCAGCTAATGGAATATTCTGAAACACAATGTGCATGGAAAAACAAGAGTAGAAAAAATAGAAGCTAGGCACAGAAAACCAAGCAGATGATATTCTGCCACAGATTATATTCTGCAACAGTTTTTCATTATATACCAATATGTAGAGGAACAAATCTGTTATTTTGGGGTCACTGGGGTATTTGAAACTTGGTCCCTTTTGGGGAGATTCGGTTTATTCTTGAATTATACTGAGACAACCTTTGCTCACCTGTCAATCAGTCATATCAGTGCAAATGAAGTACAACCCCATTTCCAAACATTTTTGACGCTGCCTGAAGTACAAATAAAATTAGAATGCTCTTATTTTAACAACACTCTGTATGCGTTAAGAAACTGAATGCAACCAATTGCTGTAGTTTTGAAAGTGAAATGTTTTCTCATTCATGCTCAATACGATTTTAGCTGCTCAACATTTCAGGGTCTCCTTTATCGTATTTTTCTTTTCATAATGCGCCAAATGTTTTCAACAAGTGACAGGTCTGGACTGCGGACAGGCCAATTTAGCACCCAGACTACTATTCTACAGAGCTGTGCTATTGTACTACGTACAGAATGTGGTTTGGCATTATCTTGCTCAAATAAACAAGGCCTTCCCTGAAAGACATCTGGATGGCAGCATGTTAGATCAAAATCTGTATATATTGTTCATCATTAATGGTGCCTTTACAGATGTGCAAGTCACCCATGCCATGTGCACGAATGCACCCCATACCATCACGGATATTGGCTTTTGAAATCTGCACTGATGACAAGCAGTGGAGGACGCTGCGTCCATAATTTCCAAAAATAATTTCACATTTTGATTTGTCAGACCAAAGGACAGTTTTCCAATTTGCCCATCTATCTTAAATGAACTCGGGCCCAGAGAAGTAGGCAGCATTTCTGGATCATGTTTATATCTGGTTTCTTCTTTGCATGGTAGACTTTTAACTTGTATTTGTGGATGCAGCAACACACTGTGTTCACAGACAATAGTTTTTGGAACTTTTTCTGAACCCATGCAGTGATTTCCACTACAGAATTGTGTCTGTTTTTAATGCAAGGCCCGAAGATCATGGCCATCCAATATTTGTTTTAGGCCTTGTCCCTAACGTACAGAGATTTTTCAGGATTCTCTGTATCCTTTAATGATATCATATACTGTAGGTGATGAGATCCCCAAAATGTTACGTTGAGAAACGTTATTCTTAAATTGTTGCACTATTTCCCCACGCAGTGTTTCAAAGAGTGGTGAACCCTTCCCCAAATTCAAAGCGGGCATATAGTTTTCAAGGAATAATAACATTTCTCAGTTTCAACATTTGATATGTTGTCTTTGTACTATTTTCTAATGAATATAGGGTTTAAATGATTTGCATATTGTTGCATTCTGTTTTTATTTCTATTTTACACAGTGTCCCACATGGAAATAGGGTTGTGGTTAAGTAGACAAGGAAGCCACTTTTGGCTAAGGAGAGAAGGTGAGTACAATTTAGGCTATTGAGATGCACCTGACACCTCATCTTTGTCATTCAAATCCCCAGTGACAGCTAGAAAAATTGTAGTCTCAGCCCTCCCAACCAAATGACATTACAGGCCTATCCAGTTTCAGTCCGGCCATTGTGTTGATTTGCACTGAGCATTATGTTGGTTAACAAGTACTCATTGTCTACCATATTGGAAAGGAAATCATCTGTTGGCTCATGGGTCAGTTGATATACAGAAACCAGTGGGCAACACCTATATCATGTGATGCAAAAGGTTATTATGGATCAAATTAGTTTTAATTGGAGGCTTTGAATAATACAGTGCAAGTCATTTTGATCCTTGGAAGTCACTGGCCCTTGTTCAGAAAAAACAACCCAAAGCCTCAGCATTCACATAATTTAACACAACCCAGAGCTGTTTTTGAGACCAACTAAAGCAGAGGTGTCAAAACGGTTCCATGGAGGGCCAAATTTCTGGGGGGTTTTCACTCTCTCCTTGTACTTGATTGATTAATTACGTCACTAATTGGTTAGTTTCTACCCTCACCTGGTTATTTAGGTCTGAACTGGGAACCAATTTATAGGAAAAATCTAAAATCCCGCCATGGAACCGTTTTGACACCCCTGACCTAAAGCAAGACAATTTAAGACCAAAGCAAATCGAGTCAGAGTCAAGACCAAGACCAAAGGGAGGCGAGACCGAGACAAGACTGGAAAGCAGGGAAAGGGTCGAATCCAAGTCAAGACCGAGACCAGGACAACACAAGTCCAAGTTTGAGACTGTGATTATATGATTATTATGTGTCAGATCATCGCCATAATATGACGGAAGTATGGTATATTTGAATGAATACTGAATTAGCAGCAGGGGAGTTTAAATTGCGGGAAAAAATTATTAAGCCTTACCGCTGATTTAAAATCAGGCTACTTTTGCTGAATTTACATAGACAAATCTATTCAGGTGTCTTTTGACCAGTCATATCAGCAATAAATAACAGATGATAGCTGATTTCACTGACATGATTCAGAGAAGAATGAAGTACGTGCACAGGTTCACACACTAGCAACAATGAGCATGTGTTCATCGTAGCAAGTGATAATCATTGACTGGAGAAGCCAGAACGCGGATGAATGGTGGCTTTACAAGAAATACAGCGCCTGTTAAAAAGGGCGAAATAGTCAGTGACAAACTATCGGGGACAGAGTCAGAGACAGGTGTGCCACTGTTTGCAATAATACAAATTATTTTTTAGGGACTAATAGTAAAGACCTATCACTACAAATGTGATCATTATAGATATTGTCTGCTTTGCCTATTTGGAACTGTTCCACATGGGTGTTTGTGGCCTGGTTTCACCTGTTAATCAATGATGTTAATCAATGATGTGTCATAAACATATTGGACTGTATGCACAAAAGGTTAATTATTTCATTGTTCTGTTCACATTTATTGTGATATAATGCATATTTGTGTAAGAAAAGGGTTTGCAGAAAACATTTGTGTTGGAAAAACGATTCGCCAGGGTTGTGTTGTGGTCAGAATTAAATGATATATAGAAAATAATCAGATTTTGCTTATGAAAGTAATAGTTTATTGTGCATAATCACTCAAATACATTTTCGTGCATATTTATATTAGTTGAGGTAATTTAGCATGATTTAATGCCAAATTCATGATGGTCCATAAACATTACATATTGTTTATAGCCCAAATGTAAAAGTAGTGAAAAGGGGGGGGGGGGACTTCTCAGGCAAATGTCGCTAGGCCTGGGGAATACCTATAGGATTTTTTTTGCAAAGGGGTGGGAAATATGTTTTTACCAGTAATGTCTCAAAACACTTTAACCCAGCTACCTTTTTCTAGGTAAATCGTCATTATTGCAACCGGACTACACACTCGTGTTAGAAGATATAATAACACTGATAACGCTGAATTATGAGTTTTCTAAACCAGTACGTGGCTCCTGTCGAAATCTTCTGCTATAATATAAAATAAGTGTGTATGAGGTAGAAATAATTAGTGCTTTTGTGAGGGAAAAATACCAATTCTAAATTGAACAAAAAGAGGTGGTGCAGCAGTCTCAACTAGGACCAATGAACACAGAGCTCTGAAGCACTGTTCAGTTTTACGAGCACTACTGTTTCGATGCAGTGTACCCGAGGCTCGTTTCAAAGTACAACACCACGTGATTTGAAGCTTCGAACATCACAAATTCACATTTTAGTTCCAACCGGGCCCAATAGGTGTCACTTTCAGAATGGCTGTTTTGAAACTGCATGCATAAAAGATTGCGAATGGAATACATGCGAATGGAAATTAGAGAGAAGGATTTGCAAGAGCAAGTTAGTCAAGAGAGTCAGAGCAAATTATTTGAGAATAGTCATAGAACAGTCATTTGAGAGTAATTCAAGAGAATAATTTAGTGTTGGTTAGCTATTATTTAAGAGTCATACAAAAGAGTAGGTACTTTGAGAACTAGACAAGATAAATATTGAAAGTGTTGCTTAGCTAGGTTCTTGGAAAGGGTAATAGGATTGTGTATAAGAGAGCAATGGAGAATTGGTGTAGGACAGTGTTAATTTCGTAAAAAAGAATAGTGATGAAAATATTTGTTAAATACCAATTTTTCAGTGACAGTTGACAAGAAATGGAAACAGAACAGAACATTTCATTTTGGTTGACAAAAACAAAATTATCTTTGTGACAATAATCATATTTAACTACCATAGTTGGAAAGGAGGATTTTTTTTCAAGATGCACTTTCAGATGTGATCAAAAGACTTCTGAAAGTGCATCGTCCCTATATATAAATGTGGTGCCTGGAGATGTGGGTATACCCTAATTTGTTAACCATCAAAAGGTTTTTAAATATTCTGTTCTCACCTCATTCTTACATTTCATACAAACTGATATGTCCATCCATGTGATTTAAACTGCACGAACAATAACGCGGGTGCAATACGCATTTTCCACTGGCTTATTACATTTCGGACATGTCATGCACAATGCTGCACTTACAATTTTTATTAATAGGCGTAATTGTAGGTAATATCAACATTGTGAGCAAAACATTATGATACAGTGGGGCAAAAAAGTATTTAGTCAGCCACTAATTGTGCAAGTCTCCCACTTAAAAAGATGAGAGAGGCCTGTAATTTTTATCATAGGTACACTTCAACTATGAGAGACAAAATTAGAAAATAAAATCAAGAAAATCACATTGTAGGATTTCTAATGAATTTATTGGTAAATTATGGTGGAAAATAAGTATTTGGTCAATAAAAAAAATGTCTCTCAATACTTTGTTATATACCCTTTGTTGGCAATGACAGAGGTCAAACGTTTTCTGTAAGTCTTCACAAGGTTTTCACACACTGTAGCTGGTATTTTGGCCCATTCCTCCATGCAGATCTCCTCTAGAGCAGTGATGTTTTGGGGCTGTCGCTGGGCAACACAGACTTTCAACTCCTCTTCTGTATCATCCAAATACTCTCTAGCAAACCTCAGACGGGCCTGGACATGTACTGGCTTAAGCAGGGGGACACATCTGGCACTGCAGGATTTGAGTCCCTGGCGGCGTAGTGTGTTACTGATGGTAGCCTTTGTTACTTTGGTCCCAGCTCTCTGCATGTCATTCACTAGGTCCCCCGTGTGGTTCTGGGATTTTTGCTCACCGTTCTTGTGACCACGGGGTGAGATCTTGCGTGGAGCCCCGGATCGAGGGACATTATCAGTGGTCTTGTACACTCACCTAAAGGATTATTAGGAACACCTGTTCAATTTCTCATCAATGCAATTATCTTATCAACCAATCACATGGCAGTTGCTTCATTGCATTTAGGGGTGTGGTCCTGGTCAAGACAATCTCCTGAACTCCAAACAGAATGTCAGAATGGGAAAGACAGGTGATTTAAGCAATTTTGAGCGTGGCATGGTTGTTGGTGCCAGATGGGCCGGTCTGAGTATTTCACAATCTGCTCAATTACTGGGATTTTCACGCGCAACCATTTCTAGGGTTTACAAAGAATGGTGTGAAAAGGGAAAAACATCCAGTATGCGGCAGTCCTGTGGGCGAAAATGCCTTGTTGATGCTAGAGGTCAGAAGAGAATGGGCTGACTGATTCAAGTTGATAGAAGAGCAACTTTGACTGAAATAACCACTCGTTACAACCGAGGTATGCAGCAAAGCATTTGTGAAGCCACAACACGCACAACCTTGAGGCGGAGGGCTACAACAGCAGAAGACCCTACCGGGTACCACTCATCTCCACTACAAATAGGAAAAAGAGGCTGCAATTTGTCAACAAAATTGGACAGTTGAAGACTGGAAGAATGTTGCCTGGTTTGATGAGTCTCGATTTCTGTTGAGACATTCAGATGGTAGAGTCAGAATTTGGCGTAAACAGAATGAGAACATGGATCCATCATGCCTTGTTACAACTGTGCAAGCTGGTGGTGGTGGTGTAATGGTGTGGGGGATGTTTTCTTGGCACACTTTAGGCCCCTTAGTGCCAATTGGGCATCGTTTCAATGCCACGGCCTACCTGAGCATTGTTTCTGACCATGTCCATCCCTTTATGACCACCATGTACCCATCCTCTGATGGCTACTTCCAGCACCATGTCACAAAGCTTGAATCATTTCAAATTGGTTTCTTGAACATGATAATGAGTTCACTATACTGAAATGGCCCCCACAGTCACCAGATCTCAACCCAATAGAGCATCTTTGGGATGTGGTGGCCCAATATGGGCCAACATTTCTAAAGAATGCTTTCAGCACCTTGTTGAATCAATGCCACATAGAATTAAGGCAGTACTGAAAGCGAAAGGGGGTCAAACACAGTATTAGTATGGTGTTCCTAATAATCCTTTAGGTGAGTGTATGTCTTCCATTTGCTTATAATTGCTCCCACAGTTGATTTCTTCACACCAAGCTGCTTACCTATTGCAAATTCAGTCTTCCCAGCCTGGTGCAGGTCTACAATTTGGTTTCTGGTGTGCTTTGACAGCTCTTTGGTCTTGGCCATAGTGGAGTTTGGAGTGTGACTGTTTGAGGTCGTGGACAGGTGTCTTTTATAGTGATAACAAGTTCAAACAGGTGCCATTAATTCAGGTAATGAGTGGAGGACAGAGGAGCCTCTTAAAGAAGAAGTTACAGATCTGTGAGAGCCAGAAATCTTGCTTGTTTGTAGGTGACCAAATACTTATTTTACCGAGGAATTTACCAATAGAATCATAAAAAATCCTACAATGTGATTTTCTTTTCTCATTTTGTCTCTCGTAGTTGAAGTGTGTTATAACAGGTGAGGAAGGACCCAAAAGCGAAATGTAATAATGCAATGTCTTTAATAATGAAAGAGTAACAGTCCAGGTGAACAGAAATCCTCTTCTATAAATAACAAACAGAAATTGCCGTAGATACGGGCGTTATTCCAGATACGGAGGTATTCCAGAGACAGGAGCAGGGTACAGCAAAAGGTCCAGGTGTAGCGGCGTATAATCTCGGGTCTCACAGGATACAGCAGAACCAAACAGGACTAAGGCAGGAAGGGAAACAAACAGGTGAAAGGGAGCGCCTCTTGCATAGGAAACTCACGGAATAATCTGGCAAAGAGGCAGGGAAAAGGAGAGCTAGAAGTAGCAAACACAATCAGGGGGGGAAAGAGAACAGGTGTGGGAGAATTAGCGCGAATGCTGGTTGCAAACAAGAAACACCTGAGGGTGAATGGAGGTGCATGTGGTGTGTGTGCGTCATGGGGAGTGTGCTTGTGTGCGCGTGTGTAAGAGCGAGTGTGGCCAGAAGAGGGAGAAAGGATACCAGAACCATGACAGTGTGTACCTATGATGAAAATTACAGGTCTCATTTTTAAGTGGGAGTACTTGCACAATTGGTGGCTGACAAAATACTTTTTTGCCCCACTGTATGTCCCATTAGCCTTATTTGATATGGTGATATGTTAAGGCAACTACTGTCACAGTTGACCATGGGTAGAAGGGCACAGGCGCAGAAGATTAAAAAAGGGCAAAAGGTAATTTAAGGTAATAAACTGATGAAGTAAAGGTAATAAACTGATGAAGTAACAAAACAACAAATGGCAGGAACAGGCAACAGTAACAGAAAACATCAATGACCAACAAGAAACACTGGGGCAATAGGGGCTTAAATAGGGACACAACGAGGAAGCAAACAAGGCACAGGTGGAAACAATTAAGACAAGGGCAGGCTGCACGTAGGAACAAAAACCACACATAACGGTCTGTGTTCACAAACAAAAACCAAATGTAACAAATCACAAAAAATGTTATTGTATTAAAATGAAACCAAAACATAAGGGCATTTTGTTAACTAAAATGGCTCAATCATTATTAAAATTCTATAAATGTGACTAAAACTGAAAGATATTTTACTATAATATCACCTGATTGATGTCATCCAAAGCTTTGTTTGACCAAGCTCTTTTCAAACCAGAACGCAACACCCCACATTGAACATACTGTGAAGGAAAATATTTGATCCCCTGCTGATTTTGTACATTTGCCTACTGAAAAAGAAATGATCAGTCTACAATTTTAATGGTAGGTTTATTTGAACAGTAAAAGACATGATAACAACAAAAAAATCCAGAAAAACAAATGCCAACATTTTTATAAATTGATTTGCATTTTAATGAGTGAAATAGGTATTTAATCCCTTCTCAATCAGAAAGATTTCTGGCTCCCAGGTATCTTTTATACAGGTAACGAGCTGAGTTTAGGAGCACACTCTTAAAGGGAGTGCTCCTAATCTCAGTTTCTTACCTGTATAAAAGACAACTGTCCACAGAAGCAATCAATCAATCGGATTCCAAACCCTCCACCATGGCCAAGACCAAAGAGCTGTCCAAGGATGTCAGGGACAAGATTGTAGACCTACACAACGCTGCGATTATTTGCAAATGGAAGAAACACAAAAGACCTATCAATCTCCCTCGGTCTGGGGCTCCATGCAAGATCTCACCTCGTGGAGTTGCAATGATCATGAGAACAGTGAGGAATCAGCCCAGAACTACAGATCTTGTCAAAGATCTCAAAGCAGCTGGGACCATAGTCACCAAGAAAACAATTGGTAACACACTACGCCATGAAGGAATGAAATCCTGCAACACCTGCAAGGTCCCCCTGCTCAAGAAAGCACATTTACAGGCCTGTCTGAAGTTTGCCAATGAACATCTGAATGATTCAGAGGAGAACTGGGTGAAAGTGTTGTGCTCAGATGAGACTTGCCGTGTTTGGAGGAGGAGAAATGCTGCCTATGACCCCAAGAACAACATCCCCACCGTCAAACATAGAGGTGGAAACATTATGCTGTGGGGGTGTTTATCTGCTAAGCGGCAACTTCACCGCATCAAAGGGACGATGGATAGGGCCATGTACCATCAAATCTTGGGTAAGAACCTCCTTCCCCCCATCCATCCATCCATCATCTTCCGCTTATCCGGGGCCGGGTCGCGGGGGCAGCAGTCTAAGCAGGGATGCCCAGACTTCCCTCTCCCCAGACACTTCCTCTAGCTCTTCCGGGGGGACACCGAGGCGTTCCCAGGCCAGCCGGGAGACATAGTCCCTCCAGCGTGTCCTAGGTCTTCCCCGGGGTCTCCTCCGAAACAGATGCCCAAGCCACCTCAGCTGACCCCTCTCGATGTGGAGGAGCAGCAGCTCTACTCTGAGCTCCTCCCGGGTAACCGAGCTTCTCTCTAAGGGATCGCCCAGCCACCCTGCGGAGAAAGCTCATTTCGGCCGCCTGTATCCGGGATCTTGTCCTTTCGGTCATGACCCAAAGCTCATGACCATAGGTGAGAGTAGGAACGTAGATTGACCGGTAAATCAAGAGCTTCGCCTTGCGGCTCAGCTCTTTCTTCACCATGACAGACCGATACATCGACTGCATTACTGCAGAAGCTGCACCGATCCGTCTGTCAATCTCCCGTTCCATCCTTCCCTCACTCGTGAAGAAGACCCCTAGATACTTAAACTCCTCCACTTGATGCAGGCACTCTCCACCAACCTGAAGTGGGCAAGCCACCCTTTTCAGACTGAGGACCATGGCCTCGGATTTGGAGGTACTGATTTTCATCCCCACTGCTTCACACTCGGCTGCAAACCGTCCCAGTGCATGCTGAAGGTCCTGGTTAGAAGGGGCCAACACGACAACATCATCCGCAAAGAGCAGAGACGAAATTGTGTGGTCCCCAAACCTGACACCCTGCGGCCCCTGGCTGCGCCTAGAAATTCTGTCCATAAAAATTACCAACAGAACTGGCGACAAAGGGCAGCCCTGCCGGAGTCCAACATGCACTGGGAACAAGTCTGACTTACTGCCGGCAATGCGGATCAAGCTCCTGCTTCGGTCGTACAGGGACCTGACAGCCCTTAGCAAAGGACCCAGGACCCCATATTCCCGAAGCACTCTCCACAGGATGCCGCGAGGGACACAGTCGAATGCCTTCTCCAAATCCACAAAACACATGTGGATTGGTTGGGCAAACTCCCATGAATCATCCAACACCCCGTAGAGGGTATAGAGCTGGTCCAGTGTTCCACGGCCCGGAAGAAAACCACACTGTTCCTCCTGAATCCGAGGTTCTACTATCGGCCGTATTCTCCTCTCCAGAACCATGAAAATGGGTCATGGATGGGTATTCCAGCATTAAAATGCTAATCAATTCATAACATTTATTACATGCGTTTTTCTGGATTTTTATTGTTGCTATTCTGTCTCTCACTGTTCAAATAAATCTCCAAATACCAAAGCATGAGGCTTCCATCCATGGAGTCTGTCAAATTCTTGATCTGTTTATGATCAACTTTTGCTGAAGCAGCAACCACAGCCTCCTGCCATGCTGTTTAAAGAGGTGTATTGTCTTGCCTCACTGTAAATCCCACATTTAAGAAGGGCCCACAACTTCTCAATGGAATTTAAATCAGGAGAAGAAGGGGACCAGGACATTATTCAGGCATCTTTGTGGCCCTTGCTTGCTTGGACCATTGTCCTGCATGAAGATCATGGCCTTCTTGAATGCTGAGGACTTCTTCCTGTACCACTGTTTGAAGAAAGCATCTTCCAGAAAATGGCAGTAGGTTTGGGAGTTGAGTTTCACTCCATCTTCAACCTGAAAAGTCCAACTACCTGATGCTTAATGATAGCAGCCCATACCAGTACCCCTCCTCCACCTGGCTGGAGCCTGACTGAAGTGGTGCCGTGTGTCCATCAGTGATCCAGCCACGGACCCATTCATCTGGTCCATCAAGAGTCACTCTCATTTAATCTGTCCATAAAATATATTTCAATATTTTATTCAGAATACAACATAGATGACATATCAAATGCTTAAACTGAGAAAATGTATCACTTTAAGGGAAAAATAAGTTGATTTTAAATTTCATGGCATCAATACATCTCAAAAAAGTTGGGACAAGGCCATGTTTACCACTGTGTGGGATCCCCTCTTCTTTTTATAACAGACTGCAAACGTCTGGGGACTGAGGAGACAAGTTACTCAAGTTTATGAATAGGAATGTTGTCCCATTCTTGTCTAATACAGGCTTCTAGTTGTTCAACTGTCTTAGGTCTTCTTTGTCACACCTTCCTCTTTATGATGCACCAAATGTTTTCTATGGGTGAAAGATCTGGACTGCAGGCTGGCCATTTCAGTACCCGGATCCTTCTTCTATGCAGCCATGACATTGTAATTAATGCAGTATGTGGTCTGGCATTGTCATGTTGGAAAATGCAAGGTTTTCCCTGAAAGAGACAATGTCTGGATGGGAGCATATGTTGTATATGACTGTCAGCATTGATGGTGCCTTTCCAGATGTGTTGGCTGCCCATGCTACACACACTCATGCAACCCCATACCATCAGAGATGCAGGTTTCTGAACTGAGCGCTGATAACAACTTGGGTTGTCCTTGTCCTCTTTAGTCCGGATGACATGGCATCCCAGTTTTCCAAAATGAACTTCAAACTTTGATTCTTCTGACCACAGAACACTCTTCCACTTTGCCACAGTCCATTTTAAATAAACTTTGCCCAGAGGAAACGCCTGCGCTTCTGGATCCTGTTTAGATACGGCTTATTTTTTGACCTATAGAGTTTTAGCCGGCAACAGCGAATGGCACGGTGGATTGTGTTCACCGACAATGTTTTCTGGAAGTGTTCCTGAGACCATTTTTTGATTTCCATCACAGTATCATTCCTGTTTGTGATGCAGTACCGTCTGAAGGCCCGGAGATCCAGTATGGTATGGTTTTCCGGCCTTGACCCTTACGCACAGAGTTTGTTCCAGATTCTCTGGATAATCTTTGGATGATATTATGCACTGTAGATGATAACTTCAAACTCTTTGCAATTTTTCTCTGAGAAACTCCTTTCTGACTTTTCCGGCCTCTTATTGCTACGTGTCTCAACTTTTTTGGAATGTGTAGCTCTCATGAAATCCAAAATGAGCCAATATTTGGCATGACATTACAAAATGTCTCACTTTCAACATTCGATATGTTATCTATATTCTATTGTGAATTAAATATAAGTTTATGAGATTTGTAAATTATTCCATTCCTTTTTTCCTCACAATTTGTACAGTGTCCCAACTTTTTTGGAATCGGGTTTGTATTTCTTTGCCCAATTAATACAGTACATTTCAAATCTTATTCAGTGGTGGTCGTGTTTCAGCCTTCTTGAGTTGGCCATGTACTTCTGGACACTCCAGGTAGGTTGCAGTTCTGCAATATAATAATAATAATAATAACTTATACTTATATAGCACCTTTCATAATACCCAAGGTCACTTAACAAATGAGGGGGGAGGGGGGACTTGGGGGTTAGGGATCAAAAGACTTATTAAAAAGAAAGGTTTTAAGGTGCTTTTTGAATATGGGCAAGGATGGGGCAGAGCGGATGTGGAATGGTAGACAGTTACACAGTTTTGGAGCATTGGCAGAGAAAGCCCTGTCTCCAAACTTTCGCAACCTGGTACGGGGGGTGTCCAGTTCCTGCAGGCAGTTGACAAGTTCTATGGGTGGAAGCTGGGAGGAGGGGTTTGTGCTGATATAAAGCTGGGTGTCATCAGCGTAGCAGTAGAAATTAAGTCCATGTTTACGGATAATATGACCAAGGGGCAACATGTAAATGGTGAAGAGCAGAGGACCAAGCACAGAGCCCTGGGGCACGCCATGGTTGGCGGGTGCTTAATCAGAGTTCAATCAATCAATCAAATGTATTTATAAAGCCCTTTTTACAACAGCAGTTGTCACAAAGTGCTTTACAGAGACACCCGGCCTTAAACCCCAAGGAGCAAACAACAGTAGTGTTGAATTTCAGTGGCTAGGAAAAACTCCCTAAGAAGGTCGAATTTTAGGAAGAAACCTAGAGAGGACCCAGGCTCAGAGGGGTGACCAGCATTGAGTTGGAGTCATTTAGGGTGATGAATTGTTTTCGGTCAGTGAGATAGGACCGGAACCAGGACAGTGCTGTGCCACTGAGGCCAATGAGCTCAGAGAGGCGGTGGAGAAGGATGGTATGGGAAACTGTATCCAAAGCTGCAGATAGGCCAAGGAGGATGAGGATGGTGATGAGGCCATTGTCAGCAGCAAGCAGGAGGTCATTTGTCATTTTGATAAGGGTGGTTTCTGAAACCAGATTGGAAGGGTTCAAAAAGCTCATGGTGGGACATATGATGGTGAAGCTGGGCAGCCACTGCTCTTTCCAGGATTTTACTGAGGAATGGGACGATTGGACGATCGTTGTTATGGTCGTCTGGGTCACAGCCTGGCTTTTTAAGAGTGGAGATGACTGCCATCGTTTTAAAGCTGGATGGTACCACGCCAAAGGCAAGAGATGCATTTATGGTGTTTTCCATTTGGTGGAAGAGGATGGGAAGACAGGCTTTAACCAGGGTGGTGGGCATTGGGTCAAGACTGTTGGTTGAAGTTTTAGCTGAAGTGACCAGTTTTGTTACTTGGTCAGTGTCCAGTGGGGAGAAGGCAGATAGGGAGCACAAATGTGAGCGGACGGCTGATTGGTCAGAATCCTGTTTAGGCAGTGTGAGGCAGGAGGAGTGCCCAGGGGACTGGAGCAGCCGGTGTCCTCATTCTGCTGGAAAAAATCCAAGAACCTGGAGCAGAGGTCAGCTGCATCTGAGGGTTTAGCTGCATCAGGAGGGTGAAGAATACGGTTGATGGTGGAGAAGAGCAATTTGGGGTATTTTTGTTGGTTACTGATGAGTGTGGAGTAATACCTTGTTTTTGCCTGAGATAGGGCTTCTTTTGTATTTCGTGACGTGTTCTTTAAATGCTTCATGGTGGACAGTGAGGCTGGATCTTCTGTATTGTCTCTCAAGCCTGAGTCCTATGGTCTTCATCCTTCAGAGCTCAGGGGTGAACCAGGATGCAGGACGAGAGAAAGACACGTGACGCGTGGTGAGAGGAGCTACAAAGTCCAGACTGAGGGACAGGGCATGGTTTTAATGTTCCACCATGTTTGGCAGGGGTGGTGGGTGGCCAGGTGCATTGCTAGGGAGTCAGATAGCGTGGAAGTGCACACCTGTTTGATGTTCCTGAACGTGATGGGCCGTTTGGTGCACTACTTTGGGAGAGGCACTGGGACCAAGAATTGGATGGCATAGTGGTCAGAGACAGCCAAATCAGTGCACTGCAGGTGGGAGGGTGTTATGCCAGTACAGCACACCTGGTCCCTTTGTCATGTGTAGGGCTATGTATGTATTGAGTAAAATTAAAGCAGTCCAGCAGTGATAGAAAATCAGTACCAAATGAGCAACTACTGAAATCCACTTGAATGTTAGTCACCCAGCAGAATAATAGATGGGGATTTCGGACAAACAGTGGCAAGCAGTTCGGTGAGCTTGGATAGGAAGCAGGTGGAGGCTTTGGGGGGGTAAGTAGATTAGCATAACCTGTAACTGTGTGGACCCAGTCAACATGAAGTGAACACACTCAAAGGAGGTAGTGGCACCAGACAGCTGGGACCGACAGAGTTTCGTGAGGGTAAACAAACTTATGACAGGAAGCCCTATGAACATAGGGTGAACGACGCAGAAGATGGAGAGATTTTATAACCTTAAGATAATCCAGAGATTATTATTATTATTATTATTAGTGTTGAAAGTCATGATTTCCGCTGCAGTATATTTGATGAGAGTCGTGGCCAAACAGGATGCAATTGTTAGCATCATAGCTTGGTTTGCTAGTCCCATAACAGTCACAGAAGTCTAGGAAGATCACAGCACAGCGACGTAAACACGTATTGGATAGCAATTTCAGGAACCAGCGGAAATGGAACAGACGAAGTATCAACGTTAAGTCACTGAACTTTAGTTGCAGGTTTCTGACAGGTTGATGTGGTAGAAATGTTTGCAGCAAGTAGCGTTAGATAATCGTAATGAATGCAGGAGAGCTGAGCAAAACAGTAATTATGATTTCACACGGATGTCTGGGGTTAAGTCTAGTTGTATGATTTAAAATCCACGGAAACAAACGGTTTAGTTGAAGATGTTTGAAGAGTTAGTTGCAGTTGAGAAGCGGCGACAAAACACGCCAGCGTCCTCTCAGCATTCAGAACCATTTAGGACACTTGACGGTGGCACTGGAGGATAATGGGTTCCTGGTAGCTTCACTTTTAATTATTCTCAATTCTTTTGCAGTTAATTTGCATCTTTTCTTCTCTATGCGTTTTTTGTACACCAGCTGACTATTCGCAACAAAACCTTTGATTG
Organism: Esox lucius; assembly: GCF_011004845.1. Taxonomy (NCBI): domain Eukaryota; kingdom Metazoa; phylum Chordata; class Actinopteri; order Esociformes; family Esocidae; genus Esox; species Esox lucius. Next base: position 2,897,062 of record NC_047569.1, read on the forward strand.
TCTGGTGGTCACGCCTAAATAATTTAGCTATTTCAAGAGTTTTGCATCTGCCAAAAAGCATTTTACAATTATTGACTTTTGAGTGTCAGTTAAATCTCTTTTTTGGCCCATTTTACCTGAGGTCATGAAGCTGCCTAATAATTATGCACACCTTGATATGAGGTGTTATTCACTGTTGCCACACCCTCCCTAATTACACAAATCCATATCACCTTTGGAGTTGGAAAATGTGCATAAAAATAATGATACAATCAGAATACTCCCTTGCCTAATAATTGTGCACGCAGTGTATAGGACTGGACGATATGACCTAAAATCAAAATCACGATTAATAGAACATTTGACCTCGATTACAAATAATGAACGATTTAGAATTTGTATATTTTTTGCTTTTGTAATTTGAAGTTTATATTGTAACACTACAAAAGGTGCTATATTTTTTTTTATTATTGTCAAAGTATTTATTTAGTGTGCTGAAGTAAAATATTATTTATATAGCACCTTTTTAAACATGTAACAAAGTGCTTAACAAGAACATCAGCACAGAAAAGAAAATTAGAATAAAAAAGTAATATAAAAACATATAGACATGATCATTTATGACATATAAACAAATAAAAATAATATAGCTGCCAGTCACTACCCAGATATCCCCATTTAGATTAATGACTACTATAGCATTGTGTTTGTTAAGCTGATGTGCAGTTATTATCACATAGTTGTTTGGCTCCTTTTTAAATCATAATAATAACGGAAATCACCCAAATGGCCCTGATCAAAAGTTGACATACCCTTGAATGTTTGGCCTTGTTTCAGGCACACAAGGTGACACACACAGATGAAAATGGCAATTAAAGGTGAATTTCCCACACATGTGGCTTTTTAAATGGCAATCAATGTCTGTGTATAAATAGTCAATGAGTTTGTTAGCTCTCACATGGATGCACTGAGCAGGTGAGATGTTGAGCCATGGGGAGCAGAAAAGAACTGTCAAAAGACCTGCGTTACAAGATAATGGAACTTTATAAAGATGGAAAACGATATGAAATATTTCCACAGAAAATTTGGGGATCTTTTGATACCAAGCCTAGGTCAGGTAGACCAAGAAAGATCTTAACCAAAAATGCCTGAAGAATTCTTTGGGATACAAAGAAAAACCTACAGCCTGTATTCCTCAGGAGAAATACAGGCTGCTCTGAAAAAAACAAAACTGATTACAATATGCCTGACAACACCCTTGACATGCCTTACAGCTTCTGGCACACTGTAATTTGGAGTGACGAGACCAAATGAGAGCTTTACAGTCACAACCATAAGTGCTATGTTTTGAGAGGGGTCAACAAGGCCTATAGTGAAAAGAATAATATCCCCACTGTGAAGCATGATGGTGGCTCATTGATGTTAAGGGAGTGTGTGACCTCTAAAAGCCTTGGGAATCATGTGAGAAATGATGGCAAGATGAATGCAGCATGTTATCAGAAAATACTGGCGGACAATTTGCATTCTTCTGCACGAAAGCTACGCATGGGACGCTCTTGGACTTTCCACCACGACAATGGCACTAAGCACAAGGCCAAGTTGACCCTCCAGTGGTTACAGCAGAAAAAGGTGAAGGTTCTGGAGTGGCCATCACAGTCTCATGACCTTAATATCATCGAGCCACTCTGGGGAGATCTCAAACGTGCAGTTCATGCAAGACGACTAAAGGCATTGCATGACCTGGAGGCATTTTGCCAAGACAAATGGGAAGCTATACCACCTGCAAGAATTCAGGGCCTCATAGCCAACAATTACAAAAGACTGCACGCTGTTATTGATGCTAAATGGGGCAATACACAGTATTAAGAACTAAGGGTATGCAGACTTTTGAACAGGGTCATTAAATTGTCATGTTTTGTTTTATGATTGTGCCATTCTGTTATAACCTACAGTTGAGTATGAATCCCATAAGAAATAAAATAATTGTTATGCCTGCTCACTCATGTTTTCTTTAAAAATGGCACATATATTGCCATTTCTCCAAGGTTATGCAAACTTTTGAACACAATTGGATGCTGTCTCAAGGCATTTGTTGCGCAGCATTTATTAATTGTCAATGTAGTGCAAAGTAAGGCTCAAGTAAGGGGTCCATCATCCTACTTGACCGAAGATCAGATGTGGCAGCAAAGTGCTGAACAGACTTCAGTTCAGCAGCTACCTTTTTACGACATGTTTTGTACATGTTGGACAGCACAGTTTAGGAAAAATATGGTCACTATGGCACAGTGTCTCCACTATAGCTATGGAAGCCATGATTGTAACGTGATTGTGCAGTCGTCCTGTCCCCTTTGCAGAAAAGCATCCCCAAAGAATGATGTTTCCACCTCCATGCTTCACGGTTGGGATGGTGTTCTTGGGGTTGTACTCATCCTTCTTCTTCCTCCAAACACGGCGAGTGGAGTTTAGACCAAAAATCTAAATTTTTGTCTCATCAGACCACATGACCTTCTCCCATTCCTCCTCTGGATCATCTAGATGGTCATTGACAAACTTCAGACAGGACTGGACATGCGCTGGTAATGCGTGGAGAACAGGAGGGCTTCTTAAAGAAAAACTAACAGGTCTGTGAGAGCCGGAATTCTTACTTGTTGGTAGGTGATCAAAAACTTATGTCATGCAATAAAATGCAAATTAATTATAAAAAAATCATACAATGTGATTTTCTGGATTTCTGTTTTAGATTCCGTCTCTCACAGTTGAAGTGTACCTATGATAAAAATTACAGACCTCTACATGCTTTGTATGTAGGAAAACCTGCAAAATCGGCAGTGTATCAAATACTTGTTCTCCCCACTGTAAATATCAGTTCCTACTGGCAAAACCAAAACTTCTGCTGAGATCAGCATTGTCCATGAGTCTTCTAAATTTTAATCCCGATCTTCAACATAAAGTCCCTCCCGGCAGAACCAAAACTCTAGTTGAGGAGATCAGCAATCTCCTTGAGTCTACTCTAAACAGGTCTGTCTCCCAGTGTTCAAGCTCCATGTCCTGCTGATCACTGCCTTCCCTGCTTCACTCCAGAGGTCCCCTGATAAGCGAAGATGCAACTTTAACCTCATCCAGCCCATCAACCCTAAACAGGTCTGTCTCCGAATCCCCTTAGTTAATGTGGAAGAGCAGAAAAAACTATCAGATCTTCAATATCAGTTCCTCCTGGTAGAACCGAAACTCCAGTCAAGGAGATCAGCATTCTACCGGAGTTGTTTATTAAGGTCTTTCTTTCAGCCTCCAAGCTAAATGTTCCACTGCTCACTGCCTTTCCTGATTCACTGTAGATGTCCTCAGTTTAGCCATGGTGCAACTTCAACCTCATCCAGCACATGAATTAACAGCTTCCCATTCCGCTTTTCACTGTGTTCAATGTGGAAAAGCAGATGTTCCCAAGACTGGCAGTCACCCTCTATCCCTATATCCATCTGATTAACCAGCCACTCATCCTGCAGCCATCCATTTAACTAACCATTAACTAACATTATTTAAGCCTTATTTAACAAATGGATGAAAATCTGTTCTATATTTATTTATGTTAAATATTTCTCAGTTCTTCCTTTTCCAATCAAAATGAAAGTTTTTTATGTATATAAAGCACACTGTTTGACTTGATGGCTGTGACAAAAGTAACATACTGTATTTATGTAAACATTAAATATGCTTTTTGTTATCAGTTAAATTTTTTTGTAATCTATATGGTCTGTTTATGAGATTTGCAGATATTAAAAGGTGAAGTCTAGAAAAAGTTATACTATTATTATATACAGCGCCCTCCACAAATTTTGGCTCCCTTGGCAAATATGAGCAAAATACGAAAACATTTACTTGTTTATACATATGGTCATTGATTTAAAATATTAGCAAAAATCTAACCTTTAATTAAAGTAAATTGATTTAAAAAAGTTCTTACCGGTGTTTGAGCCTCGCCGCAGACAAAAACAATCTGCATTAGGATTTGTTCAGGATAGACAAAAACTTTGCTAACTACAACTTTCAGTAGCTATGTTATAGTAAGCCTAAAATAATTCTGTTTATGGTTATATAGACCAATTTGGAGTGGATGTCACATTAACAGTGCATATAAAGTCCACAATCCAAAAAGGCAAAACAGAAGGCAGGCAGAAAGAAGTCAGGCATCAGGGAATCCGATAGGCAAAAGTACAAAAACAGAGGCTGGATACAGAGTCGGAAAAGGCTAAACGGGTCAGTACACTAAACAACAATGATTACTGTAAATCAATGAGAAAAGCAGGCTCAGTATGTCGTAACAATACCTCACAAGGCAGCATAGTAACAGACAGACGTAAATACACAGGTAATAAGGGAGATAGGTGTTCAGAATTTGATTTAGGTGTTCAGTGATTTGGATCATAAGGATGTGCTGCGTTCGTGATTAGTGGGAAGTGGTGCTTGTACCAGTGGCTGGGGGTCGAGCGTTGGGAGGAGGGCTGAGAGGCAAGCTCACAGAAATGGGCAGGATCCTCGGACTAAAGGGGAAATAAAATGTTGTTGTACCATTGGGTGTCAGTGCAAAAAAAGATCGCCTTCATTTTCATATAATACCACTGTCAGTGATGTAGTAACTTCAGTAATATAAAGACTGAAACACGCACTATAACTGTACTGAATACTTTTTTGCTTTTACAAGCGTAACAGCATACATTCAACGGAGTGTCCCTTCTTTTCATTCACTCCCTGGATCCACATGATCCTGAAGCTCAACTGCACCTCTTGTGGTGTGGAGTGGAACTGCCGGTAACTAATATAAATGTATCAGGATACCACATCCGTCCCCCCTTAAGAGAAAAAATACTCTAGTGATCACACATCATCTGTTCCCCCAAACTACTCACAAGTGTACTGTAAGGGTGATATTATACTTAATACTGTTAGCACAGAAAAAAAGTAAATAAAACAAAGCAACAGTAAACTCTTTTAGACAGTCTGATCACATTGTTGAACAGTTAACACAGGCATATTCACATGTTTCTTTTTTTTTTTTTCTAACTCCATGAACAGAGTTAAGACAAAACAAAACGAACTAGGAAGGTGGGTAGACTGCCATCCTTCCAGTGAGTCCCAGAGCTCATTCTTGCTCTGACTTGAGGGATCTCACTACTATTTCACAAAGTTTTTTTAGATTAGCAGGAGTCTGTCTTGTGCGTTCGGAGCGGCGCAGCACAGGTAGTGGAGATACTGCTGCTTTTGTCTGTTCAACAACTGAGGGGTGTGCTTGTTTTGTATCAGACTCAGTCATTCTCTCACTGACTGAAGTAGTGACGGCAAAGTCTGCAGGCAGGGCTTCCAATACTGTATCTGAGACCTGAAGACTGGGAGGCTCCTCTGTCCTCTCGGGCATGGGCGTTTCACCGCTCCCTATGGTATGTCGTTTTCTGATTTGGTCAACATGACGCCTCATGACTCGTCCATCTCCTGTCCATACTGTATAGGATACAGGTCCTGTGTTCTCTTCAATGACTGCAGGTATCCAACGGGGTCCATGACTGTAGTTTCGGGTGTACACATCATCCCCAGGAGAAAAACTCCTCCACTTACTGTGTTTGTCATGTTGTTCTTTCTGTTTGAGTTGTTTTGTACGTAACTTTAACTTCACATCAGGCAGTAGCAGATCCAGTGTTGAGCGCAATCTCCTAGACATGAGCATTTCCGCTGGTGACAATCCAGTCGTGGTTTGCCGTGTGATTCTTTAATCTAGCTATTCTTGTTTCCAACGTGTCTCCTTTTATTTTCTTGATTGCTTGTTTGAACGTCTGTACAGCTCTTTCCGTTAGGCCGTTTGACGCCAGGTGGAATGGTGTGGATGTTATGTGCTGTATGCCATTCTGTTTCAGGAATGCTTGAAACTCTTGACTGGTCAAGCAATACCATTATCTGATGCTAAGGTCTGGGGAAGGCCATGTATGCTAAAGCACTGTCTGAGCTTTTCAATGGTAACATGACTTGTTGCTGTACTGGCTGGGTACACATCAATCCATTTGGAGTGTGCATCTACAATGACAAGGAACATTTTCCCTAGGAAAGGGCCGGCATAATCCACATGCAGTCTGCTCCAGGGTGTCTCAGGCCACTCCCATGGATGTAGCGGTGCTCCTGCTGGAGGATTCCTGCTTTCCTGACATGTCTGGCAGGACTGCACTTCCTTTTCAATTTCGGAGTCCATCCCTGGCCACCAAACGTATGAACGTGCTAAGCCCTTCATCCTAGATATCCCTGGGTGTGTGTGGTGTAACTGCTTTAAAATGGCTTTCCTGCTCCTCTGCGGAACGACCACTCTCTCCCCCCAGAGCACACACCCATCTTTCACACTCAGTTCCAGTTTTCTCTGACTGTAGGGTTTGTAGATTGTATCCACCTCCCTTGGCCATCCTTTCAGACACCAGGCTAGCACTTGTGAGAGTGTTTCGTCCTTAGCTGTCCACTGTCTAACCTGTTTTGTCGTGATAGGTGGGTCCTCCATGACCTCCAACATGAGGACCTGATCTGTCTCGTCCTCTTCCTCTGTTTGTGGCAGCGGTAACCTGCTCAGCGCGTCTGCATTCGCATGTTCCGGTCCAGGTTTGTATAAGATTTTGTACTCATAAGCTCTGAGGAGTGTCGCCCACCTCTGCACTCTTGGTGACCCCATCTGTGGCACTGGCTTTTTTTCATTAAAGAGGGATATCAGTGGTTTGTGGTCAGTGCTGATTGTGAATGTTCGTCCGTAGATGTATTTATGAAACCTCTTGATCCCGAATATGATAGCTAACCCCTCCTTATCGAGCTGTGAGTATCGCTTCTCTGCTGGTGTTAGCGTGCATGACATGAAGCCTAAAGGTTTTTCGCTACCGTCTTCCATGACATGTGACAGGCGTCGCACACGAGCACCAAGTCTGTGTCTGCTGAATAGTGGCCCAGGACTTTAGCTGACTTCAGTAGCTGTTTTGAGTTCTGGAAAGCTTCTTCCTGCTCATCGTTCCAGACCCACGAAACATCTTTCCTCAGCAGCTTGTGTAGCGGGGCTAAGCGTGTAGCTAGACTAGGGAGAAATTTATTGTAGTAATTCAAGAGACCTAAATAGGCCTTTAGCTCAGTCACTGTGGTTGGCGGTGGAGCTTCCTCTATGGCTCTCACCTTGCTCTGTATGGGATGTAAGCCTTCAGCATTAACAACGTGCCCGAGGTATTCCACCTCATTTTGCAGAAATGCACATTTGCTTCTGTGAAGTCGCAGGCCGGCATCTTTCAGTCGCTTAAGTACCTCATCCAGTGTGCTCAGATGTTCAGCCTCGTCTCTTCCCGTCAGAATAATGTCGTCTAAGTAGACAGCTACATTTGGAAGGCCTTGTAACAGGTTTTCCATCATTCGCTGGAAAATGGCAGAAGCTGAAGAAACTCCGAAAGGTAGCCTACTATAGGTGAACAGGCCTGTGTGTTTATTGTGAGGTATTTCTTTGAGGCATCATCCATCACAATCTGTTGGTAAGCGTGGCTTAGATCGAGCTTGGAGAACTGTTTCCCTCCTGACAGAGTGTTGAACAGGTCTTCGACAAGGGGAATAGGGTTTTGCTCTAGTGAGGAGGCACTGTTAACGGTTAGTTTGTAATCCCCGCATATTCTGACCGATCCGTTTGGCTTTTAGACAGGAACTATGGGCGCGGCTAATTCAGCGTATTTAACAGGAGCTATAATGTCCTCCTTCAGCAGCCGATCTATCTCCTCTTCTACTTTTGCCCTCATGGCATAAGGAACTAAGCGGGGCCGATAGAATTTAGGATGTGCTTCAGCAGACACTCGAATAATTGCTTTCATGCCTTTCAACATGCCTATTTCCTGCTTGAAGACACATCCTAAATTCTATCTGCCCCGCTCATGAGTACTTCCTGTAGAGTCTGTGTCTCTGTTCTCACATTTTTGATTTCTTGCCATTTCAGCTTTAAAGCCTCAAGCAATCCTCTTCCTAACAAGCTAGGTCCTGTACCTTTAACCACCACTAGGGGCAATGTCTTTATTTGCCGCTCATAGTTGACTTCCACTTCGGCTACCCCCACTACTTTGATTTCTCCCCTGTGTATGACTTGAGTAGAAGTTTAGTTTGTCTTATTTGTGGTCGTTGCTTTTCGTTCCACATCTCATTGAACTTCATCTCGTTTATTATGCTTACACTGCACCTGTATCAATTTCAAAGTGTGCTGTTTTCTTATTCACTTCCATAGTTACTTCAGTTTTATTCTATGAATTGATGTCTCCATTTTCATGCAGTTTAATGTGAATGCTTCCTCCTCAGATCTATCACCATCCTGCTTTTCACAGTCTACATTGTGATCGATGTGGACGTGAACGCCGCTCTGCTCTGTATGTTTTCTTTTCGTTGTGGTATGCACCTTCTTTCTTTCTATTTCGGCAAGCCTTAGCTATATGCCCTACTTTCCCGCAACAGTGACACTTTGCCTCCTTAAATTTACACTCAACTGCGCTGTGTTGCTTTCCATTACATCGGTAGCATTCTTTATTTCTCTTTTTCCATTCACCCTCCTTTTTTAGTGTTCCCTCGATCTTCATGCTATTGCATGCTAGCGGTGCTTTGTGGAGGTCTTGAACATTTTTACTAGCAGCTTCTGCAGCTACTGCAATTTTGAACGCCTTCTCAAAAGTCAAGTCTGTTTCGGATAGCAAGCGTCTTTGAATCCTGCCATCATTAATACCGCATACCAGTCGGTCTCTTAACATCTGTTCCAGTGTACCACCATAGTTACATAGTTACACCATGCTAAACGTCTCAGTTCTGCTACTGTAGATGTATTGATTGTATAAGTTAGTGAACTGTTATAAGCTGTTGTAACCAATGAAGCAGAATATTAATTGTTTGTAATATGAGCTGAAACTGAAGGAGCAAGTAGGAGAATAGGAAACCCTGTTCAAGCGGTTGCCGGGGAGAGAAAGATTTAGTATGTCTGTCTTTTGAGAAACAGGACACAGGTTAGAGGAGCACACACATAGCCAGACAGACAACACAGACACCACAAGGGGGGCAAGGTGGGTACTTGCAGTTATCCTATAAGGAATAGAACTGGGATTGGGCCAAGGACATACTTGCTTTGTAAGTTAACGCCTCTATCTTTTGTGCGTAGTTGAAGTATAAAATGCTGTTTTGACTGTTGATCCTTAGACATTGTGCGGCGACACTTGTCTCCAAAAGCTTTTGTAATAAACGGAATATGCGGTACAGTAATTGACCTGACTCCTGGTGTTTTATTCTCCTTTCCAACAAACCAACTCGGGGAAGTGTTAGACTTCAACAATTTTGGGGGCTCGGTCCGGGATTGGAAAGAGGAGAAGGAATTCGATCTGGTCCAGACAACCTACGCGAGATTCACAGGTTCAGAGCCGGCTCATGATAAAGGTAAGCAGAGCCTGTTACATCTAAATCTGCATATTGGCTATGAACTAAATTTTGAACCTGTGGAAAACGTATTGGTATACTGGTTTAAATTCAGGAGGGCGAGGCAATTGGTATGGGTTCTGGGGTTGACTATCCAACGCCACTTCCCGACGGGGACGGTGGAGAGTTGCGAGTTAGAGTCTTGGCAACCAGTCGGGTTAGAGGCCCGAGGACTTAGGGGCACCTCGAAATACTTATTGTGTGTAAAGGTTCAGCTGGGTTAGAGGCCCAGGGAGTTTGGAACTCCCCGAATTTTTATAAGAGAACTGGGTTTAAGTCCCAAAAGTGTTGGGTCAGGGACCCGTTCAGCTGGGTTAGAGGCCCAGGGAGTTTGGAACTCCCCAAATTTTTATAAGAGAACTGGGTTTAAGTCCCAAAAGTGTTGGGTCAGGGACCCGTTCAGCTGGGTTAGAGGCCCAGGGAGTTTGGAACTCCCCAAATTTTTATAAGAGAACTGGGTTAAGTCCCAAAAGTGTTGGGTCAGGGACCCGTTCAGCTGGGTTAGAGGCCCAGGGAGTTTGGAACTCCCTGAATTTTTTATAAAAGAACTGGGTTCAAGTCCCAAAAGTGTTGGGTCAGGGACCCGTTAATCATTTGTTAATTATTCTGAGTCTGGGACTCACAGTAACGTAAGTCAGGTTGAAATGGACGGGGAGTTTGAGAGAGAACTGTTGAGAGAAGTGTTGAATTGTTTGTTGTCAAGGAGAAGTGAGGAGTAGAGTAAATTGTGTTTTAAGATAATTCCTGTCTGTTTGTAAGGAAGTGTGTGAAAGGAGACTCATTGGGAGTGATGCGCATAGTGGATAAATTGACAGTAGATGATAGTGATATTTGCTCGAGTTCTAGAAAAGGGACGTCTGGATAGATTGGAAGAAGGGTTAATGAAGAAAATAGCCAGATAGACAAAGATTTAGTGGGAGATGTGCCACGAGAAAGTATTCAACAGTGGACAAAGGTTTTGGTCAAGTTTTGGGTAATTATTTGTGTAAACATAGTTTTCTTTAAAGTGGTTTCATTCAATTGTTTGAAAATATTGTAAAGGTGGTCTGTTGGTTAAGTTTGAATGAGTCCAGTTAAAGGATAGTGAGAGGAGTCAAATAGATAAGACAGCTTTTGGCTGCCGTCCCAGAAAGTAGGGAGTAACTCTAAGCCTCCCAATCCAGAACACAGAGACACTCTAGGAGAGAGGTGCAAAAGATGACAGACACACCAAATGAAATTCAGGGAAGTAGATTCCCAATATTAAAATAGATTGAAATAGAGCAAAATCAGCTTCTATATTGTAATATTAAAATGGCAATTGCTTTCCCATTCCAATTGGAGAATTCTGTGTACACGAAATTGTATGAAAATTGAGCTCAGCTAAATTATGAAACACGACAAAGACATGTCAATCAACTGGCCAGTTTTAAATGTAAAGAAAATGAGGGCAACATTTATGAAACATTGGTAAAATAGTAATTCCCAATTTAGGACATTTATAAGAGATAGCCATTAGATTGGGGTTTAAAATTGTTGATTAACACATAACTTTAAATTCAGTAAGTTAATGCTAAACTCTCCAGTCAAGGTTTTAACTTTGTGTTGTGCAAGATTCCATCTTTGTTTCTCACAGAGTAGGAGCCCTGAATCCTGCAACCCTGATACACCTTGTCCAATAAAGGGGTACCTCACACAGATGGCCCAGATCATTCTAAGGCCAAACCAAGCCCAGACCTTTGAGAGACTGCCTTGGGTTCAGAATAAGAATATTGGACACTGATGGTTCCAGCTGCACCACAGTCAAGGAGAGGGTGGAGGAATGGAGAGACGCATGCAGAACAAAGAGGCTCCTACATCCATGACTGTAACAGCCAGGAGCCACTTGACTGGACATGGAAAAATTAAGGAGGAGAAAAAGGGAGGAGAGATAGAACCCCCAGCATATGAAGATGACCTTGTACTTGGTACAGACCGGGCACCATTATATCCAGTGTTACGTTTAGAGAAGGGGATATTGTCTCTAGACACACAGAACAGCAGGCCCATAACTCAATTCACAAGAAAGCAAGATAAGAGAAGGTTGAGTAGGAAGGCGGAGTCAGAGAGCGAGACAGATGCTGAGGAGGAGGTGAAACCGTTCAAGGCAAGGAGAAACCGTTCAAGACGAGGAGAGGAGGTGACTAGGAGATAATAAACAGGATGAGATAAAATCAGGCCGTACTAAAGGCAGGTTAGGTGAGGACTCAAGGTCGGGGTCGGACGATAGTGACACAGTGAGAAGGACAAAAGCTAGGCAGAAAAAGGGAAATTCACATAAAGGACAGGTGTTACTCACGGGGCAAGCAGTAGGGAGATGGACTGATTCAGACGAAGACCCTGACGCAGACATTAGTGGAGATGGGAGTAAGGGAAGAAAAACATTTTGAGTACCGTGACGTCGCCCGGTATGGCGCAGCCGGGGCCCCACCCTGGAGCCAGGCCCGGGGGTTGGGGCTCGTATGCGAGCGCCTGGTGGCCGGGCCTTCCCCCATGGGGCCCGGCCGGGCTCAGCCCGAACGGGCGACGTGGGGCCGCCCTCCCGTGGGCTCACCACCCACAGGAGGGACCATAAGGGGCCGGTGCGAAGAGGATCGGGCGGCAGTCGAAGGCAGGGGCCTAGACAATCCAATCTCTGGACACGGAAACTGGCTCTAGGGACGTGGAATGTCACCTCGCTGGCGGGGAAGGAGCCTGAGTTGGTGCGTGAGGTTGAGAGGTTCCGATTAGAGGTAATCGGGATCACCTCTACACACGGCTTGGGCTCTGGAACCACACTCCTTGAGAGAGGATGGACTCTTCACCACTCTGGAGTTGCCCATGGTGAGAGGCGGCGGGCTGGTGTGGGTTTGCTTATAGCTCCCCAGCTCTGCCGCCATGTGTTGGAGTTTACCCCGGTGAACGAGAGGGTCGTTTCCCTGCGCCTACGGGTCGGGGATAGGTCTCTCACTGTTGTTTGTGCCTACGGGCCAAACGGCAGTGCAGAGTACCCGACCTTCTTGGAGTCTCTGGGAGGGGTGCTGGAAAGTGCTCCGACTGGGGATTCTATTGTTCTACTGGGGGACTTCAACGCCCACGTGGGCAACGACAGTGACACCTGGAGGGGCGTGATTGGGAGGAACGGCCCCCCGGATCTGAACCCGAGTGGTGTTCAATTATTGGACTTCTGTGCTAGTCACAGTTTGTCCATAACGAACACCATGTTCAAGCATAAGGGTGTCCATCAGTGCACGTGGCACCAGGACACCCTAGGCCGCAGGTCGATGATCGACTTTGTTGTCGTCTCATCTGACCTGCAGCCGTATGTCTTGGACACTCGGGTGAAGAGAGGGGCGGAGCTGTCAACTGATCACCACCTGGTGGTGAGTTGGATCCGATGGCGGGGGAGGAAGCTGGACAGACTCGGCAGGCCCAAGGGTATTGTAAGGGTCTGCTGGGAACGTCTGGCCGAGTCTCCTGTCAGAGAGATCTTTAACTCCCACCTCCGGCAGAGTTTCGACTGGATCCCGAGGGAGGTTGGAGATATTGAGTCCGAGTGGGCCATGTTCTCCACCGCCATTGTCGAAGCGGCCGCTCTGAGCTGTGGCCGTAAGGTCTCCGGTGCCTGTCGAGGCGGCAATCCCCGAACCCAGTGGTGGACACCGGAAGTAAGGGATGCCGTCAAGCTGAAGAAGGAGTCCTATCAGGCCTGGTTGGCTTGTGGGACTCCTGAGGCAGCTGACGGGTACCGACAGGCCAAGCGGGCTGCAGCCCGGGTGGTTGTGGAGGCAAAAACTCGGGCCTGGGAGGAGTTCGGTGAGGCCATGGAGAAGGACTATCGGCTGGCCTCGAAGAGATTCTGGCAAACCATCTGGCGCCTCAGGAGAGGGAAACAGTGCCCTACCAACGCTGTTTACAGTAGAGGTGGGCAGCTGTTGACCTCAACTGAGGATGTCGTCGGGCGGTGGAAGGAGTACTTCGAGGATCTCCTCAATCCCGCTGACACGTCTTCCATTGAGGAAGCAGAGGATGAGGGCTCAGAGGTGGACTCGTCCATCACCCGGGCTGAAGTCACAGAGGTGGTCAAGAAACTCCTTGGTGGCAAGGCACCGGGGGTGGATGAGATCCGCCCTGAGTACCTCAAGTCTCTGGATGTTGTGGGGCTGTCTTGGTTGACACGCCTGTGCAACATCGCGTGGCGGTCGGGAACAGTGCCTCTGGGATGGCAGACCGGGGTGGTGGTCCCTCTTTTTAAGAAGGGGGACCGGAGGGTGTGTTCCAACTATAGGGGGATCACACTTCTCAGCCTCCCCGGGAAAGTCTATGCCAGGGTTCTGGAGAGGAGAATACGGCCAATAGTAGAACCTCGGATTCAGGAGAAACAGTGTGGTTTTCGTCCGGGCCGTGGAACACTGGACCAGCTCTATACTCTCTACGGGGTGTTGGAGGGTTCATGGGAGTTTGCCCAACCAATCCACATGTGTTTTGTGGATTTGGAGAAAGCATTCGACTGTGTCCCTCGCGGCATCTTGTGGAGGGTGCTTGGGGAATATGGGGTCCTGGGTCCTTTGCTAAGGGCTATCAGGTCCCTGTACAACCGAAGCAGGAGCTTGGTCCGCATTGCCGGCAGTAAGTCAGACTTGTTCACAGTGCATGTTGGACTCCGGCAGGGCTGCCCTTTGTCACCGGTTCTGTTCGTAATTTTTATGGACAGAATTTCTAGGCGCAGCCAGGGGCCGGAGGGTGTCAGGTTTGGGGACCACACAATTTCGTCTCTGCTCTTTGCAGATGATGTTGTCGTGTTGGCCCCTTCTAACCAGGACCTTCAGCATGCACTGGGACGGTTTGCAGCCGAGTGTGAAGCGGTGGGGATGAAAATCAGTACCTCCAAATCCGAGGCCATGGTCCTCAGTCGGGAAAAGGGTGGCTTGCCCACTTCAGGTTGGTGGAGAGTGCCTGCCTCAAGTGGAGGAGTTTAAGTATCTAGGGGTCTTGTTCACGAGTGAGGGAAGGATGGAACGGGAGATTGACAGACGGATCGGTGCAGCTTCTGCAGTAATGCAGTCGATGTATCGGTCTGTCGTGGTGAAGAAAGAGCTGAGCCGCAAGGCGAAGCTCTCGATTTACCAGTCAATCTACGTTCCTACTCTCACCTATGGTCATGAGCTTTGGGTCATGACCGAAAGGACAAGATCCCGGATACAGGCGGCCGAAATGAGCTTTCTCCGCAGGGTGGCCGGGCGATCCCTTAGAGATAGGGTGAGAAGCTCGGTCACCCGGGAGGAGCTCAGAGTAGAGCCGCTGCTCCTCCACATCGAGAGGGGTCAGCTGAGGTGGCTTGGGCATCTTTTTCGGATGCCTCCGGAACGCCTTCCTGGGAAGGTGTTCCGGTCCCGTCCCACCGGGAAGAGACCCCGGGGAAGACCTAGGACACGCTGGAGGGACTATGTCTCCCGGCTGGCCTGGGAACGCCTCGGTGTCCCCCCGGAAGAGCTAGAGGAAGTGTCTGGGGAGAGGGAAGTCTGGGCATCCCTGCTTAGACTGCTGCCCCCGCGACCCGGCCCCGGATAAGCGGAAGAAGATGGATGGATGGATGGATGGATGGGAGTAAGGGAGACACAGACGTATACCCTCTGCCGCGTTCGCCCCCACCAGAACATAAACTACACCATGACACAGTAGAATCAATTCAAAAGACTCAAAATAAAATGTATATGCGGTCACAAGCAGGGGAAGCTAGTTGTGCTGGGTTTCAACTGCCTCTCTTTAGAGTGGGAGGCGGCGAACCGCGATATAAACCATTGGGGCTGGGAGACGTACAGGCATTGGTAGATAAATTACCCCCGATGGGAGAGGGAGGTGGACTATGGTTGTCACAATTTGATAAACTCACAGCTGGTCAAATGTTGGCACTGGGGGACTGGAGGGCAGTAGCCGCCCGAGCCGTGTCCGCCCAGGCTATGACTGAGATAGAAAAAGGGGCCGCCACTAGGCGGAGCCCTGATAACACCCCTTTCAGTCAGGTGGTCGGGCGCATAGCCACGGCCCTGAGGGAACGATTTCCCTTGCCCGCTGGGGCCCCGATGCCCAATTTACCTTGGGAAAAAGAGCAACACCCTAGACAGTATCTAGAAGTATGTAAAGAAACATGGGCCAAACACACAGGGCACCACCCGGGGAAGGGGGGTCTGCAGCAGGAGTGGTTCAGAAGGGTGGTCTTAGAGGGACCTCCAGAGAAAATAAAAGAGGCAATGATGGCAAATCCTGACTTGCCGGGTAGTGAATCACACGTATGGGAAAGACACACAGTGCATCATTTACAGAGGGTTAAAGACGAGGAGACAGAGAAAGTCAAACAGATACAGGGACTGAAAGAGAAGTTGTTGCGCTTACAGCTGCGGGAGGCCAAAGTAAAGGCAAATGAGTGTAAAAAGAAACGTAAGCAGATGGCAGTCCTAGGCTCAGGAGAACCTGACACACCCGATTTATACCCTGTTCCCACATGGGCACCCCAACCTCACAGTGGCCGGGGGGCATTCACCGCGCCCTATCGACCAGGGACTCCGAGGGGAGGTTATGGTAGGGGGAGGGGGCGGGGTAGAGGCAGAGGGGCTCCAGGAGCCCAAGTCCCATACGGAGCCTGCTTTGCGTGTGGTGACCCGAACCACTGGTCCAGAGAGTGCCCACAGAACATTGCAAGGGGCAGAGGATACCCAAACCAAGGGGCAGCTCCAGTTCCTAACCCACACGCCGTCCCACCACCTAGTGCACCTGGACAATACCCACTCTCTTATGAGGGAGGGTGGGACCAGGAATGACGGTCTACAGGGAGGGGAGGGGACAGCGGGGGAAAAGGCAGACCCTATGCTGTCCCTGAATGTCGACGGGAAGGATTTCTCCTTTCTGGTTGACACAGGGGCCACTTTTTCCACCATCACCGCCCCTCCCGTCACAGGACTACTATCCTCCAAGACAGTGGAAGTTGTGGGGTTTGAAGGAGTGGGACAGACTTTGCCAGTGACATTTCCTCTTAAAACGATACTGGGTAAACATGGTTCACCTGCATTGACCGGGCTAACGCTTTTTCCCACTAGCAGAGAAACTTTGTGATATTTTTTCTTTCACACATAGGGGTCGACAATGGCGATACACGACCTGCTGCTGGCGGCCCCGACGGTGGCCGCCTGCATCCAAGCTACAATGACGATCCTCACCAGACTGGCTGAGAAAGGGTTCAAGGTGTCAAAAGAAAAGCTACAGCTGGTAAGGACGCAGGTCTCCTTTCTGGGCAGAGTAATCTCGCAGAAAGGAGCGGGGCTTTCCCCAGCTCACCGCACAACCATCCTCCACCATCCTAAACCCACTACTGTTCAGGAAATGCTATCATTCCTGGGGCTCACGGGGTACAACCGCAATTACATCCCAAACTATTCAGGGCTCACAGAGCCACTTAGAGCGCTAGTTAGGGAGCAGGGAATGCGTAAACTTAAAGCCACTCTCAATTGGACTTGCATGGCCGACCAGGCCTTCATTTTGCTGAAACAACAACTAGCCACCGCAGCTGATTTGGCAATTCCCAACTACACAAAACCTTTTTTTTTTTTCTAGATGTTTCTGAAACAGGTCGAGTCATGAACGGGGTCCTGTTTCAGAAAAAAGGGGGAGAAGGCCCTGAGAGAGACGAGTTAGTGAGACATCAAAAGGGGGCTTCCCCACAAGAGAAAACAATTTGGCAACAGAGAGGAGCAACAGAGACGAGCGGGCTCTGGAGAGGGCCAGACGGTAGAGTAATACTTCCACCAGCCATGCGGGGAGATACATTTGCAGAAGCCCACGGGTTGGGCCATGTAGGGCCAGCACAGATGTTGAGGAACTTGTGCCATTGGTGGCACCTGTTTATGGTAGACATGGTACGTAACTACACTAGGACATGCACCATCTGCACACACCACAACCCAAAACCGACGATCAAACCTGAGATGGGGGCATTCCCCATGACAACGAGACCTGGACAAGAGATAGTGATAGACTAGTGATAGACTAGACAAGTGTTTAGTGAACCAGTACATTCCCAGACACGGCCTCCCAGAGAAAATCAGGTCAGACAATGGGACTCACTTTAAGAACAGTGATTTACAGAAGGTAGAGAGCTTATTGGGCCTAAAACATGCTTTTGGCACTGTGTACCATCCACAGTCCCAGGGAAAGGTAGAAAGGATGAACCAAAACTTAAAAAACAAGTTGGCTAAGATATGTGCACAGACTAAATTGAACTGGGTGGATGCACTGCCACTAGCACTCATGACGATTCGATGCTCGTTAAAATCAGACCACTGGGTTCACCCCATACGAGCTGCTGACGGGGAGACAGTTTCCAGGACCTGCCGCGGGGCCTGCAGTCCCGGAAGGGGAAAAGTGGCCCAGAGATCACAGAGTGTATTTTGATGAATTGCGAGCTCTCGTTTCAGAATTCACCAACAGAGTCGGAGAAAGGAGGGATCTGCACCCACTGGACCAGAACCTGCCCCAGGCGGAGTGGATGTTGCTGAAGGTCATCAAGCGAAAGTGGTCAGAGCCAAGGTGGACGGGTCCTCATCAGGTGGTGGAGAGAACGAGCCATGCGGTCCGCCTGAGGGACAAAGGAGAGACGTGGTACCATTGGAGCCAGTGTACACCAACGCAGGAGCCAGGAAGGTCGCTAACGGACCTCATCCAAACCGGGAAGGAGGAGCTTTCCCCAGCGGGGACGGAAGAAGGACCAACACCAGCCGGACCGGTGCCAGGAGCGGACCCCAGGACACGGCGGGACTACGAGCGAGTGAAGGAGACAGAGGACGGCGTCAGGGGAATAGACTCTTAGGGGAAAGAATTGAAGAATACTGTAACAAAAGGGGGTATAGGACACCGAGTGGCTACCACTCGTACCAAGATGACAGGGTTACAGAGAAATGTCTGAGGAGATGATAGTAGAATGAAGTGGTACATGGACATTGGTGGAATAATGATGTGTGTTGTATGTAGTTACAGGTTTCCCAGGTTGGCATTGGGTCTTCATTCCCCCAGCGAAGAGGTTCGCGACCCCACCTGAGGACACCCGTTTGAGGAAATTTGGGGGATTGAATTGGACTATGTCAAGGGGTCGCATACGAGCATTCTGGGATAAGATAATCCGCTGAAGGAATGGATGATCTCGATGTTCGGCCAGTGGAGAGGTTTGATAATGTCTGTTCTTTTATCGCTTTCTACATTTGGTGCTATAATGGTTACTTGTGTGTGTTGTTGTATCCCATGCATAAGAGGGCTTGCCATGAGAGGGATCTCTACAGCCATTGAGGAGGCTCCAGGACCGCCACCAGGGATGCTGATGCCTCTACTGGAGCAGCATGACCCGGGAGAACTGGAACTTGGCGAATAGGGGTGATCTCTCTGGGGAGAGATTAAAAGGGGGAATTGTAGATGTATTGATTGTATAAGTTAGTGAACTGTTATAAGCTGTTGTAACCAATGAAGCAGAATATTAATTGTTTGTAATATGAGCTGAAACTGAAGGAGCAAGTAGGAGAATAGGAAACCCTGTTCAAGCGGTTGCCGGGGAGAGAAAGATTTAGTATGTCTGTCTTTTGAGAAACAGGACACAGGTTAGAGGCGCACACACATAGTCAGACAGACAACACAGACACCACAAGGGGGGCAAGGTGGGTACTTGCAGTTATCCTATAAGGAATAGAACTGGGATTGGGCCAAGGACATACTTGCTTTGTAAGTTAACGCCTCTATCTTTTTGGGCGTAGTAGAAGTATAAAAATGATGTTTTGACTGTTGATCCTTAGACATTGTGCGGCGACACTTGTCTCCAAAAGCTTTTGTAATAAACAGAATATGCGGTACGGTAATTGACCTGACTCCTGGTGTTTTATTCTCCTTTCCAACAAACCAACTCGGGGAAGTGTTAGACTTCAACACTATATATGCACAGACGGTCCCTGTAGGCTGGCGGGAGCACGAGTCAAAATTGTATCGCTGCACAATTTCACTCGGTTTTGGGTTGAAGTGCTCCATTATTTTTCAACTGAACGTATGTTTTTGAGCTGGGCTTATCTGGACTCACCAGGTTCCGTATGAGCTTGCCACACGGCTTCTTTTTGCCGCTGGCCCTAAGCTGTCGGCTATAGGTGCGTCCTGCTGGCGGTGATGAAACATTTGCCGCTGAATACGTCACTCCCATTTCTTGCGAGATGCCGCCGGCAATCAGCCTGCGGTCCGACTGCTTCATTTTCTCTGGCGGTTGCCTCAGTCTAATGGACCGCGGTCGTCCGGCGGCAAGACGCTTTTAAATACAAGGCTACTCTCAAAATCGACCGGCCATGTTGGTTTGGACACACATTCGCATCAGTTCGTCGCTCAATCGCGAGTTACAGCCTGCAGCCTGCAGTTTGCTAGCTACCATCGTTTAAGTAAGTACATGTTTCCTTTTTGTGTAACGCAATATTATGTTTACATTGTTTTTAGTTTATATATTTAAAATGTGTAGTCATCTTTGTTCTTGCCTAACTAGCTTAAGTAGCCTTGTCTACGCAATGTTGCTAGTACATGTAGAATTTTAACGAACTATAATAGGTAGCAAATGCTTTACATCTAGAAAGACTAAGTTTAACTTTTAGTGTTTTCTTACAAAAATAACGATGTATATATGTTGTTTCAATTATTTTGTTTGCCTGAGCAAGTATGCTGCTAGTCCAGAAGCTAGAGTGGCTAGTAAGTGTTTGCTAGCACATGCTGTTTTGCCTTTGTTACACTCGGTGGCTAGCAAGTTTTGTGCTGTGTTGCTACTGTACTGGATTTAAGGCGATTATGATTTCTAATTCTCTGAACTGCTGTACTTTTTAGGTTTGAGGAAAATTCTCTGTTCACTTGAATCACAACACTCGGTGAATACATTTTATTTTTAACAATTTCACTCTTCCACATTTGGCTGATAATGGTTCCCCCCCACAGCATAGCTACTGTATATTCCTAACGTTAACAATCCGGTTTTGTTCATGTTTTCTTGCAGATACCTTGGCCAGAGCATAACCGGTTATTTTCACCCAAGAGACCTACTGTTGGTCAATAGTTTTGGCTTTAAAGGTAAATGCATAGTTAGTCACAATGTCTAGTTACTGGGCCAAAAGGAAAATAATATTGAAAAGAGTTGAGAGGGACGAACAGGACATTCACTTGAATCACTACATGCTACAGAAGTTGCATTGATTCCAGAAAACCAGGAAAATGTTGAGCCATCTGTAGACTTCAGAGCTAGTATGTAAAATGTATTGCTGTGATGCTTAATTTGTGATCCTGTAACTAAACTATACACTTTGTTAGATTTTCTAATTTCTGTTCCCTCTTTCTCAAAAACAGGTTTCTCCCCAGGAATCCAGACTCCACTTCACAGAGCCAAGAGTTTGAGTACAAGTAAGTGATGTTATTTGTGACGTTTTTTGTCTTGGAAACTATTGCTTTTATTTAAGATTAGGAATCCTTTTATCCATAATCTGTTTTTCATTAGGGCACTTGACTTTCTGGATAAAAGGTGTCAAGGTGTGTTATACATATCATTAGCTTTGCACAGTTCAATTATTGTTTCATTACTGAATATGCAATCTCTGCAGTGAAAATAAAGCTGTTATGTTTGTTCCCCCAGCTCGTCAAGTACTAAGCTTTATACCACCAGCAGCAAATTTACCCTGGCAGCATATGGGTGAAAATGCTGGAGGTATGTAATACGTTGCGCTAAACTAAGTTTTACATTTAAGTCAAATTCATTAAATGTATGCAATTACTTCAAACATATTTTTACGTCAATGATTATCAATAGGAGAAAGTCATCGCTTTGTTATTGGCCCTTGGACGCCCCTGGCTGTGAAGGTATATTCTAGGCCTATGTCTTATTGTCCAGTGTTTTAACAGTATTGAAAATATTGCCTTTAGTAGTTGTTTTAGAATTTTTTTTTATGTAGATTTCCAGAGACTCCAGAATGATTACCAAGCTCTGAGGGAGGAGAACCAAGCCCTGAGGGAATGCAATGCACAAGCAGGTGAGAACATGCACTCTTTCTTAAATTTTACTTTTTTGTGTGTAATGTAGGTTCAGAATTACCATATGCCTTTGATTTTGTAGCTTCAGATGACAGCGATTCACTTCAAGAGCAGGTGAAGCAAGTAGGGACAATGTTGAAGACGTTTGCTCTCACTGGGCAATCAGGTACAACTTGGTATTAAACAAACAACACCTGTGGTTGTTAGTTTAATACCTGTACATGTAGTAGACCTAGATATAAATGTCGTAGTTTAGTATTTGAGGGACCAGGACTGACTACTTTATTCTTTTATTCTGGGAACCCCTGTAGGTGCTTAACCTGAAAGGAGCATCTGACCGTGAAGGCAGAAAAAGGTGCCGCACGGCTGAGAAGGACCCACAGCCAACCCCTTAAACCTAGGCTGACTACTGACACCCCAGCATCACTGAACTGGAACACTTTCTTTATCCTGCAGTCAGTAACATCAAGAAGCCAGAAGTGCCAGACTACATTCACCAAATCCACCCTGTTTTTTTTTGTATTTTAACTTTAGTATTGGCTTATTTCATTCCGTCTTAACGATTCTATTATAGTTTGTAAATTTCATACCTGTTACTTGATATTGCACATTAACTAGTACCAAATATTCTACTTACTCTGTTTTTAACATCAGCATTTTTCATTCCATCACAGTGCTTAACTGTTATTCTATTGTTAAATATAGCCTAAATCCTTGTGCCACAGGTCAGCATTGCAGTTATAATGGTCTGTTCTACTACTGTTTTTATCTCCGTATTTATATATAAATATATATGTCAAGTTGTGTTTATCACAGATACAAGAGACACAGATCTTATTGCAGCACGGTGTAAATCTTGTGCTCCAGGTCAGCAATGCCATTATAATGGTCTATTCTACTCTAGAGCTTTACTCTAAATTATTAACACTTTTCCTATTGTTAGAAATGGCTTGAAAATGTGATGTTATACCTCAATTTATTTGGTATCCTGCACATTCTTTGGTATCAAATATCCTCATTACTTGTTATGTTTACTGGTAATTATTTTCATCCCAGAGCTGTCCTTGTCATGGTGCGGTGAGCAGCAGCGCCACCGTGCCATATTTCCACAAGTTCCCATATTCTCACGAACACATCCCGGACTGTCACATGTTTCCCATCTTCCACACCAGGTCCCAATCTAGCTCGTTTGTATGTGTATATATGTTTCCCCTCTGCTCCCCACATTGTGGATCATTGTTGCTGTTGCTTGTCATTGTTGCTGTCTGTTAGTATACCGGTGAGTGTTGTTAAATTACTGTTGAATGTTGATTGTTAAGACGCGTTGTCGCGCACTTTATTTTCATCAGTAGTTAGTTTCGTTTTCCGTTCGTGTTTGGTTTGTTTGTTGTTTTAATAAAAACCCACGAACGTTCCTCCAACACTACACCGCGACGAGTTGTTACAGTCCTCTTTATATTATTAACAATTATTGTGTTTGTGTTATAATTTGCTTGTATGGCTGTTTTTCTTTTTACCAAAATTTAATTGGAAACCTGCATGTTCTGTAGTGTGTATTTATATGTATATTTTTTTCTGCCAGTTATTTATTTCAGTGATCTGACACATCTTGTTTGAATGACAGTTACTGTACTTTGAAATGTGGAATTGAAACACCAAATGGAAATTTGTCTGGTTTGATCAATCATTATTCTCGATAAACTGCATGCTATAAATATTAAATATATATATATATATATAAGCGGCAGATCGCTCTAAAATAACGGCGGTGGAACGGCGGTTGGCCCACGGGCCGGCCGCAGAACACAGGCGGTAGGAAGGCGGATGGCGCTTTTAAAAAGCGGCTGCCGCTGGCGGTGAACCGGCAAACGTGTTTGTGATTAAGATATTCTGACGCTTCTACTGTCTTTGGAGGACCGCCTCCGGTCCGCCGACTCATTGCTCTCTGGGTGTATGTGGCTGGTCTGAATCAGCTGTCACTTTATCCCACAACTTTGTCTCCGTCCACAAAATACATCACTGTTTACTAACACAAAGGCCATTTATCTATTCCAGGTACGCTAAGAACATACTTGACAAGCGTCCTTGAGAGTATGGTCTTGCAAAAACGGACAGAGAACCCACCTACAGTGGGGAGAACAAGTATTTGATAAACTGCTGATTTTGCAGGTTTTCCTACTTACGAAGCATGTAGAGATCTGTATTTTTTATCATATGTACACTTCAAATGTGAGAGACGGAATCTTAAACAAAAATCCAGAAAATCACATTGTATGATTTTTTAATAATTACTTTGCATTTTATGACCTGTCAGTATTTCTTTAAGAAGCTCTCCTGTTCTCCACTCATTACCTGTATTAACTGCACCTGTTTGAACTTGTTACCTGTATGAATGACACCTGTCCACACACTCAATCAAACAGATCCAGCCTCTCCACATTGGCCAAGACCAAGGAGCTGTGTAAGGACATCAGGGATAAAATTGTAGACCTGCACAAGGCTGGGATGGGCTACAGGACAATAGGCAAGCAGCTTGGTGAGAAGGAAACAACTGTTGGCACAATTATTAGAAAATGGAAGAAGTTCAAGATGACGGTCAATCTCCCTCGGTCTGGGATCTATGCAAGAACTCACCTCGTGGGGCATCAATGATTATGAGGAAGGTGAGGGATTAGCCCAGAACTACACAGCAGGACCTGGTCAATGACCTGAAGAGAGCTGGGTCATGGATTAAAATCTTGCAGCACACGCAAGGTCCCCCTGCTCCAGCCAGCACATGTCCAGGCCCGTTTGAAGTTTGCCCATGACCATCTGGATGATCCAGAGGAGGAATGGGAGAATGTGGGCTGATGAGACAAAAATAGAGCTTTTTGGTCACAACTCCACTCGCCGTGTTTGGAGGAAGAAGAAGGATGAGTAAAACCCCAAGAACCAACCGTGAAGCATGGAGGTGGAAACATCATTCTTTGGGGATGCTTTTCTGCAAAGGGGACAGGACGACTGCACCGTATTGAGGGGAGGATGGATGGGCCCATGTGTCGCGAGATCTTGACCAACAACCTCTTCCAGCATGACAACCCGAAAGGAGTGGCTCCGTAAGATGCATCTAAGTGTCCTGGTGTGGCCCAGCGACAGCCCCGAAACCTTTGTTTTAGATTCCGTCTCTCACAGTTGAAGAGTACCTGTGATAAAAATTACAGACTTCTACATGTTTTGTAAGTGGGAAAACCTGCAAAATCGGCAGTGTATCAAATACTTGTTCTCCCCACTGTAGAGGCAGTCCTTAATTACTAAGCGATTTATGAGTTTAGAAAAATCTTAGAAATTGGTTGTTATTCCCCCTTAAAAGATGTTGATTAAACTAATGACGTGTTTAATTTCTCTAATCTAGTGACAGCCAGAGAACATTTTTGAAAAAAGAAATTGTGTCATTTTGTCTTTTTTTATTAGGAAGAGGGGTGCTTATCCCTGGTTGTGTGTTACTCTATGTTACCATAAGTCAACATTAAAATATTGTAACTTTGGTTTTGATAAAGATATCTCAGTGATTAAAACATATGTATTTCAGGAGTGTTCATTGTTCACAAAAATATACATTCCCAAAAGCAAACATTTCACCAGGCTGTTACACAATAATCAACATGCTATTCTTATTTTTTTTTCTTTATTCCTCTTAAGTTTACTATGTTCTAGGTAAAACATAAATAAAAAGTTAATTGTATTCCTAGTTGCATTGCATTTTCTAAAGCGTCATACAGTACTAAACATGGAAATGAAAACCACACACCTACGCGCTTGCTGTCAGAAAGTAATTGCCAACATCGCCCACGTGTGTGTTAAAATATTGGTGGGCACAACAACACATTTTTACTGAAGCATTTCTAAAGCTCAGGGAAACTGTTTCTTATTCTTATGAGACAAAAGTATATTAAAGGTATTTTTGCATGCTGATCAAGTACTGTAGAGATAAAGGTACAGGCTTGCCTATCATGTAATATTGTGTCCTGCAGGAGCTTGAATAATTTAAGTTGTGACCGTTGGCATGCACTCTCATATGACTGTAAACAAGAACATGGTGACATTCTGAAATGAGCTTGTCAATAATGTAAAAATACGTACAATTCTCAGGTGGTTGTTGGTTCTGTTTTAGTCCATCTTCTAGTCAAGCATTTCATCAAACTTCTTGTTTTAGTCTGTAGTCCCTAAAACTGCTCTTGCACTATTTCTCACTCTCTCTACTTCTCACTTTCTCGCCTTCATTCTCACAGCCGCCTTCTCCATCAACTATGCTCCTTGCAGGCAGCACTGCACTGAGCACACGGAGACAGGCTCCACCCCTAACAACCAAAGACTCATCAATGCAAGTGAATAACAAACAGCAGAATTTTTTTTTTTGTAAAATAATACAATAATAATAAATCTATTTGTATGGAGCATTTGTAGTACAATTACATAAATAAAAATAGAAATTCATTGAAATAATTATAAAAATATGTAAAAATAGTAATTGTAACCATATTCATACACAGTCCCCTTATTTCATGGGCACAAATGTAATTGGACAAATGAACACAATCATACATTTTATGTTCATTTTTAATACTTTGTGAAGAATCCTTTGCAGACACTGACTGCTTGAAGTCTGGAAGGCATGGACATCATTAGTAAATCCAGGACTCCAACTGTCACTTGTTACGCACGCCTCCCGGAGGAGAGAGCGCAACACCCCGCTACACGTAAAACACCCTATGACTTGACAGAACGGGTATGGGGTCATGGGTGCGAGAATGGATGACAGAGACAGGATTACCGTTTTCAGCACTATTTAATGAACGTAACGGTAATTCAGGGAAAAGGGGCTGGACGGAACCAAAGCAAAGAACATAAAGGTAAACCCAAACCCTCTAAACCTACCTTACCTGTCAAACCAAGAACTTACCTAACTAGCACCTCTTGCGCCGGTGCTCTAACCAAAATACAGGGGGTGGTCCGCCCAGGTCTTACCTAGTGGTTTTAGACAGAGTAAAGCTATGGGAGGTGTATGCCCCAGGGCCTCTTGCCTAAAGCACAAAGGCGTTCCCCTTCCCCCTGGAAACAAATGAAAAAGGTTTAAACACAAACAAATGCCACAACACACAATGGACATAAAGCTGAACACAGACACTTGCCACAACACTTAATCACAAACGTTCTTTCTACCTTACAGATCAAAAGCAACAGCATGTGTGTCTCCCTCTGAGACACTAGAACTGTGGCTTATATGCAGGCTAAACCAGCTGTACCCACTGACGAGCTGGCATAGGGGCTCTCCGATCAGCCCAAATCCGACCAATCAGCTGCAACCGGCGATCAGGAAGCCAATTAGCCTGCAACCACCACATAGAACACAAAGGGACAAAACCACATACGAACACAGAGCAAAAGAAAGCACTGGGGACCTTGTGACAATTGATTGACAAGCGGGGCGGGACTTCCGGTTTGGGGACATGATTTCGGGTTTACGGACAGGACTTCCTGTGTGGCGCATGCTGTAGGTGGGACTTTCGGTATGACGTATGCATGTCCGGGGGTGTGAGGTTTGTAATTTTTGGTGGCAGTGATGTTTAACAATAGGGCCCCAAGGTTCAGGATTGTTAAATTCCCAAGGCAAGAGATGTTACAATTATTAACGATAAGTTTGATGTTCAACAAAAGGGTTCCAGGTTTCATGAATGCTAAATTCGCAGGCAATTGATGTTACCATAAGTGGGTATGTAATATATGTTTTCTTTTCATGTTTTTTACAATGCTTGTGTAACATGGAGTTGTGCAGTGTGTGACTTTTAACAACTATAGAATTTTGTATGTGAGCGCATTTATTTAATCTAGCTTTTTTGCGTAAGATATAAAAAGCCCACTGGCCAGACGCTTTGCAGAAACGCTCGGCGGCCGCAGCAGCAAAACGCTAGTGGGCCACCGGTGGGCCACTGGCATGTTGCTTGCTGGGAATAGGTTACTTGATGTTACTTACCAGCTATATTTGGAACCGTACTGTGCTGCGGCGTTAGCATTTTGTTAGCATTATCATTGAATTCAGACCACAAAACCATGTTTTTTTCAACACAAATGTTTTCTGCAAACCCTTTTCTTACACAAATACACATTGTTTCACAATAAATGTGAACAGAACAATGAAATAATTCACCTTATGTGCATACAGTCCAATATGTTTATGACACCCATTATTTTTCATTGATACCAGGCGATACCCCAGTAAGCAATCGCTGGCGCGCCGCCGGCGTTTTGCTGCTAGTGGCCCGCCGGCGGCTATAATGTCATACAGCCAGCGGGCCACCAGCTTTTGCCGCTTTTCTCCTGATCTCAATTTGCATAAGCTAATTTGAGTCTCAGGCGGCTTTCCACCAGCAGCCCGACTGCGTTACGCTGGCGGCTAACCGCCGAAAAGAGAGCGTGCACTTTAGTCTGCTGTATCTGCTTGTGTTGCCATTTTCTTCCAGCAGAGATGCTATTGTACACCTTTTATTCTTGTACTGATTATTTGATTTATTTTAATATTGTTAAATCTTAGTGTACAGAATTTTGGTCAATGTTGGTAGTTTATAAATAAAATAGACTTTGACTATTTCACTATTGTTTGTGTAGAGGACCTTTGTGTAGACATGTACAGTAAACACATTTCGTCATTGCTTACCATAATATTTTCACGAACTAATGGGTATTTTTCACTACATGGTACCAGCTCAACTCGTCTATAGCCTCGACTTCAATGCTTCATGGGGGACAGTTCTTTACTCTGTTTAAACACTGCCGTGTCCGTAGAAGGCGCTATAGTAGCGAATTGCACATGTGTAAGTCAAGACCATGAGGCTATGGGTAAGAACGCCATTTGGATTCCATGCTGTTGTACCGTGCAAACGGTACAATTTGATGAACTCCCGAAACAAACAAAGATCAAGGATTTTTTGGACATCAGACTGAAAATTGTTGAACACCGAGTCACCTACATAGCTATGGTGAGTTCTGTTCTGCGATATAAATAACTAGCGTTAGGTGTTGTTAGGTTACTGAGTAAGAACGCAATGACTGTTTTGTATTAAACAATGACTGTTTGCAATATTCTATTAATATTCAAATTATTTAGTCAAGTTACTGGTAGCTGAACGCAAGTTCTAAACCATTGGCGGGAAAACAAGTTATAGAAACTGAGCTTGAAAAAAACTGCGTTGTCCTGAGATGAAATACCTATAGTAACCCTTGTTTATTCGTGTGCCAACAAGTTTGGTTGCTTACTATTTTTTGTTTCTTCGTTTATCCTCAAGTTCGGATGTTTTGTGCTTCTTCGCATATCAACAGTTGAACAGGTATGGTAACATTGTTAGTTAACTTGTCTAAATCGTGTTTCTTAGGGTATCAACAAGTTAGAATTTTATAATATGTGCTTACTCCTTGTAACTTTAATCAACTGATACCTAACGTTGGCTGAATCATGTTTCTTTGTGTAACCTTATATAACGTTACTCTTGGCAGTAAATTTAGATAGACTAGCTCAACCTGGACCTGTTGCAATTCCATTACTGAGGTGTCTGTGTATCCACATTGTTCTTAGCTAGCCTGTGTGTGTCTTATGCTGCTGGTTTTTAAAACTTATTTTCTAAACATTGCTTTCAGGTGATGACGTTTTCTGTAGTTTTGTTCCCGGAGGAGGATGACTGTGTGGCAGCAGTTCCACGCCAAGTATGTGAATTACATGTTGATCTCGTAATTGCTACAATGTTTACTTGGTTTCACCATATATACCTGTTCACCAACTTTTATGTTTATTTTTAGGATGGAGCAAGCACAGTACTCCAAGGCACCAGAGAGGTACTCTAAGGCACCAGAGAGGTACTCCACGCCACCATGTAGAGGATGGCTACATAGGTAATTGTCGGTTCATTCACTTAACCCAGATGCTTAAATTGTTATTAAAGCATGTTGCTTCCAATTTTATTTGTCATATTTTTAAGAGCAAGAAGGCAGAGGGAGGGGGAGGTTTTAGCTCTGTACATGAATGTAAGAATGAACATTTTGGTGGACACTGTGATTTGAGTTCTGATTGTAAAATTCCTAAATAATAAGATATTTAGGAATGAATAATTAACTGTCTTTACTTTCAGAACATTTGGAAAAGATCAAGTGGCTGACTGAAGAGAAGGTCGAGCTGAGGGCACAGCTGGCTCTACAATCAAGACTATAGTTGCGCTAGCATGTTGTCTTCATGAAACATTTAATTTGTCTTGAATGTCATGCAATTCTCAAAATCATGTCAGACCATTTAAGTACAATATCTGATTATTGTATTACAGGAGCCATAAGGAAGAATCTTTCCAACTGGGATGCCACTAATGAGGCTGTCCAGAACCAAGTGCCCAGGTACCAGAAAGGGGCAGCTGACCGTGCAGGTGGGAGATGTTGCGGCGGTACAAGGGACCTGCCGTGAATATGAATGACCTCTCCAGCACAACCAACATTGCTGCTAAGCTGCTGTAATGTAGCCTATTTCTTATTTATTTATTTTTACTGCTGCTATGTACAGTGTTATATACACTCACCTAAAGGATTATTAGGAACACCATACTAATACTGTGTTTGACCCCCTTTCGCCTTCAGAACTGCCGTCATTCTACGTGGCATTAATTCAACAAGGTGCTGAAAGCATTCTTTAGAAATGTTGGCCCATATTGATAGAATAGCATCTTGCAGTTGATGGAGATTTGTGGGATGCGCATCCAGGGCACGAAGCTCCCATTCCACCACATACCAAAGATGCTCTATTGGGTTGAGATCTGGTGACTGTGGGGGGCCATTTCAGTACAGTGAACTCATTGTCATGTTCAAGAAACCGATTCGGTTTCTTGAACATTCTTGAACATTCTTGAACATTTCTAAAGAATGCTTTCAGCACCTTGTTGAATTAATGCCACGTAGATTCGAGCTTTGTGACATGGTGCATTATCCTGCTGGAAGTAGCCATCAGAGGATGGGTACATGGTGGTCATAAAGGGATGGATATGGTCAGAAACCATGCTCAGGTAGGCCGTGGCATTGAAACGATGCCCAATTGGCACTAATGGGCCTAAAGTGTGGCAAGAAAACATCCCCCACACCATTACACCACCACCACCAGCCTTGTAACAAGGCATGATGGATCCATGTTCTCATTCTGTTTATGCCAAATTCTTACTCTGAATGTCTCAACAGAAATCGAGACTCATCAGACCAGGCAACATTCTTCCAGTCTTCAACTGTTCAATTTTGGTGAGCTTGTGCACATTGTAGCCTCTTTCTCCTATTTGTAGTGGAGATGAGTGGTACCCGGTGGGGTCTTCTGCTGTTGTAGCCCATCCGCCTCAAGGTTGTGCGTGTTGTGGCTTCACAAATGCTTTGCTGCATACCTCGGTTGTAACGAGTGGTTATTTCAGTCAAAGTTGCTCTTCTATCAGCTTGAATCAGTCGGCCCATTCTCCTCTGACCTCTAGCATCAACAAGGCATTTTTGCCCACAGGACTGCCGCATACTGGATGTTTTTCCCTTTTCACACCATTCTTTGTAAACCCTAGAAATGGTTGTGCGTGAAAATTCCAGTAACTGAGCAGATTGTGAAATACTCAGACCGGCCCGTCTGGCACCAACAACCATGCCACGCTCAGAATTGCTTAAATCACCTTTCTTTCCCATTCTGACATTCAGTTTGGAGTTCAGGAGGTTGTCTTGACCAGGACCACACCCCTAAATGCAATGAAGCAACTGCCATGTGATTGGTTGATTAGATAATTGCATTAATGAGAAACAGGTGTTCCTAATAATCCTTTAGGTGAGTGTATAATCTAGGTGTGTGTCTTAAAAATACAGACCCATAAGCCTGTAAATGTAATCAAAGTATTCAAAGTCATCAGTTATTATATAAGAGAGAAAACTAATTTTAAACTCCTGATTGATATTGTAAGCATGTGAACTTATTTTAAACTCTTGATTGATATATTAAGCATGTAAATTGATTTTAAACTATTGATTGATATTGTAAATAAATTCTCCTCAACCTTTTCTATAAGTGTCTGATGCATACTTAATAACCATAATAACGAGAATTAGGAGGATGGAGTAGTAATTAAAAATATATATTTTAAACCCTCTCACCCAGGGTCTTTTGGAGGAAAGGAGCGACTTCAGAGAGCTATTGCGCAAGAAACAGGAATTAGTATAGGTGACGGACCCAAACGCACTCTGGAAAGGAGTTCTTTAATCGTACATTAAAAAAATTAATTAACGAGCACAATATTATCCATTTTGCTACGGGTTGAGATTTAAAAGTTGAACGTCATAACAGGACTTTGACGGAAAGGATTTGACGGTATTTTACAGCTCATTACACACGGTGTTATGTCGATGTGATTCAAGACCTGGTAAAAACATACAACAGTTATCACAAGAACATACATATGAGACTGTAACAAGTAACATCCGTGAACACACTTGACGTCTTTACGGTTGGTTTCCCCTTCGTAAAAAGTAAGCTTTTAAATAAAAAAAAAGGCGATATTGTGTGTCTCAAATTTGTGAGGTGTTTTTGATAAGAAATATTTACAAAGTTCCTCTGATTAATTATTTTCAGTGATCTTACATAGAAGCTAAGCGATTATGATGGAGTCTATCGAGGGTACCTTTTATGAACAAGATAACTAAAGACAACGTTTTTTACGTAGGTTAGATTTTGAAATGAAAAAAGTGAAAGGAGAAACACATATTTGGCAGGTGGAAAAACTGGAAGTAAAAGTTCAACAGCTGGGTCCTAGAGTCAGAAGAATTGGACACAACAGGATAAAACAACTACCGCTAGGGTGTGTTGTTCACAACTGATTTCAACAATCATGGAAACCTCAGGTTTTTATCTGACTCTGTCCAGCAATGCCTCAGCCGAAATATATCCAAACAACAAAAGTTATAATTTCACTAACATTTTGCCAAACTGATAGAGCTACAGGGGAGCTGGGAGATAGGTCTCGTGGGGTTTATATACCCGCATATTTGGACAAATATCCTGGAAAATTATTTCGTTTTTCTACAAAATAGAATCTAAACCCCTTGAAGCCATCAGACTCTAAGCCAGTTACTATAAAAACATAGGAGCGGTTGTCTATGGGATGAACCAGGCCTTAAATGATAAGATTAAGAATGTGTTTTTAGGTTATGAAAATTTTCAAAAGCGAGTAAAACTTGTGAGTGAGGAAACCCAGTCAGCGATCAAGACTCAAGGCAGTTTAACTTACATATTAAGGATAATTTGAGCCTATTACCAGTAGACATACATGCAGGATTTTATAGCATGTTTGTGTACACAGATATTATATATTTTCAAAGGGTCAAAGACATTTTTCACTCCTACGGACAGTTCATATAGACGCCACACTATGTACCTGTAACCAAGAAGTATATTGAAAACATACAGCTTGACATTAAGACAGATCAGAATAAAAATATAGTGTTTGATTGTAATGTGATTGTACCGGTCGAAAGTGGAGTTAAACAGTCTTATTTACATATTTAAAAATGTTACACAATCCACAACTTGACCCTAACTGGTACATATCTTATTATGTTGATCAAGTAGGGAACGGACTCCCTGGTTATTTTGGCACCCCTACTATGTATGGTTCAGGGGTTGGAGGTATATTTCGTCATCTGTTTAGAATGGTTTTACCACTAATGAAAAGAGGCTTTAGTATAGCTAAGCCACATCTGAAACATGCAGTGAAACTTATTGTGGGCGAGGTTCTAACCAACATAATAAGTAAACGTACAGCATCAGACCAAGAATAACAAAGAGGTTCCAGTGGACTCATGATGTTAGTTCCCAGAACTAAAAAGAGACCCCTTGGTGTGCGGATGCCTCCCCCTAAAAAGCCAAGGACAGCGGTTAAAATAAAAGAAGCGGCGCAAAGTTAGGATGTCTGCAAAAGGAATATGTGAAAGTATTTCACATAACTGCTGTTTTACATCGAATGTCAACTGAAGCAATAAAAACAGAGCTCAACCTATTTTCAGCCCCCATGACAAAATGTTATATATATAGTGCAAATTATGTTGAGTTCATGCCGATCTTGGCCCTTACAATATATAATTGTTTATCCCCGGTCATGGTGAGCAATACTTAGACCTGAATAACACTCTGCTAAACATCAGCATCAAAGTGACCAAGAAAGATGGCGGTAATATTCCAGCTGATGCCAAGGTGGCTCTCATTAATTATCATCTGGGCACCATCTTTTCACAAGTGGACGTGACATTAAGAGATCGATTCATCAGTCAAAGCAGCTCTAACTACCCCTACAGGGCAATAATGGAATGTTTACTAAATTACTCTGTGGACACACTAAATAAGCAATTTGCAGCCGGCTTGTTTAACAAAGATTCAGGAGGCGGTATGGAGTCCGTCAACCCGCAGCTGCTCCACCGGCTGCAAAAAGAGGGTTGATATCTTGATTGGTTACACTAGAAATTCCCAAAGGGTTGTACTTTTGGGAGCAATACATCACGAAAATTTATTTCAAGAGCGTGTATTCCTAAATGCTGTTGATTTAAGAATCAAGTTATCAAGAGCAAAAGATAAATTTGGTCTGATGTGCAGCCGACTGAGATTTTAGCTTAAAAGTGCTGAATGCCTCGCTGTTAATGAAAAAAGTTTCTGTATCTCCGGCCTTTCGTTTAGGCCATTCTCAAGCCTTAATGAAAGGAAATGCCCTTTACCCCATTCAAAGAATTACCATGAAAACATTCAGCATACCCAGAGGCTCTAGAATTTCCAGTCAGGTCAACCTGTTTTTGGGATCGCTACCCCACTACATTGTTATCTGACTGGTTGATCACGAAGCCTGCAATGGCAGTTTAGATTTTTTTTTTAAATCCATCATTTCAATGCAGAGTATGTAGCCTCTGTCAGGACGTACGTCAAATTCCTGCTAAGGCCTTCCAGCCAAATTTCCACAACGGCCTATGCGTTAGATAATTTTATTATCTATACCTGGCTATGGGGAGACATTTAAAAGATCTGGCCTTGTCCGTTGAGAGAAAAGATTACGCATATGGCTATTCCATGTTCGCTTTCAACTTATCCCCGAATGATGACAACACAGGAAACCTTTCACCGGTCTCCACAGGCAGCCTGCGACTGGAAATGCACTTCAAGGAACCCTTAGACCGGACGGCTACTATGATTCGTGTACGCATGCTCCGATTCCATCTTGGAAGTAAACTCCCGAAGACAAGTCTTGGTGGATTATTATTAATAAAAACCAAGATGAACACCCAAGAGATTGAGAGTTTTATGCAACGAATGGTCGGAAAGTGGTTCCACGGAGTATGGGCTTTACCTAAGGATACTTGTAGTAATAGGCCCGCTATGTTCATTTTTAATAACCATCCTAAATACATGCCTGGGGAACACTGGCTCGCCGTGACTTTAGAAAAATCACAATCCACCAGGATCAATAAAACAACTTTTCCCAATCAATAAAACAACTTTTAATCAGAAACAGATTCAAGATATATTACAGCACTAAACAAGTACAGAATGAATTTTTCTACAACTTGTGTTCATCATTTTATTTTCTATCTCTGTCAAAGAGCGATAGTTACTTTTGTAACTCCAGTTCTATGAGTGGAGCATCTCCCATAGGGGCTTCGCTCCTATTGGTTTACCCCTCTGGTCACTGAAAATGTAAAAATTCAAATCACACCTCTCAAATCACACCTCTTTATTAGTCAGCTTTCATTCACAGTGAGTGTCATCATGAGCAAGAGGAAGGGTGGCAGTGACATTCATACATTTTTTGGGCATCCTCAGAAAAAAAAATATTATCTGAGAGCAGTGAGAAAATGAGTACCAGTCAGAAGTAAGATGTGAGACAATTTTTATTGATAACAATCATTGCCATTCAGATCAGAAATGGTTAGTAATCCATTCCTGAACATCATGGCAAGAAACACCACTTGTTTACTGATAATATTTCTTCCATGTTCACTCTGGTGCGTTTTAGAGTAAAGAGAGTGAATTATGGCACTTTTGTACTAGGTCATGAGCATTTAGTTTGATTAATTGAAGATCCAATCGCATTTGAGTTTACCTTTTCTCAACACCCATTGGAAACAACTCTAGCCCAAACGGTTTGAATCCCAGCCTGTTTAAATGTAGTGTTTAAATGTATGTTCACAGGATCAGGCAGCTGTGCAAGGATAGGGTGAACTAACACTGGGCTTGTGTTTTTTATGTGAGATCTGTCTGTGTTAAAACTGAAGTACTTTTTTTGTATTAAAGGTCCCCTGACATGAAATGTTCATTTTGTGAGGTTTTTTAACATTAATATGAGTTCACCTAGCCTATATATGGTCCCAAATTTTCTAAAAATTCCATTCGGTGTAAATTGAGCATTTTCTATCTTTCTCTGACTTGGAGAAAACGGAGAATCAAACAGGCTGATCTGGACCCGTCTCTTTGTGACGTCGCAAGGAGAAATTGTTAACTCCCATGGTAACTCCCCTTTTTCTGCTTTGCCCGCCCAGAGAAAGAATTTAAATAGAGCCAGGTGTGAGGCACACGTGTGTGAGCGCGACTTCAATTTGTCTACGCGACGAGGAGGGGCATCATGGCTTTTGAGCGAAGGAAACACAATAATTGCTCAGTAATAGGATGTAGAGATGAGCAACGAAGCCTTTTTTTACTTCCTTCGTACATGCCACAGAAGAACCAGTGGAATGATTTCATTTTCTCCGGAAAAGCGCCGACACAGCTTCCCAAAGTTTTGCATGTCTGTGGCAAACATTTCACCGACGACTATGTACATAATGTTACACAACAAAATTATTTACTCCTGCGAGCACATAAATATATAGGCTTTATATATCTTGTGTAACGTGACTTCATGATATGAAGGGAGAATTTTTACATTTAAAAAAACCCTCTTCTCTAAACTAGAATATTTACTGATATAGATGCTAACATAGGTTTAAAATCATCACAAATCAGAGAAACATGAAAAGGCAAAAGCAGATTAGCTTTAGCTTTAATTACATGATAATCAGACATCCTAACAAAGTATCATATAGACATAATATTTTTAACTAACCATTCGGAAACATCCTTCTGGAGGCGCTGAGTTGCAACTTCTTCATCCGTTGCTTCTCCATCTGGATCGGATTCTGGGTCAAACTGAAATGCTTCAATGTGTCTTCGTGCCATTGCAATATGATCCAGACATACCGGTAAACATGCACGTTACCTTTGCCGCAAGATAGTAAAAGCCACGCCCACCCACCACCTTGCCCCACCTTTTTCATCCTCATTAAAATTTAAAGTCACAGACACCAATACGGGCCGTTTGAAGGAAGCTCATTCTGTGACTGTATTGTAGTGGCTATAATTCTGCAGCAAGGCTGAATTTTTGAAAAAAGATTTCAGATACAGTACTAGGGACCACTATGGCCTATATTAAAGCCTACAAAAAGTAGCATGTCATGGGACCTTTAACACATTGCTGTTTTATTAATCTGGACTGTGGATAAATGCCGACCATATCAGATGGTCCCAGGCCTGCATCTGAAATACCTCTGTATACGGTGTACTGCTGCTAAGGAAAAAAGTGGTTGGCTCTTGCAGTGGCAGAGATTTTTTTTCCTGTGCCCAGGAAGTGATGCATTTGTCATATCAAACAAAGAGCTGAGGCTGAATTTGATTTTTTTTTTATTTAAGAAGTTCAGAACAGAGATGGGGACAAGTCACACATGGTCAAGTCCAAACAAGTCTCAAGCCTTAACCCTCATGTCTCGAGTCAAGTCTCAAGTCACAGTTCAGATAAATCAAGCAAGTCAAGTCAAGGGTTCACCCAAAGCAAGTCAAGTCGAGTCCTTATAAGTTTCAAGTCAAGTCAAGTCACAGTACTAAAGAGATGAGCACACACACACACACACACTGTCCTCTGTTTCTGACGTGCGCTCGGTACGAAGATTGATTTCAAAATCAAATATTTTTCTCCTCCGCGGTACAATTTTTTGGGGGGACGAAGCGGAGGGATCTTGAATCAGCCTGAAGGGTTGTATTCGCTATAACAACCGCCTCGCTATACCTTATCCCGCTTATTACATGGCTACCTACCAAATAATTCAATAATTTGACCCAAAATGTTGATTTCAAAAGGAATTTATTGATTTAAAAACGATTGTATTGCTTCCTCTAGAAAATAGTCCGTTCCGTCTCCGGTTAGAATCCTGCTGCGTCCATAGCAACGCGCTGTTTTTCATGGCAACGGTCTGTTATCAAGAAATAACACGCATTCTGCGCTGGAATTCAGCCAATCCATGTAATAAGGGCTAATAATGACAACCTTATAAACTAATTATTGTGACCGAAAAACTGCCTAATATGTCATTACGCTGTAATTATTCTTGTCTGTATGAGTAAAAAAAAAAACCTCTTCGAAATGTTTAGGTGCTAGTAATCACATCGGCGCCTCCATGTTAGCCTTTCATGCAGTAAAGTTAACTGTTATGGTGTAAGCACAATGCTTTTTAGTTTCCACACGCAGTCCACAAACACTTGAAAATGCGCACATTTAATACAGACATTATAGCCTACGTGTAATAATATACATGCCCGCTCATTTTAAGATGCCCATCAACATTAAAATTCAGGCTATGCCACTGTTATAGTCAAATTCCCTTACATCTATTTACCAGACGTATTCAGTAATGATAATGGTCACATTTCTAACAAGAAAAAAAACAAACATAATATGCAACCAAGGCCAAATTATGACAAACAAAAGATTAATTCATTACATTAGTAACTTAATCGTTATAGATCTTAGTGAAACTGAATATAAAGAGATTTATTTCTTACCTTTCCTTGTGGTTCTTAAAATGACGAACGTTGTTGCATATTTTGCATCTGGCAAATCTTTTTTTATTCACACGGTCCAGTTCAAAGTCCTTGTATCCAAACGATACTATTTGTGGAGCTCGACTAACGTTACTGTCAGCCATGTTTGGCGCGGTTTGAATTGTGCAGCGTTAAAGGCACACACGCTGATTAGTGGTGCTGATGTCACAACATATAAAATAATTTTATTGCTGTGTGTTTATTATAAGTTCAAGTCATTGTCGAGTCTTCCACTTCAAGTCAAGTCAAGTCTCAAGTAACTTGTTCTCAAGTCAAAGTCAAGTCAAGTCATTTTCATACTTTAATCAAGCAAGTCACAAGTCCTGAAAATTGTGACTGGAGTCAGACTGGAGTCAAGTCATGTGACTCGAGTCCCCCACCTCTGGTTCAGAATGTAACAGTACCTAAGAAAATAGGGTTTAGAACAAAATAAAGCAAATCTACTAAAAGACAGGCAGGTAGACACCTTTCAAAAACACAAGCAAACATTGGTGTGCAGCTGCCTATCCTTGATGGATAGAACTCAAGGAGCAACATTTTTAATAGAACCAAAGGAGCAACATTTTTAACCGAAAAATGTCATGACCCGGGGGACAGTGAAGTCTCACTTCGCCTTCACCACAGTGGAGGGTCGGTTGGAGACACTGAGCAGGGGCATCCCACCCCTGGAAACTATGCTGGCGTCTTCCCAGGTCCCGGGATTGAGCACTTGGACCGACAAGTGCCCAGCCCTGCCGCCTGTGAGGGACCGTGTCTCCGCCAGATTGGCGGAGAAGCAGTACACCCTCTCCGTGGAGTCTCTCAGGCCTGCAACAACGTGGCAGCCATGGCCTGGATGACTGAGGGTGAGCGAGGCTGGGGTGAGCGAGGTGTCCCCGGCTGGGGTGAGCGAGGTGGCTCGCGCTTCGACGACCATCTTGGAGCTCACACAGCCCAACTCCTTCTCGGCCGGTGTGATGGTGACAGCTGTCATGCAGGTTAGGCACCTGTGGCTGGCGCTCACCTCCCTGAAGGAGCCGGAGAAGGTTCCTTTCCTGAACGCTCCGCTGCAGGAGGACACACTTTTCGGTGCCATGGTCACTGAGGCCCTGGTGCGCCCAAAGGACAGGGAGGAGCGGCTCCATCTGGGTCCCTTCTTGCCGGTCCCTTCCTCCTCCGTGGCGTCCGCGGCCCTTCCTGAGGTTTCGCGGAGGCCTGGAAGTCGACTGCGTCACCAGACGCAGCATCGCCGTGCCAGGTCAGCGGGCGCGTCTGTGCCGGACGCGGCACGCCCAGCACAGCGTGAGGTGAGGGAACCTCGCCCCCTGAGGTCGTCCCCTCCAACTCCTTCCCGCCGACAGAACGATGGGGGCCGGAAGGTCCCACCGTTCTAGAAACAGTGTACCTGACTCTTTGGGGGGAGTGTCTCCCGGACGCTCCTCTGTGTCTGCAAATAACGTTTTGTGTTCACCTTATTTACCTGTAAGTGAGCCTTCATTACAGACTGCTGTTGTAGGCCTGGGTACGGTTAGTGAGCGGTCTCCCTACCCTCAGTCTCTGACTCCATAAGTCTGTGGCTTCCTTCCCTGCCTCCTCCGTGCAGGTTTCTGTTGGGTGGAGCAGAGTTCTCTGCTCACCCTACTGAGGTATCAGGTCAGCTGTGCTTGGCTATACCACCTGCTTCCCCAGTTCTCGGGGGTTGTAGAGACCGTTATGGTGTCTCCTTTGAAGGTTGCTGCCCTGCAGCATGACTTTGCGGACCTTCTGGAAAAGTAGGCGATGTCCCTAGTTCCGTTGGGGTAGAGGGAGAAGGGGTTAAACTCCCCTCACTTCCTGATGCCCAAGAAGACGGGGGGCATTAGGCCGATTCTAAACCTGTGCATTTTGAACAAATGCGTGTCGAAGAGGCTGTTTCACATGCTCACGACGAAATGTCTCCTGGAGTGTGTGCACCCTGGGGATTTTTGCATCAGCATCGACCTAAAGGATGCCTACTTCCATGTTCCTATACTGCCACGCCACAGGAAGTTTCTGCGGTTTGCCTTTCAGGGCCTGTGAGTGACGGAATCCTGAACAAAAATCCAGAAAATCACATTGTATGAATTTTAAGTAATTAATTAGCATTTTATTGCATGACATGCTTTGTAAGTAGGAAAACCTGCAAAATCGGCAGTGTATCAAATACTTGTTCTCCCCACTGTATGAGTACACGCGGATTCCATTCGGGTACGCGTTGGTACCCCGCACTTTCACCAAGTGCGTAGAGGCAATGTTGGGACCGCTGAGGTGTCAGGGTTCTGGCCTACCTGGACGACCTTTTGGTTCTGGCACACTCGGCGGCACAGGCACGGGTTCACACGTTCCGGTTGGTGACTTAGCTCACTCGCCTGGGGTTTGTGAACTAGAGAGTGAAGAAGAGTGCTCTTTAGCCCAGTGTGATGGCAATTTCTAAAGTTCAAACAGTTCTATGAAAATGGTAGGTAAGACAGGAGAAATCAATTGCACAATAAACGGTTTA
Organism: Esox lucius; assembly: GCF_011004845.1. NCBI lineage: Eukaryota > Metazoa > Chordata > Actinopteri > Esociformes > Esocidae > Esox > Esox lucius. The sequence continues at coordinate 2,938,068 of NC_047569.1, forward strand.
ATATACTTGCAAGGAGAGAATACGCAGGTTACAAAGTAATAGTGAATAGTCTCTAAATTAATACAGGTCAATCAACAGTATTTAAGGACAGAAAAGGGGTGTGACAAAATCCTGCACAATCCCCCAACTCAACAGGACGCATTCCCTTTGTTCTATTATAACCTAAGCTTCACACAAAGGACAAGCTCTCCTTCCCCTTATAGGTAACTTCTTCAATTCTAAGAGTTCTTACTGCATCTGGACAGACAATAGATGCCCCGATGAGTCATACAGATACGCAGATAAATGAGTACCTGACACCGTGGTACCGATACCAGTCAATGACACCGTGGTACCGATACCAGTCAATGACACTGTGGTACCGATACCAGTCAATGATGCCCCCTATGCAAATACCAGATCCCCCACTTCCACATACCTTTCCCAATTTGAACAATGGAACTCAGTCCTTTAATCAGTAAGAATACATTGTTAAAGACATTTCCCTGACACCAGTCAACTGGTGCTATATCAGGGACTCCAGCTATCCACAGTCTCTATGAGGGCTTGCGTGTCCGAGGTGCGGAGAGAAGCCACTCTGCGGGCCTTGGCTCATGTCCAGCTGTTACGCACAGTGTCAGTGTTACACACGGTAATATCTCTCCTGGGCTTGATGTTGTCGGCCCATGCAGTGGTCCCGCTGGGCCCGCTACACATGAGAGGCCTTCAACGCTGGTTCGCCCACCTCCGTCTGGATCCAGTGTGCACACCGGTGGCAGCTGGTCAAGGTCCCAAGCTCTCTGGAGTCGGACCTGGCATTCTGGAGAGACCCGTGCATTCTGCTGCGTGGGGTTCCCATGGGCAGAGTGTCGGTTCAGGTCCCTGTGTTTACAGACGCATCCCTGAGGGGCTGGGGTGGGACGTGCCAGTCAGATTCAGTCAGAGGGGTGGGGTCCCCTTCAAAGCGCCACATCAACTGGCTGGAGTTGGACACGATCAGACCCGTGCTCATGCACTTCGCACCGAACCTGCGGGGGCGGGATGTGTTGGTGTGGTCAGACAACCGCACAGTGGTTGCTTACGTGAACAGGCAGGGCGGGGTCAGGTCTCTGCCCATCCACCTGTTAGCGGTGCAGATTTGGGAATGGGCGCACGTGCACCTCAGGTCTCTGAGGGCCCTTCACATTCCCGAAGAGCTCAATAGTCTTGACAGATTTCAGAAAAAAGGCCTTCTATAAGAAGTGAGGAGCATTTATGGGTACAAGACGGGAACCGGCCTACCTTAAATATTTCAAGGGTGCTGAGTCCAAAAACAATGGTACCCAAGCGAAATTTTGAGTTTTTGACCTTCTAATTTGCATATAAAAATGGCCACCAAATTGCCCATCTTGCACAGTCATTGGACCATTTCCCCCTAGTTTTTTTGTAAATAGGCAATCAAGATGAAGAAATTAAGTTTCTAGATCGATAGTCAAGGGTCAGAGCAAGGATATAGTGGAGGCTCACTGCCTTTTTTATGTATATACATGCAAATGTACAACTTCTAAGGTGGAATTAAGCATTATATGTGTCATTTTTAAGGTGGACATAAATATTCAATAAACGTTACTCTGAAATTTCCCCTGTTGATATGACATATGATGTACACCATATTTCATGATAACAAAGAAAAAAATCCATTGCAAGTTTTCATGTTTTTATGCAAATTAAGCATTTGTTCTCTAAATTCTAAGACGGGAAAAACCCAGGTGAATAGGGAAAAATATTCAAAAAGAGACCACCATGAAACTTCCCAAGTTGAATATTTAGATCAGGACATAGCATGGTCAGTCCCATCTCTGAGGACCCTTTGCCTCTGGTGAATGTAACAGCAAAGAGGATCGTAACAGTTTCACATGCTTTGGTAAGTTTCATGTTTTTAGATTTTGTTAGACAAACAATATCAATATTCCTTAGTTATTGATTGAACATGAGCTTCTGCCCATATTCCTTGCTGAAATGAATGGGACACTTCGCACTGGAAACAAGTCTGTATTGGTAAATAAGTTAACTGAAGACATAGTCTGTCCTGAGGCTATTGAACTTCCTGACATGTCATCTTGCTTCATCATAGATGGACAGACTCTGGTGGTTGCCCTAGGAAAGCCAGACAAAGCTGTAAAGTTTGGGGATTTGCCCGACACATTTGTCAGAGCAGTATTGAAAGCAGGATGTTCCTATAAACGTATAGACGTTGTGTTTGACAGATACAGAGAAGAGACCATCAAGGGTGCTACCAGGACACGACGCACAAAAGCAGCTCAACCAATCAGATGCCTTGTTGAGGGTCGTGATGTGCCTCTTCTGAAAAACTGGACCAACTTCCTGTCCCTCCCTGACAACAAAGCTGATCTTGCCAATCTACTCTCTGAAGAACTATGTGCTCAGGCACCAGATGATAAAGAGGTAGTTGTTGCTGGTGGGTTCAGAGACAAAGAGACAGAGGTTAGGTCATCGAAAGCAACAACCAACTTGACTCATCTGAGAGCCACACACGAAGACGCAGATACCCGATTGGTATTACATGCAGTGCACTGCCAGTCAGACACAGAAGTCGTGTCATCTAGAGACACTGATGTGCTTGTGATTCTGGTTTCCCATTTCCCGCACGTAGCATGTAAAAAACTCTGGCTGTTGTCTGGTACCACAAGGAAGCCACAATATATACCCATTGATGCTGTTTTTAAAAAACTGCCAAAGGATTCAGCACCAAGCCTTGTAGCATTTCATGCACTAACTGGTTGTGATACCACATCATACATTGCAAGTCACACCAAAAGTACATTGTGGAAAGTCTGGAAAATGCACCATCAATTGCTCAGCAACCTCGGAATTGGTGATCTCACGGAGGAGACTCAAAGATCTTCAGAGGCTTTTGTCTGCAGAATATATGATGTGCATAAAACAGACTCTGTTGATGCAGCAAGGCATATACTTTTCTCCAGGACAGGTAAACCAGAAGCAGTGCCGGTGAAAAGCGATGCGCTCCACTTCCATCTGCTGAGAGTAAACTACCAGGCAATGGTTTGGAGAAATGCTCCCTATGCCACACCTGAGCTTCCTTCACACTTGGACATGGGATGGAAACATGGGGATTCAGGACTACAGCCCATTCTTATGTCACAGAATCCAATACCTGAAAGTTGCCTGGAAATGATCCTGTGTGCCTGTAAAAAACAATGCACAACATGCCAGTGCAAATGCCGAAGATCAGGGCTGTTATGCACTGCAATGTGTGCATGTCAGAGTGATGACCAATGTCTTTGTTTAAATGTGGAGTTGTAGTCCTCAAGTATACCAAGGCAAGGGGTAACCAAAGAACTTGGAAAAGCACTGCAGAAAGAAATACTAATCAAAATGAAATTCCAAAGACAAATGGCACACAAGCAAACTAGAAAGGTATAAAAACAATTTACCAAAAACAATTTACAGAGGGAGTGAACTACAGAACTAAAAATCTAACAGAAAAAAGCTAAGCAATTAGTTACAAACATGAAAGACAATATACAGAAACAAGATGTGACCTGTAGAACTAATATAACAGAAGAAAGCGAAAGCTAGGAAATACACAGAAATGCGGAGTGACCTATGGAACTTACAGAAGACAGATGAAAGCAAAGCAATTAAGCTACAAACATGAAAGACAAGATGTGATCTGTAGATCTGTTCAAGGGAAGTTTCATGGTGTTTTTTCCCTATTCACTTGGGTTTTCTGATGTTTGAATTAAGAGCATAAATGCATTGTTTGCATAAAAAAAATGAAATCTCAGACAACTTGCAATGGGGTTTTTCTTAGTTATTATGTAATATGGAATACATCACATATCATATATACACTGGGAACATTTAAGAGTGGTATTGATTGAATATTTATGTCGGCCTTGAAAAATGACACAAATAATGCTTAATTTCACCTTAAAAGTTGGTATTTTGCATATATATATATATATATATATATACACAAAAAAGGCACTGAGCCTCCACTATATCCTTGCTCTGACCCTAGACTATAGATCTAGGAACTTAATTTCCTCATCTTTGATTGCCTATTTACAAAAAAACTAGGGGAAAAGAATCCAACAACTGAGCAATTTGGCCAAAAGGTCCAAAAACTTAGCTTGGGTACAAGTTTTTTTTGGATTCAGCACCCTTGAAATATGTAAAGTAGGCCGGTTCCCGACTTGTACCCATAAATGCTCCTCACTTTCACTTTTTGGGTACATCCCGTCACGACTACAAGGCAATCCAGTGCAAGGCAATGTGGTATAGCATGATGACCGTAGGCCCTCAAGTCTACTAGCATCTTCATATAATAGGCACAGTGAAGGCTCATGGCGCAATACAACAAGTAACAATCACTGTCAGAATAGAAAAACAGACAAAGTTAGTATAGAGATACTGTAAATATTTGAAGTCTAGGTCTATTCATATGAAACACATCGAGCTAGAGTACACTATGTAACCTATAGCCTATTGACATGACAAGACAGAAGACACGATCTCCTTTTCTTTTTGTTTATATTATTTTATTCTTTTTTAATTCAAGTTCACAGCACAATGCTTATGATTTTTTAAGAAACAAAAAGTGCTCTTGGAGAATTAGGCCTCCAGGAACACAACTCAGTAATTTCAGTCCAACTTCACAAAAATTAACATGCCTAAACATAGCCTACAATTGCTAAGAAATAAAACGCAGTCCAAACAGAAGAACCCTGCTATTTGCCATACAATGGCTAAAACATAGGCTACCAAATAACATCTGGTAAAATTTAAGTGACTTATAACTAGACCTATAGCTAATGGCTCATTTTGCGAGAATACAGAAAATAAAGTAAACGTGCTTGGGCCTATTTCAGTATATCTTATAAGAAATACAGCTCAGTTTTTTGTCCAACTTCACAAAATGTTTTAAACTGGGCTATATTAAAGACCTATATAGCCTACTTACGGTGGTGGGGGGGCTTGCCTATTCCACTACCCTCTTGACAGAAATATCTGTTGAAGCGCATCAGGAGAAGGTGCTGAAAGCGTCCACTGGATGGTGTTGGGGCGTTGTAGCGGAATGCGATTTGTTTTATTCTTGGAAACTGGTGCAGGCTTTCCATCACAGGGGCAGAATTTAAATAAGACCTCTGTTACCACTGACATGGGCACATCAGCCATGGCATTGGGCAGTGCATCAAAGGAAAAAAAGTCCTCCTCGCTGGAGGCAACAGCAGCAGGTTGAGGCCCATCAGACATCAGGGCTGCAGGCCCTTCTGCTGTTAGGGAGCGGCACTCCGTTGTGAGGAGTAACTTGATATGGTCTCTTCTGGCTTCTTCTTTCACCCAGCGCAGCTTGAACTTGGGCAGTGAGACGGCAGCCAGTAGTGCATCCTTGGAGTAAAGTTTTTCAGCAAATCGAGTTCTAATTGCTCCCACAATAATCTCAGGCAGTCCAGAGGTCATTTGCGATAGGCAATTTATTGTTTCTAAGATTTTGGTGAATTAGAACTTTTAGCGTTGGTTGAAGTGTTCCTCGGAATCAACTTGCTGATGCTTCTTGAATGCCTTCACAAAGTTACTCCTGTTGTCCGTGACTTTATCGTGGGTCAGTCCATATTGAGAAGAAATTTCCTCCAGCTCTGTTGCAATTGCGTCATATGTATGTCGACTCCTGAATCTTCTACAAGCTATCGCAGCCTTCTTTCGTTTCAAGGTATCTGCATCGATCCAGTGTACAATCACCTCCATGAAAATGTCTGCTGTTGTTCAGACATACTGCTGGGCTTCGATAATTTTCTTCAGATCCTTTTCCATGACAGCATATGCCTTATCCAACTCTTTGGCGAAAGTCTTTCTGTCTGGCAGTACATGCTTAAAAATTAAGAAGATAGACAGATATAACATTCATGCTGTGCTAAATGGGTTAAACTGTATTCATGGACACAATATCTACATACATATACATTAGCGTTACATTGCTGTTAAGGTTGCTATTTGTAATAATAACTTGGTAGCTAGATATCATCGGTGTGGTAGATGGCCCAGTGACCTATTACTGAACCTGTCATTATGGCAACGTTAGGTTACTTTGTCAAGCTTTCAAAAGCCGGCGATTCCACCATTGACAGATGCAACTTCTTCAACAACGTGCCCTGCCACCAGTCACTTCTCGGGGTTCAAGCATGGCAGACCGAGAGAAACATAACTTCTGTTGCTTAGAGTTGCCCGTGCTCTCATCCTCTACATTCTTTCTCTTCTCTGCAGCTCTCTCAATTAGCTTAGTATTAGCTTGGCACCTTTCCAGGTGTTTTTTTAACTTACTAGTGCTACTTTGCGACGTTGAAAGTTCCCTTGTTGTTCCACATATATTGCACTGGACTACAATGTTCTTATCTTTGTCTCTGACAAACTGAAAATAATGTATGTCCATTTCGAAAATGTATAATCAGTCATCATGCATCTCCATCAAATGGCATCTACAGGAAATAACATTACTCTTTTGCCCAGAGATTTATTTTCTCTGATATGGGAATGTTTCACTGAAATGTGTTGGTGAATAAATTTTTTTAATTAACACCACTTAATTTCTGGTAAAAATACGTTCTAAAGCGCATTACTGTGATAGTAACAGGTATAATATTACAGAAACTGTATTAGTAATTTGTTATATTACTTAGCTACTGGTTTGATCTGCTTGCAGAGCTTTTAGCCTTAATGTTTGTATTTTACCTACGATGTATTAAAAAAACTGAAATTGTACATTAGATCATCAGAACAAGCATATAGCAAAAGTGAGATGGTTCTATTCAGCCACATGTCAGGTAAAAGACAGAAAAATGACACACTTATGGTTACTTAATATAAGCATCAGCCATCCTCCCATGAAATGCATTTCATTTCTTCTCCTTGCAAACCACCAGAATACAAATTATTTGTAGCTAAGGACATACACTGATCTCAGTCTGTAATGGATATGCGACAAGCATAGGAATGCTAATATTACTTTTCATAGTCTCTCCTCAGACAGTCTAAAGAGAATGATGATGTTCCTTTAGTAAGCAGCTCTCACACAATCAACCAATGTGGCACACCAAAGCTAGCCTTCACGCTTGGGAGAATGTTTGCTTCCAACACTTGAATCAAGCATCCATAAAATGAAAAACAAAAAGCTTTCTGACAGGCATGTGATGTAAATTGATGTAGTATTCGAGTTCCTGAAATGAATTTATATCATAAACTATTTACAAAGTCATTAATTTACAGATACTGTATGTACAGGTGCTGGTCATTCCATTCAAAAAGTGAAACTTGTGAAACATTCATTACACACAGACTGATATATTTCAGATGTTTATTTCTTTTAATTGTGATGATTATAACTGACAACTAATGAAAATCCCAAATTCAGTATCTCCGAAAATTAGAATATTAGACCAATACAAAAAAATATGTTTAGAAATGTTGGCCAACTGAAAAGTATGAACATGAAAAGTATGAGCATGTACAGCACTCAATACTTAGTTGGGGCTCCTTTTGCCTGAATTACTGCAGCAATGCGCCGTGGCATGGAGTCGATCAGTCTGTGGCACTGCTCAGGTGTTATGAGAGCCCAGGTTGCTCTGATAGTGGCCTTCAGCTTTTCTGCATTGTTATGTCTGGCGTATCGCATCTTCCTCTTCACAATACCCCATAGATTTTCTATAGGGTTACGGTCAGGCGAGTTGGCTGGCCAATTAAGAACAGGGATACCATGGTCCTTAAACCAGGTACTGGTAGCTTTGGCACTGTGTGCAGGTGCCAAGTCCTGTCGGAAAATGAAATCTGCATCTCCATAAAGTTGGTCAGCAGCAGGAAGCCTGAAGTGCTCTAAAACTTCCTGGTAGACTGCTGCATTGACCTTGGACCTCAGAAAACACAGTGGACCAACACCAGCAGATGACATGGCACCCCAAACCATCACTGACTGTGGAAACTTTTCACTGGACTTCAAGCAACGTGGATTCTGTGCCTCTCCTCTCTTCCTCCAAACTCTGGGACCTTGATTTCCAAAGGAAATGCAAAATTTACTTTCATCAGAGAACATCACTTAGGACCACTCAGCAGCAGTCCAGTCCTTTTTGTCTTTAGCCCAAGCGAGATGCTTCTGATGCTGTGTCTTGTTCAAGATTGGCTTGAAACAAGGAATGCGACAGCTGAAACCCATGTCTTGCATACGTCTGTGTGTGGTGGTTCTTGAAGCACTGACTCTAGCGGCAGTCCACTCTTTGTGAATCTCCCCCACATTTTTGAATGGGTTTTGTTTCACAATCCTCTCCAGGGTGCGGTAATCCCTATTGCTTGTACACTTTTTTCTACCACATCTTTTCCTTCCCTTCGCCTCTCTATTAATGTGCTTGGACACAGAGCTCTGTGAACAGCCAGCCTCTTTACCTATGACCTTTTGTGTCTTGCCCTCCTTGTGCAAGGTGTCAATGGTCGTCTTTTGGACAGCTGTCAAGTCAGCAGTCTTCCCCATGATTGTGTTGCCTACAGAACTAGACTGAGAGACCATTTAAAGGCCTTTGCAGGTGTTTTGGGTTAATTAGCTGATTAGTGTGTGGCACCAGGTGTATTGAACCTTTTCACAATATTCTAATTTTCTGAGATACTGAATTTGGGGTTTTCATTAGTTGTCAGTTATAATCATAAAAATTAAAAGAAATAAACACTTGAAATATATCAGTCTGTGTGGAATGAATGTATACATTATACAAGTTTCACTTTTTGAATGGAATTACTGAAATAAATCAACTTTTTGATGATATTATAATGTAATGACCAGCACCTGTATTCTGTACCAAAACAATGGATGATTCATATTCATCGTAAACCTATCACCACAAAAAAGCAACAGGGAAGCCATAGAATAATTTCTTTAGATGAGGATATATCAAATTCTGGCACAATGGCTATACTTAAATCTTTTGGAGCAATACTGTCTCTCAGTGATAATTCAAATTAATAAATTAAGATATGATGAGACTGACAGATATATAATTGTATTGTATTTATTTAACTGATCAAGATGGTGGCGCAAGTACTTTACGAGGCTCAGCATCGAACCAGTTTTTCTAATTTGCAGTAATTTACTTAATAGTTCTTTACTCAGTACAGCCTGCCATACAATCTACACAGCCAACGAGAACTCCTGGATGTAGACCAATTTGGAGTGAACGTTGCGGTTACGACACTGAAGTTTGGTGTTGGCAGAAAACTGCGGGAAAAGGGAAACAAGCACGATCATCATACTAAAGGTAAAACATTTATTGGTGTGCCGTTTGATGTCAGAATGGGAATACAAAAAATCACGAACCATGATGAACAGAAGCTTGTTATTAGGCTACAACAATATATACCTGCAGTTACAAAACTTGCTGCTACCTGCTTTTGGATCTGGATCATAACTGAAAAGGGGCATCAAGATGGCTAAACAGGACCACAAACTGCATATTGAGGAGCACTTCAACGACAACTCAGAACCCTGATGCATGTGGCAGGGCATCCAAGCCATCACAGACTACTGACCAAAGAACCCTACCCCCACAGCCAGCAACGTTTCCATCACAGACAAGTGAAATAGGTTCTATGCTCGCTTACAACGGGACAACAAATATCCAGCCATTAAAGCTGAGCAGTCGACTGCGTCTAGCCTAACTCCTGACCTGTTGCACTCACCCCCACGATCCAGAAGTGCTTTGAAAGACTGGTCCTGGCCCACCTTATGTCCTGCCTCCCTGCATCACTGGATCCCTACCAGTTTGCCTAGCGTTTGAACAGGTGTACAGAGGGCACCATCTCTACATCTTTAGACTCTGCCCTGACCCACCTGGATAAAACCAACACCTATGTGAGAATGCTGTTTATAGACATTAGCTCAGCATTCAATACAGTCATCCCCTCTAGACTGGTCAACAAACTCCACGACCTAGGGATCAGCCCCACACTCTGCAACTGGACTTTGGACTTCCTAACTAACAGACCCCAGTCTGTGAGGTTAGACAACTGCACCTGCTCCACCCTGAAAATAGGCTCATTATGGCAAACTTGAAATCTGATTGGTTGAAGAATATGACACTCAACAACTTCCTCCCCATTTGCTTCAACAGAAGATGGGATTCACTCAATATTCTATAGGTCTCAGGATAGATGTTCACCCGGAGACAGTACATGTGGAAAATCTGATTGGATAAAAGCTCTGACTTTTCTGAGCTGCGCTGAAAACAGCACAACTGAGGGAGAGAAAAGCAAAGAAACCATGTCAGTACACTGATGGGAACAAACTTTGTAAAATACATCTTCTGTTAATGAAAATATATATTAAATAATAAAAATATAATTTTCTGATTCTGATATCACTAGGACAGAAAAAAGGCATCCCAATTATCGTCTACCTTACTATTTTGTTCAATTGCATTATATTTCAATTACCATCTACCTTACTATTTTGTTCAATTGCATTATATTTCTTATTGATTTCATTATGCTTTTATTGATGTTGCAAATGACAGACTAGAGCGTTTTCCCTACCTTACCGTCTGGTAAAGAAAAAATACTTATTAACTTAACATTACATGATGTCTGGTCTGTGGCACGTCGTATTTCACAATTTGCAACTTGTCTGCTTAAGATTGTTTATCAAGTCAGATACAGTTGACAAGATGAGTGACTCAGAGACAGGAAGGTCATCAACATTTGAACTTCCGGTCAGATTGGTGAATCGTCTTATTCATCCATCTTTGATCGCAGAGAAATTTGTTCCCAGAATTCAGTGGAATGAAAACAAATGGCTGCGCACGTAAACAGTAATTAGCCAAACAAGCGCAACATAACTTTCATAAAGGTGTTTTTCCCTGATCGTATTTGTCCATTACAACTAAATATGCAATAATTTTTCACAATCTTTAGTGAAATAGTGAATAATCATGTAAATAAAGGCATTATTAACACAAACCATTGTCTGCTGGTTAGCATATGTTTATTGATAAGACAAGTGGAGTGATCCTCAGGAAAATAACACATCTTAGAAGGTTGCTCAATAAATATTCAGTATACTCTTTAACAGTACTACTGCCCTAAATAGTTTCAAAATATAATTTTAACCAGTTGAAATCAGAATACTGCTCCATATCTAATACGCAACATGGTTTTCATGGGCTGCTGTGGTGGCAATTTATGTTGTCATAGTATACAATTCTGGAAATGTCAGTGCATTCTGAAATAATATGCATTAAGAAATCACCCTGAGGGGCCTTCAGCGATATTTCAAAATGTACTTGTGAAAAGATTTAAACATGTCATTTGATGCTGTAGAAGTAGCGTTTGAAGCATTTTTCACCAATCCAGAATTGCTGAAAAACCATTATGCCCAACGTAATGGGTCCCAATTGCAAATATGTTCCTTTGGAGGAGATGGACTTACAGTGGGGAGAATAAGTATTCGATACACTGCCGATTTTGCAGGATTTCCTACTTCTAGCTTGCCTAGTTGCCTACATGTGTATTTTCAGGTGGTGTGATCGGAGAACCAGCTACCTGGGTAGAACTAGTTAGGACGTAATCTAAGAACATCTAAGATTTATTTTAACTTTCTTTCGTGAGGTTAAGATTTATTTGATTCAGTGCTTTCCGTCAGATTGTTTGTTTAGATTTGTACTGAGCCCTGTAGTTTCTTAACGCACAATGGAGGAAAATAAATGGATTTGGTGGCGGATTTACAGGCTAAGCCTTTTTTTCACATGTCGAGGCAAATAATCACATGTAATCAAAGATTTCACATTTGAAAACGTTATTTGTTGAGCTCAGTCTATCACATGTGGAAACAAAAATGTCAAATGTTAAATAAATTCCTCACATTATTCTTTCAGTATTTTCACATTAACTTGAAATATTGTACAAAAGTAAAATAGGTACCTAATGTCACATGTCCAAGTGTGATTTTCATACACTGAACTGAATTTTTATCGCATGTGAAAGTAAACATACCACATACAATATGAATACTATTATAGTAGGTAAGAATGATTTATTTTAATTTTTTCACATTTATTATGGTCCAAATCTGCTGTATAGACATTCCACACCTGTGTTTGTGTGCAATATCAAATATTTCTTAATGTAATTAAAATATATTACAGTTGGACCTTAAGTAATGGTGTGCATTCATGAGGGATGAATGTAATAGAGTAAATCAATGTAAGAATAATTGGCAACACAGAATGAATAAACACCTTACCACACACTATTAAAATAGTGCTTTATTAATAACAAATGGTTGTCACTAGTGCTGGACAGCAAGTGAGGTTGTATATTCACAGTTAGTAGTCAGATGCAACGTGTTGTATACTTTTGACAGCCCCAATAGACTTTTGAAACAGTACTGTTTATCAGCATTTTAATGAACTCATAATGTACTGAACACATTTAGATATCTGTTTTAAAATGATTTATTTTATCATAAAGATGCCATCAAGTTACAACCAAGGTATATTACATTTAAGTAAACTCAATAATCTATGAAGATTTTATATTAATTTCATAATAGACATATCCAAGTAAAATGGGCAACCATCTAAATAGTACTGCATATCTAATTAACATGTATACAAGTACTAAAATAACTAAAATGATCCATTCCATAAATTACATTACACATATCACACACATGGTCAGTAGTGTGTTTCTTCCTCAAAAAATACCATCTTTTAGGTCTTTGACCATTACTGCCACAATGCCAAACTGCCAGCCTGGCGGAGAAACAATACACCCTCTCGGTGCAGTCTCTCGTGGCCTGCAACAATGTGGGCCTTCTGTCTGCAGCTGTGGCCGGGAAGACGGAGGGTCGCACCCCTTTGTCCCCGGCTGAGGTGACGTGTGCTTCGGCTGCCATTTTGAAGCTCACCCAAGCCAATTCCCTCTCGGCCGGTCGGGTGATGGTGGTGGTGCAGGTTCTGCACCTATGGTTGGCGCTGACCTCCCTGAAGGAGCCGGAGAAGGTTCCCCTTCTTAACCGTTTGAGGCGTACGATCACACCAGTGTGATCAAGCTAGAGTGGTCCCTGAAGCATACGATCACACCGGTGTGATTAGAACGTCTTGTTTAGAACGCACCATTAGCATGTCTAGCTACAAGTAACGTAACAATGGCTGGTCAGACTGCGCTGTTATTTCCTCACATTTAGCTCAAACAGTGTTTCTAACTTTATTTCCTGATTGTAATTGTTTCAAGACCACACTATGATATTAACCAGGTAGAAAGCATTCAAATCGGGACAAGAAGTGTTACTTACGTACCAACAGACAGCCAACACTAATACACAAAAACTAATTATATTAGTGACTACTATAGAGCATCTTAACATTTCCTGGAAGAGGTGACAACCGATCAAAACCATTGTAAAAACCTTCTAGAAGTTACGTTACCCGTTGTATGCTTTTTATATAGTTTATTAATTTTCACTGCACTGAATTACTGGTCACGCTTTGTTAGCCAGCGGTTGGCTGACGTTTGCTAGCGGTTAGCTGAGGTTTTCTAGCTAGCTACAGTTATACATCAACCAACTTTTCCAGCTCTTATAATTCGAGTCAACGAGAGAAGCTTGCAATGCAATGTATTGTAGTGTTCCTTACCTGGCAAAGTGACTATTAAAATGCTTGAGTGAGTTCAAATGCTGTAGTGAGTTCTGAAGACACGCTCAAAAAAACTCACGCTGGGGGGTCGGTAAGGAATATTTGAAACTCACGCATGAAAAGGTTAAACGCTCCACTTCAGGAGGACGCACTATTCGGCGCTGCAGTCACCGAGGCCCTGGTGCGCCAAAAGAAGGACAGGGAGGAGCGTCTCCATTTGGGTCCCCTCTTGCTGGTCCCTTCTTCGTCTGTGGCGTCCTCTGCTCCTCCTGAGGCCTGGGAGTCATTTGCGTCGCCGGGCGCAACATAGCCGCGCTAAGGCGGACGTATACAGTCAGTGGCTGACCACGGCCCCTCAGCTGCGTGCTCGCCCGCTCTCTCTGTTCTACTCAGAGTGGCATTGGCAATGCACTCTGCTGGGGTGGCTAGACGTGACGCTGAGGAAGGGGTACGCGCTGCAGTTTCACTGCCAGCCTCCCCCGTTCTCGGGGGTCGTGGAGACTGTCATGACTTCTCCTGTGAAGGTTGCTGCCCTACAGGGGGAGATTTCTAGAGACCTTCTAGAAAAGGGGGCTGTGTCCCTAGTCCCGTTGGGACTGAGGGAGAAGGGGCTGTACTCCCCTTACTTCCTGGTGTCCAAAAAGACGGGGGGCATGCGACCGATTCTGGACTTGCGCGTTTTAAACAAATGCGTGTCAAAGCGGCCGTTTCGCATGCACACGACAAAACGTCTCCTGGAGTGTGTGGATCCCGGGGATTTTTGCGTCAGCATCGATCTGAAGGATGCTTACTTTCATGTTCCTGTTCTGCTGCGCCACAGGTAGTTCCTGCGGTTTGCCTTTCAGAGTCAAGCATACGAGTACACAAGGATTCCGTTCGGGTACGCGTTGGCCCCCGCACTTTTACCAAGTGCGTAGAGGCTGCGTTGGGACCGCTGAGGTGTCACGGGGTCAGGGTTCTGGCCTACCTGGACGACCTATTGGTTCTGGCGCACTCGGCGGAACAGGCGAGGGTTCACACGTTTCAGTTGGTGACTCAGCTCACCCGCCTGGGTTTTGCAGTGAACTGGAAAAAGAGTGCTCTTCAGCCCAGTCAACTGGTGGTATTTCTGGGGCTTCAGTTATCCACAGTCTCTATGAGGGCTCGGATATCCGAGGTGCGGAGAGAGGCCACTCTGCGGGCCTTGGCTCATGTCTGGCCTTCACGCACGGTGTCGGTGTACGCGGTCATGTCTCTCCTGGGCTTGATGTCATCGGCCCATGCGGTGGTCCCGCTGGGTCTGCTACACATGAGAGGCCTTCAATGCTGGTTTGCCTGCCGCCGTTTGGATCCAGTGTGTCATCGGCGATGGTTGGTCAAGATCCCGGGCTCTCTGGAGCGGGACTTGGCGTTCTGGAGGGATCCGCACACTCCATGGGCAGGGTGTCAGTTTGGGTCCCTGTGTTTACGAACGGGTCCCTGACAGGCTGGGACAGGACATGCCAGTCGTGCTTGGTCAGAGGCGTGTGGCCCCATTCGGAGCGTCACATCAACTGGCTGGAGTTGGACATGATCCGACGCGTGTTGCTACACTTCGCACTGGCCCTGCGGGGTCGGGACGTGTTGGTGTGGTCAGACAACCGCATCGCGGTCGCTTACGTGAACAGGCAGGGCAGGGTCAGGTCTCTGCCCCTCCACCTGTTAGCGGTGCAGATTTGGAAATGCCCCCTGTGGTATTCTCTTCGAGCGCAAGACAGGCCCCCGTTGGGCGTGGACGCGTTGGCTCACCGGGCGTGGCCGATAGCACTGTTATACACATTTCCCCCTCTACAGTGCATTCTCCCTGTCATGTCTTGGGTGTGTTCGGAGGGGTTGTCGCTCATACCCCCTTTCGCCCGGGTGCCCTGTGGTATGCAGAGGCGGCCCAGATGATGGTGGGGACGCCGTGGCCGATCCCTTACTGCCACGGGCGTTGTCACCTGCGAACAGCTCAATCGGGGCGTTCCCTGTGCTGGGTCAGCCGCTGCGGGCCTGGCTCCTGAGAGGGCCAGGCTGCTGCGCCGGGAACTGACTGCGGAGGTGGTCGCGACCATTCAGGGCGCGAGGGCAGCCTCGACGTCGGCTAGCTATACTAGCCGTTGGGGTATCGTTGCCCGCTGGTGTGAGGACGCGGGGGTTGACCACCTCTGTTGTGACGTAGGCAGTGTCCTTTCATTCCTGCAGAGTCTTTTGAGCCACAAAGGTCCCCTGGCACGCACAAGGTGTACGCATGTGCAATCTCAGCGTGTCATGAGGGGTTCAATGGAGTGTCTGTGTTTAGTCAGCCCATGGTGAAACGGTTTCTGGCCGGGTCCTGCGTTTTCCAGCCGGTGGCTCGGCGGACGTTGCCTCAGTGGGATTTGGCTTTGGCGCTGTGTGAACCGTTTGAACCGATTGATCAGATTCCGTTGAAGATGCTGTCCCTTAAAACTGTGCTTTTGTTTGCTGCTAAAGGGGTCAGCGACCTTTGTGCACTGTCGATGCAGCCTGGCTGTCTCGCCATCAACGGCAAATACAGCAGGGCTGCATTGCTCCCTAACCCGACTTTTCTGCCCAAGGTGATCAAGGAGTTGTTTCGTTCCATGAAGATGGTGTTGTGGATGTTTTCTCCTCTTCCCCATGCGGGTGTGAGGGAGGAGAGGTTGCATTGTTTGTTTCCGGTCCGCGCTTTGGCACAGTATGTGCAGCGCACGGCCGCGGTGCGGACTGCACCCCAGCTCTTTGTGTGTCACGGTGGCCCCAAGGTGGGCCAGCCGTTGTCGAAACAGCGCCCATCTCACTGGTTGTGTGAGGCGATTGATCTTGCCTACAAGTCACGTGGCACTCCTACGCCTAGAGGGTTTGGGGCCCAATCCACGCGTGGGGTGGCGGCCTCAACAGCTCTGTTTAGGGGCGTGGGGGTGGAGGACATATGTGCTGCCGCATCTTGGGGAACGCTGTCGCGGTTCGTCCGATTTCACTCGCGTGACATGGCCGCAGGCACGTTGGCTCACTCTGTGCTCAGTGTGGCTCAGTCTGGGGTGTGAGTTGGGTCTGTTGAGCTACTGGGACGGCACATTTGAGATGGGTCCGTCCGCTGCTCCGGTGTTCCTGTGCACTGTTGTGTGTGACGATCGCGTTGTGTGTGCTAAAGCGTCTACTTGTGCGCCGAGTCCGGGTCTTGGCGTGTTCTATGGGCTGGCCTCGGATGCTCCGATTCAGATGAGACTGATTGAGGTACATTCATTTGGGGGCTGTGGTCAGCTCGCAACCGTATGTGCTTAGTGTGAGCCGGATGGAAGCGGCTCGGTGTCGTGGTTTCCACGCCTGGGCCGTCCTGTTTGGCTCTTTGGTGAGGTGGGTGACAGGCAGAGAGTACATCTTAGACTCGCTCGCTTTGCCCAAAAACCAATAGGAGCCAAGCCCCTATGGGCAAAGCTTCACAATATACACTCACCAAAAGGATTATTAGGAACACCATACTAATACTGTCTTTGACCCCCTTTCACCTTCAGAACTGCCTTAATTCTACGTGACATTGATTCAACCAGGTGCTGAAAGCATTCTTTAGAAATGTTGGCCCATATTGATAGGATAGCATCTTGCAGTTGATGGAGATTTGTGGGATGCACATCCAGGGCCCGAACCTCCCGTTCCACCACATCCCAAAGATGCTCTATTGGGTTGAGATCTGGTGACTGTGGAGGCCATTTCAGTACAGTGAACAACTCATTTTCATGTTCAAGAAACCAATTTGAAATGATTCGAGCTTTGTGACATGGAGCATTATCCTGCTGGAAGTAGCCATCAGAGGATGGGTACATGGTGGTCATAGAGGGATGGACATGGTCAGAAACAATGCTCAGGTAGGCCGTGGCATTGAAACGATGCCCAATTGGCACTAAGGGGCCTAAAGTGTGGCAAGAAAACATCCCCCACACCATTACACCACCACCACCAGCCTGCACAGTGGTAACAAGGCATGATGGATCCATGTTCTCATTCTGTTTGCGCCAAATTCTGACTCTACCATCTGAATGTCTCAACAGAAATCGAGAATTATCAGACCAGGCAACATTCTTCCAGTCTTCAACTGTCCAATTTTGTTGAGCTCGTGCAAACTGTAGCCTCTTTTTCCTATTTGTAGTGGAGATGAGTGGTACCCGGTGGGGCCTTCTGCTGTTGTAGACCCCCCAGCGTGAGTTCCTTCTGGAAGTTATGAAGGGGCTCATTCAAGTCCACCACAACCAGCGGTAAGTGAAATTCAGACCTGGGTTGTACAAAGATTTTTCTTACACTACACTTGTGACCATATTTAGCATTCACCACTTTTATCTCAGAAAAGGTTTTTCTAAGGTTCTTCTAACTTCTAATAGTTACATAACTTGGGGGTGTCTCCACATTAAGCATTTTACAGTGAGTCAGTCTCTTACAACCAGAAGCGGTTTTATTTCTATAGGTTTTTCATGTTTTAGCTTTATTCGTTTGGGAAAATCAGAAATTAGCCTATAATCATGATATTGGCGAGGATGGTATATTAGGTTTACACCATTAGGAAAACATTGTAAATCATTAGTGACTAGTTGTTACAAGTAAGAACACTAGCAATGTATGCATTTGTAGCCCACAGAGCCAGAAAAAGATCAAAACGTAAGTGAATATTACTATCTATATTGTATCATCTCAACATTCTGAACATACTAATCGAACATACTAAGTCAGTTTGATACCCAAAGAAGCTATTACTTATTTGTACACCTATGTGATTATGTTTTCCAGATAACTGTTGACAAAAAGCTGATGCTTAACAAATATGCAGAATCAGCATCATCCTACAAAAAGCTGACAAGCACCTTGCTATGCGCTACCTTCTCCATCGACATACTCCTTGTCTCGTCAGTTATTGGGAGGAAGGGGATTTCAAATAACAGTCAGCCATGTTTGGACAGAGAACAGGTTCAGGGCATCCTCGGTAAGACAGGTATTTTCGGGTGTAATTGTAAGCAACTGGCATACTTTTAGTTCTTAGAAATATTTTTTACTTAAGGCCATCCAGAAATTGAATTGTATTCTTAACTTGACACCCATTCTGTATGACAATATAAATCGTGCTGTGTTGATTGGGGGCAGTTACAGTGGGACATGGTTTTAGTGACGCATGTGACGCATGTCTACTTCTCTATGGTAGGGTGTGCAACATGTTTATTTTTGGACATGCTTCAAGCAAATTATTGTGATGGCAATTTCATCGATCAGAACAAAATTCTCTTGCATAATTTAATAGTTTATTTGCAAATAGAGAGACGCTTACCGAATAATCATATGAGGAGTCTAACTTAATACATGACAATCATCAGTACTTACAGTGGAAAAAGGGGTGTGGTAAGATGCTTCCCATCTGTCTTGTCAATAAAACACATTCCCTTTGTTCTGTCAATACCTAGGCTTCACACAAGGGGCAAGCTGTCCTTCCCCACATGGGTAACCTCTTCAACTCTAGGAGGTCTAACAGAATCCGGACAGACATTAGATGACCTGATGAGTTATACAGATGCGCAGATTAATGAGTAACCTTATAATCTGCCGATACCAGTCAATGATGCCCCCTAGGCAAATACCAGATCCCCCTCTCCTACATTCCTAAGGAGCAAAGGGCTGATACCCTTCTTGGTCTAGGCAGATGAACATGGTCAGAGTACCTAATAATCCTCTGATTTTATACAGACGTGTCACAATCAAAGTATAGATTTTCATACCAGGCAATAAAAAGACACATTTCTCAAATGTATCTTAGTTCAAAATGTCCACAACATTATATACATCATAGTCAAGCTATAAATTGGAACATGTTTTTGTCCCCTGTTCGATTCCTGCCTAAGTTCACCTGACCCAATTTTATGTTTTTTATTTCATGGATTTTTTTAAAACGTCTCAAGAAGAGTGTCAGAATTATAGACAAACTTCACAGTCCAATGAATTCATTTTTAGAACTATGTTACACACATTTAGCTGCAATAGTCCTTAACACCTCCGTGCTGAAGTCAGTACTGTAGGTGTGACCATAGTTGGCTCTTTATGGTTAGACAACTGGATGAATAGGCATATGTAAGTTTTTGAAAAAAGATATAAATAGACATGGGTCATTGAAAGTGCTTGAATTTATATATTTTGAGTTTTGAGAACACGTAGTCTGCCATCACTGTAACACTGCACAGAAGTGTTCACACATTTAAGGTTCTTTTTGTAATAGTTGTCTGTGAGCTTCTGTAAATCCTCCTAAAATGTTCAGTGTTGTAACAGTAATTAACCTTAATCTATTTCTCAAACAATGCCACATTGGGTCCTTGAATTAGAGCTCCACTACTGTGGAATGATCTGCCAATTAAGGTTAGAAATGCAAACTCAGTGCAAACTTTCAAGTGTCTACTAAAAACTAATCTCTACAGCATGGTTTATAATTAGGTGTAGCCTGGCCCGGGGGCGTGAAGGTGACCAGTAGGCTTGATACTGTGCACCCTTGCTGTCTTGTCGCCAGACCCCCCCATCTCAGTTCCAAGGTGTTATGCTGCTATATTATTGTGCTGGGGGATATGAGGAATGCACTTCTAACTTTTTCTCAGTTTCAAATTTTAGGAGGAGATGAGGTCCTGGTCCACACCTGTGGATTACCTGGTTTGGGGGGCCCGTTGCTGTCCCTGTCCTTGTCCACCTGGTCATACCTCTGACCTAGTCTAAAATCAAATAGCCTCTGGATTTAGCCCAGAGAAATGTATTAATTACGTTTTAATCTCACACGGCACAGCCAGAAGAGGACTGGTCACCCCTCTGAGCCTGGGTCCTCTCTAGGTTTCTTCCTAAAATTCGGCCTTCTTAGGGAGTTTTTCCTAGCCACTGAAATTCAACACTACTGTTGTTTGCTCCTTGGGGTTTAAAGCCGGGTGTCTCTGTAAAGCACTTTGTGACAACTGCTGTTGTAAAAAGGGCTTTATAAATAAATTTGATTGATTGATTTTTTGACTCTATACATATTCAAGTACTTTCATCCCTCTGTTATTATTTTCAATGATTTAAATCCAAAATGAAGAAATATGGCTCACTGTGTCATAGTGCAATTTATTTTCCTTTATTTGAAATTATTCTCTTATTTTCAGCTCTATCACCAAGAAGTAAAGAATGGATTAAAATAAATACATTTTCGTCATTTGCTGACAACTGGCAGGTTTGCATTATTTGGTTATGCAATGCTTATTTTTGCACTAGCAAAATCCATTTAGTTTAGGTACAGCTACTGTAGCTAGCCTACCTGTTACCTTCTACTCCTGGCCCTCTGCAGCATCAACCATATCCCATTAACATGGTGGTTCTATTTTTAAAATAAGACTGAATTAACTCTGTTTTCTGCCTTATATTCCAATATTCCTGCTGTTTTTTCAAGTACATTCCAATATAATCTCCTGCTCTTTTTAAAGCACAAACCACATAGTCAACCCTACTAGATATTTTGCTCATGTAGTCATTTCCCAGCAAACAATATTGCATTATCACGGCATACTGACAAGCTAACTTACATTTGGAACCAGTTAGATAATGATCTTACATCAATACAACCAGAAATGCAATTTATTTAAAGCAACCCATTTGTTATTTGTGAAACAATATTTTGTACCAGGTATTTTAATATGCCATAACCATTTTTTGCACTTAAAAATTTGTATATTCATACCTACAGCTAGAATAGGTAGTTAAGTTAATTTCTGTCCAGTCAACATATCTCACATGACACTTCTCTCAAACTTTGTGTTTATCCACTACAACTGTCCTATGCCCTCTTAAAGGTTCACAACACAATTCAGCAGGGCTCTAAACAGACTTTAGTTTTACAGTGAGCATGTGAGGTATTATGTATACATTTATTCTATCAACCCCTTTCCAGATATAATTATGTCAATGCTGTTAGATCATCAGTCCAGATATTTTCTCCTAACAAAGTACATGACATAATATAGAAGAGCCCCATATGAAATGTAGTAAAAAAAAAAAGTATAACATTTACAAACAATCAAGAAAATGTAATAAAAAAAGTTTTTGTTGATCACCCACCTCACACTCTCCCAAGTTGGTCAATTGTACAGAAATTAAAATCAGAATTGTGTGGGACTTCAAAACAAACAGGAAGGATAAAGTAAGAAATCCCACCTAGTTCACCTAGCAATTAAATTGCAGGTCTTCAATGGCAATAACCAAGCTTAACAATTACTTATTCCATTTATAGAGGTATATCCTTCTCGAATCACTGAAATCTAACTGATCACATAAGAGATATTATCAAACGGCCAATTTTTACAAATAATACAAAAATATTAACGCCTTACTCTTTATTGGGTTCTTCTAATACTGAGAAATAAACTGAAAAAACGTGAGTGACAATTGGAGACAAGACAATGAAGGAGTCCGGGGTGAGTTCATGAACAAATGGGCAACCGGGAAAAGCGGGAGATGGCGGCGCCGTCCATCACCTCTCCGTCACATCAGTTCTATCTTCCCCTTCCTTTGTTGTTGGGACCCAGAACGGCACCTGATCATAGACAATGAAAACAAGTTTAAAAACAGCAGAAAGCGTCCACAATCTGATTCAGTTATTTCATAATATTTTTTATATATCACTTTTACATTATTATCAAATGTCTTGTTGATGATAATGAGGTACTGATTAGGTGTTGGACAAAGCTAAAAATGTGACTTGTCAAAGAAGATGACTTTACTCCATTCCTCTACAGTCCAATCTTTATGGTCTTTTGCTAACTTCACCCTGACTCATCTTTGCCTCTCATTGATGAAGGGCTTTTTTCTAGTTTGCACGACTTCAACCCTGCCCATAGGAGCCTGTTTCGAACAGTCCTCGCCGTGCACTTCACCCCAGCTGCTGTTTGCCATTCTTTATGTTGTCATCCTACAGTTGAGTTGACGGTCATCTCGGTCAGTTATTTTCGCCCTCTGCCAGTCTGTAGCTTTGTTGTTCCCAATGTCTGTTGCTTGACCTTGTTCTTATGAACCGCGATCTTTGAAATTTTCAGGATGGAAGCAACCAGATGCTCACTGTATCCCTCTGCCAGTAATGCCAGAATTTAACCCTTTTCCTCACTCAAAGCTTTTCTTTTCAGCTCTTTTGTCATGCTGAATAGTTATTTTTTTATTCAAATTACCTTTGAGGTACTACTTGTACTGTTTTTGCCATCTAGCTGGTTCTACTGCCAATAGAATAGTGATGACCGCAGCAGTGTTTTTTAGACTTTTCCTCGTTAGATTAGATTTGGTATTGGTAATCACCTAATCAGTACCTCATTGAGTAAAATTAGGTGTGCCTGTGTTGGAATTTAACAGAAACTGGAATGAAATGGCTACCATACATGTAGGGCCGGATTCGCATACGCGGATTAAGCCTAGTCTATAACAAAAAAAATCCAGTTCAATAGAAAACTCCATTGAGCTTGTTTTTTCAGTCCAAGACGAGTTATAATCTGTCTGCGGAACCGGCCCCTGGAGATGCTGATTTAAGAAAAAATAGGGGTGGTTGCATAATTTTTTCCAGAGCTGTATATTATTAGTATTTTTGTATTAATGATCTCAGTCTACATATCTTTCTTGAGACTGACCAAAATATTAAGGGGACCCCAATAACTAGAGAAAGTGAAATATTACTTCATATTAAAGGACACACAAGCCAATTATATCAATAAGCTATCAATCCATTTTGCTTACCCTAAACCTGCATAAATAAAACACTAACAGGCGTATTGGACATATGCAACTTGTAAGCCTCTAGTTACAGCCTTATTCTATTGATCATCTGTGTTTACAATCACGTACTTCAGTTGCTTGCTCTGTAGTTCTTAGTGTCAGGGAAAGCTGCAATGATGAATGAGAATGCATGTTAAGGATTTCAACGTTTGTTAAAATATGACTCCAAAATTGTGTACTTCCTCAAATCTGCTTAGCAGATTTTCCGTGTCAAAATGATCTTGGGCTGGTATTTAATATTTTATTGTTCCCCTCGGTAGCCCAGTGCAAATTACAGCAATAAAGTACATGACAGAAATGCTTTGAAAACATGATGATTACCGCGTGCTTAGTCACACCTTGAGTACTCAAACTCAACTTGAATATTTATTTCTGTCCCAGAAAGTGAAACACTTCTTGCACTGAGCTCAGCCTGGCTGGGGAAAAAACTACCAATCAAGCTAGTTACAGTAGTAGTTGACTTACTGTACTGTACAGTAGCTTGCTAACGCTAGTTGGCTTGCTCTACAGAGGTAATGTTATTTGATGGTAACTACCAAAGTGATTTCAGCTATTATGTCAGATAGATAACTATCTGCTTTGTAAAGAAGTTAAATAAGCTTACCTGAGGTTCTTTGTCCAGAAATGATGTCGGCTTAACAAACTAAGCAGATGTTGGTTAAGTAGTTGTGTAAGTTAACTAGCTGCAGTAGATAGTTAGCCAGGTTACTGTAACAGAAAACTTGCTCTACCTGCAGTTGCTAGCTAGGTATACTGTGTAGTAAATAAGAACATTTCTAAATTGGAAAATTGCTAGATTAGAAAAACCGAAAGTACCTTGCCTTAGTTTGAAAGGTTAATGCAACAATATTTCTAAATAGAAAAAAAGTATCAATTCGAAATAACCTATGATAGCGACTGAAACTTAAGCACTGCCAATAATAGCTACAACATTGGGCTACCCAGAGTAGAAGAGCACTTGTGAAAACTCACAGACACAGCTAAATCAGATTTATCTTCAACAGGAGTAAAAACATAAATATAGTTTAACAAATCAGAAGTACTACAGCCACCGGTAATGTAATTGCCGAGGTAAACGTCTCACGACTAGGAGTACTACAGTGAAGACATGGCGGGACCCTCGAGCTGCGGCACTTCCGTGCGTGCACAGTTTGTGTATGCCTTCCATCTGGTTATTGTGAGAGATTGTGGCATTTGAACTAAGCAATTGCGTGCATTGGAGTATAATTGTTTCTTCACCTGAACTCTGAAATATTAGGAATATGGTTTCCAATGTGGTGGAAAATAATGTCATCGTAAGCAAAGAACGTTGTAGCAACGAAAATAGGAATTTAACTTTTCCAGCTGTAGTTATGCAAGATCGTTACCAAACTGGTACGTACGTTTTTACATTGTCAGTATGTCATTTAATAACGTTTCTGCAGGTGAGAAAGATGTGTTCATGCAATTAACTTCGGACAATGTTGCCAAACGTTGTAAGGAGGTAATGTCACGACATTACCAATCCACTACATCACTGTTGGTCGTGGTTACGTAACGTGTTTGCTGGGTACGAAAAGGACACCTGGCTTACAGCATTGAAGGAACATTGTTGTTGTGAGTACATTCTTATTTCTTTGGTACCTGTAATGTCATTGATTTTGGCTTTACTATGTCTATTTGTGTTGTTGTGTCCTGTCATACTGCATAATGGTACTGTACATCCTTGATGGTTTCATTCGGCATGTATTCATGTTTCGGTAATTACTAATGTTGTAATCCTCATTAAACCGTTCAAAACATCTATACCGCTCTAAACTTGCAGGCCTATTATTTATTTAACTTCGGTAGCAACAGCAACACTCTACATTAGAAATTATTTAGCAACAACAACAATGTTGCCATAAAAATAAAGGTATTTGGTGTGTCTATAATTTGTGTTGTGTAGGCTGCCTTTTCAAAGGAAACATGATGTGGGGGAAATTATAAATGAAACAAAATTACAATTTCAATAATACTTTACATAGGTTAAAGAATATTATAGGGTGGAGCACACTGAGAAATGGTTAGAGGTTATGTAAGCTAATGTAGAGAACATTATCTAATATAAATAATATCAAATTTTTATGTTATTGTTTAACATAAAAAACAATAACATTATCACCGACTTTTCACAGCTAGCCATTGTTGCCACCTGTAAATCAAAATTAAACAATTCTAAGAAATAGTTTGCTCAGTCATTGCTGTTAAAACACATACTTAAGTAAACATACCTTTGAAAATGATAATGATTATCGGTTCTGACCCCATCATTATCCTACAAAAGCAAAAGTTTAAATCATTAATATGCTTTGCACTGGGGAAGACTGACCAACTTCCATTCAGTTACATTTACCATGCGATTAGGGTACATTCTGACAACTCAAACAACCTCCTAGTTACAATGTTTGGTGCTTAAGGTGTTGTACTGTTCTGATAGTGTCAGACTTTTGAAGTATCCATATTTATCTGATGCAGAAACTTTTATTATAATGCCAATTGAGGTAAATGTCCAGAAAACTATTGCAATGTAATCTGCAAGTAAATTCAGTTTGGTCGAACAGTGGCGGCATAATAGCCATAACACAAAATCTGTTGTTCTTTTTCGCACAGTGAGATTACATTGTACACACATGATCAGGGTTGTGGTTTTTCTTTGTGTGATTGATGTTTCAAGTTGGCCACATGGGGGCACGATAGGAAAGGAAAAATCATAGATGTAATATTTCTTGCAACAATGGATATAAATAAAAACAATTGCATTCTGGTTAGTAGTAGCTTCAATGCTGAAACCCACTAAATGATGCTTGCAGCTTTAATTTTGTTTATATTTCAAAATAATGACAACATAGTGTATATGAAGCTAAAAATAAATGGATCTTGCCTGCATATATTTAGTGACAGGGGCATCATGCATTTTTAGCTAGTTATAATGCACACTAATTGACTACAGCTGGTTAACAAGTAGCCTACATTGTTGCGTAGCTAGCTATTTTTAAATGTAGCTATAAAGATTGTCGTGTTTTCTGTGTTCTGTCACTGGCAAAGTATTCGAATCTCAGATTCAAATAATTTAGTATATAAGCGATCTTAGTGTACATGTTAACTATCCCTAAATATATAGCCTGAGGTTGTCATATGGATGCACTTACCAAAATCTTCGTCTTTGACCCTGTAATTCTTCCTTCATAAACGCATGCGCCAAATCAAAAACACCACACCAATGGAAACCGTGAATGGGTGCGGTCTGCAGATATACCCTCCTCAAAAAAAAGACTTGAAAAGTGTAATGCTAAAATAAACCTGGTGGAATATCTCACAACTAATTAGGTTGATTGGCAACAGGTCAGTAACATTATTGGGTATAAAAAGAGCATCCCAAAATGGATGAGTCTTTCAGAAGTAAACATGAGGAGGGTTTCACCAATCTGTGAAAGACTGCGCATGCAAATAGTGCAACAACTTAAGAATACCGTTTCAATGTAAGATTGCAAAGAGATTGTGGGTCTCATCATCTACAGTACATAATATCATTAAAAGATTCTGAGAATCAAGAGAAATCTGCTGGCAAGGGACAAGGCCAAAAACCAATACTGGATGGCCTTTAAAAATTGACACAATTCTGTAGTGAACATCACTGCATGGGCTCAGGAACTGTTCTGACTATTGTCTGTGAACACAGTATGTCACTGCATCCACAAATGCAAGTTAAAACCATGCAAAGAAGAAACCATATATAAAGAAAATCCTGAAATGCTGCCGCCTTCTCTGCGCCCAATCTCATTTAAGATTGATTAAGGCAAGTGGAAAACTGTCTTTGTGTCTGACAAATCAAATGTTGAAATTATTTTGGGGAATCATAGATGCCGTGTCCTCCAGACTAAAGAGAAGAGAGACCATCCAGCTTGTTATCAGCACACAGTTCAAAAGCCAGCATCCATGATGGTATGGGGGTGCATTTGTGCACATGGCATGGGTTACTTGCATATCTGTGAAGGCACCATTAATGCTGAACAATATATACAGGTTTTAGAGCAACACATGCTGCCATCACGACTACATCTTTTTCAGGGAAGGCCTTTCTTATTGTTACAACACTCTTGCGATACATATCCTGTTTGATAGACAGACACTTTGTTCATTCATACATCACTTAGTTTAGCACATACATCTCACTTTGTCCTGTTTCATGTGAGTATGTATTGCTGTGGTGATTTGTTTGGTCTAGTCAATTGTTTGCTGTTTGCTGTTTAGTCCTTGTTCAACCTGTGTGTTTTCTTTGTCCCTGTGTCCCTGGGATTTTTTTTTTTTTTAGCAAGTCGCCCTTGGGCATACAAAACCCGTAGGAAAACGGGTTTTGTATGCCCACTGTATCTTTTATATAACTGGCCAGCCACTGTATTTTTGTATTGGTTAGTAGTCAGCTAAGGGGTTCTTGAGGCAGGCAAGTTCAGTTTAAGGGTGTTTGGACTATATTGTTTAATTTCTTGGGTCCAGCTCAGCCCCTTTTCCATAACCCCTTCATCGTGTGTTTATAATAAACGTTTTATGTTTGACGGTAGCTTTGGTTGTCTGTGTCGTTTGTTCTCACTGTGCCTTTACACTACACTAATTTGCATGAGTTTTATGTTACAGGTCTCTGTACCATCCACCCTAGACTGCTAGAGCCACAGGGTTCATAACACTTTCTTCAGTAAGACAATGCGAAACCACATATTGTTAATATGATAATGTCTCCATATGCACTGCTGAACTAATTCAAAAGTAGTTATATGAACATCAAGATGATGTCAAACACCATCTATGGCCTCCCCAATCACCAGATCTGAACATCATTGAACCTTTATGGGAAGTTCTAGAGTGCGAAGTTCAAAGTAGTTTTCTACCTCCTGCATCCCTCAAAGACCTGGAGGTTTTCCTTCTTGAAGAATAGTGAAAGATCCCACTACACACATTTCTGAACCTGTATACAGTAACAGTATTTCAAGAAGGATTTCAGCTGTTCTGAAACTGTTCTCGTTTTTTTAATTATTATTTACAATCGCTAGGGCCCTTCTTCTTCTTCCGCTTCATCCGGGGCCGGGTCGCGGGGGCAGCAGTCTAAGCAGGGATGCCCAGACTTCCCTCTCCCCAGACACTTCCTCCAGCTCTTCCGGGGGGACACCGAGGCGTTCCCAGGCCAGCCGGGAGACATAGTCCCTCCAGCGTGTCCTAGGTCTTCCCCGGGGTCTCCTCCCGGTGGGACGGGACCGGAACACCTTCCCAGGAAGGCGTTCCGGAGGCATCCGAAACAGATGCCCAAGCCACCTCAGCTGACCCCTCTCGATGTGGAGGAGCAGCGGCTCTACTCTGAGCTCCTCCCGGGTGACCGAGCTTCTCACCCTATCTCTAAGGGAACGCCCAGCCACCCTGCGGAGAAAGCTCATTTCGGCCGCCTGTATCCGGGATCTTGTCCTTTCGATCATGACCCAAAGCTCATGACCATAGGTGAGAGTAGGAACGTAGATTGACCGGTAAATCGAGAGCTTCGCCTTGCGGCTCAGCTCTTTCTTCACCACGACAGACCGATACATCGACCGCATTACTGCAGAAGCTGCACCGATCCGTCTGTCAATCTCCCGTTCCATCCTTCCCTCACTCGTGAACAAGACCCCTAGATACTTAAACTCCTCCACTTGAGGCAGGCACTCTCCACCAACCTGAAGTGAGCAGGCCACCCTTTTCCGACTGAGGACCATCGCTAGGGCCCATTTTTTTATACTTCACTTTTTCAAAGCTCTTCATACAGTAAGCATAACAGCAGTCTGTGGGCTAAACTGTGGCAAATTTTTCACAAAATGCATTCAATGACTACATCGTTCAAATTATTTGATTTATTTTCTCACTCACACACAACCACCACCAAAACTCTGTGACCTACAGGTCATTTTGCAAATTTACATACTCTTCAAAACTGTTAAAAACCTAAGTTCAAAACCAAACATAACACAACATTTTATGAGACAGCAATTTGTTACATTTCTACAGTAATACCATATTGATACATTCCAAAACTAAAATCTAAAACTAAAATACTATCAAAATAATTAGACCAACCACAACTGATACCCATTATAGCTAAACACCTACCCAGTGGTTAGTCTTTTAATTTCATTACCATCTATACAAAAGGGGAGGTCTTAGGAATAATTTTGTACTGGACCCAGACAGAGAGAGAAGTGTCAGACAGAGGAAGAAGATTAGATTAAACTTTAATTGAACAAGTACAAGTACAGTAGAGTGAAATGCAGTTTGTGTCTAACCAGAAGTACAAATAGAGGAGAGCAGAAAATGAGTATTTAGCATATGTACATTTGGGGTGAACAAGTATTTGATACACTGCCAATTTTGCAGGTTTTCCTACTTACAAAGCATGTAGAGGTCTGTCATTTTTTATCATAGGTACACTTCAACTGTGAGCGAAGGAATCTAAAACCCTGAACATGTACTTTTAAGGATTGTATTGGACTTTCCTCAGCAGGGGACTGAGCTTCTTTTAAACCAACTAGAATTTATTTTTTTCTCAAATAACAAACACATCAAGTGCAAAAAAACACATGGACAACAACATATTTTAAGAGATCTCATCAACTTTCCTGCCTTTGTTTGGGTTGGCCCATCAGCCTCTCACTGCAGTATCACTACCACCGACCTCCACTGGATGGCAGCAAGGAGGCTACTTTGGAGTTCACCTGTTTGAAGTGAGTGAGCAGATTAGTTTTGATTCAAGTCCAATAGGTTCTTATTGGTGTTTATATATTATTCATTGTTTTTCTTATATGTGTGTGTGGAATTCCCCATCCCTCTTCCTATATTCAGAGGGCCCTCCTGGATTTATTTAAGAATGTGACCCTTTTCATAACTGTTATTGCCTGTATATTTATCTGTGTTAACTTTAGCTACCGGACCTACAAGGTGAAAAAGCCAATATGGCTACTTCTCTCCCCCTCTACAACCGGTTTGAAAGCCTGGGGCAGGGTTCTAATTTGGGTTAGTGTTCTGGGACTTCTACTCTAAAAAAGGAGGGGAGACAGACGGTACTTAGGCCCCAAGCTCCTCTGGACCTACCACTTACCAAGAGTTACTTTAAGTTACTTCAGGCCATACACCATTCTGAGATTTTAGCCCACTCTCTCAGTACTGGGTCAGGCCCCCCTGGTATGCTCAGACAGGTAGCAAAGTTGGCAGCTTTTATCAAACCTTCCTCGCCCTCTGTGCAGACTTCTGAGAAAGTCAAACAGAATACTGCACAATGGATGGAGGTTAACATGCTTATTCTGAGGGAACACTATGATACAGTACTGGCAGTGGGTTTAGAGAAGCTAGAGGGCTTTGATCTGGAGGCATTTAACAAAGCAATAGCCTAGAGTAAAACTAGGTATAAGCGGAAGTTCACTGACACCTCAGCCGATACTTTGAAATATATGCTACAAACCTCTAAAAGGCCGTCAACTCAGACCTCTCTGACCTTTGACCCGATTTATATTTCCAACACTGCCTATGACCCCTAGGCCATCTTCATATGCTCAGGCAGTAACAAAGCCTAGATCTAGGCCCAACGCTGTCTCACATCCAGTTGGCACACAAAACCATAATCCTTCATACACTTTTAATTCCAATCTCTTCCGGAGTCCGCACTCTAACCGTTACCTCAATTTAAATCCTAACCTTCCTCCTTCCCCTCTCCCATAACCCTAACCTTAAATGGCCCCATCACGAGGTACCTAAACCCAACCTAACCCCAGTCTCAATGCCTATCCCTAACCAATTGCTTAGCTTGAACTCATCCCCCACTCCAGTACTGGTGTGTGAGGAATCCTCCGTCTCTGGCCGGAGCCCTTGTTTTAATTCCGATTCCCTTTCAAGGAATTATTCTGTTCCTCCCCTTACCCCATCAGGAGAGGAGGGTGTTGTTCATGTTGAGCACTTACCAATTGGATTATCTTCCCGGATGGGATTGCATCCATGCACTCCAAGACAGCCCTCCATCCTCCAGGTTCCGTTGACTCCTGTGAAAACAATAGGTAAGAAGTTAGCATCAATATCATTGTTCCCCAACTTGCATAGGTCCCCGATCCCTCGTTTGCAGTCTGTTATAAAAAGAAGAGGGGATGCCCCACAGTGGTAAACATGGCCTTGTCCCAACTTTTTTGAGATGTGTTGATGCCATGAAAGTTAAAATCAAATTATTTTTCCCTTAAAGTGATACATTCTTTCAGTTTAAACATTTGATATGTCATCTATGTTGTATTCGGAATAAAATATTGAAATTTGAAACTTCCACATCATTGCATTCTGTTTTTATTCACAATTATACAGTGTCCCAACTTTTTTGGAATCGGGTTTGTACAAGGTTTACTTAAAACTTGTGAGAGTAAATTCCCTAATGTGTTGTATGTTCCAATCATAAATTTTTCAGATAGACTAGCAGAACCTCAACAGACTTGTCTACGGGGCCTCAACAAATACATAATAGATAAATGCAATTATCTTACCAAACTGAGCAAATTTCACTTTAAAATGGAACCCCGGGATCCAGTCCATTGGATGGCCGAAACTGCTTCTCAGATCCTAAAATTATGTCTCGACCAATTAAACATGTAAGGGGAGAACAATGTCAGAGTATAACTCCCAATTATAACATCACTAACCTTTCCCAATCCTACAGGCTCTTTGAAATAGAGAGGAAGGTTTTGGAGAGGGGCCTTACTTTTATTCCTACCCCGAAGCGGATAGACCATGGGGAGCTCTGTAGGGATGTATATGTTTACCATAGGAGGCTGAAATTGTTAGACCACTTCAAATATGTTACAGATTTCCCTCATGTGCTTTTCACAGACCCCTCGAGGTGGGAGCCTAGACTGGGCTCTGTATCAGGCCCCATACAGGCTCTGAAACAGAGGGACTTAGAAGCCCTAAATGATCTTAGGCCTAGACCACCAGCAAAGCATAACCTCTCCAAGGAGCAATTTAAGGCAATCAGTGGCCTGGGTTACAACCCCAATATTGTCTTCAAACCAGCAGATAAGGGCTCTCAGATTGTTATTATGGAGTGATTGCAATACATCATGGCGGCCAATAGACAATTGAACAATATCGAGCATTATACTCCATTATCCCATTCTATTCAATTGGAGACACAGGAAATTATTCGAGAATTAATTGCACAGCTACATGACACTCAATTAATCTCAGACAAACAAATGACTTACCTTTTGGGCCCTGCGGAACCTAGAGCCAGACAGTTCGATTTGCTCCCCAAGATCCATAAGGAACCGGAGAAATGGTCGGTCCCCTTTCAGGTTCCACCTGGTCATCCTATTGTCAGCGACTGTGGTTCTAAATCCTATAGGGTGGCGGAGTGTATAGACTTCTATCTTAACCCTCTTTCTCGAAAACATGCCAGTTATATAAAAGATACATATGACTTTGTAAATAAATTCAAGGGTTTGACTTTACCAATAAATGCCTTCTTGTCCTCCAATATTCCTTGTACACCAATATTGAGACAGCGTTGGGCCAACAGGCAGTCTCCAGGGCCTTCCACCATTCACCAGACCCTAAATGACCAGACAGGACTATTCTGGATTTACTGGAGGTTAGTTTTACAAGGAATTATTTTGAAATCAATTAAAAATATTACCTTCAGATCCAGGGAACAGCCATGGGCAAAAAGATTGCCCCCGCTTATGCCAAGTTGCATATGTGTTCATGGGAGGAAACAGCATTTTTAAAATGCAAATCCTTACCTTCATTATATTACAGATATTTGGATGGCATCTTTGGTATTTGGGAAGGCTCGCTCTCAGAGTTTGAGGAGTTTTTAAATACACATCACCCAGCCATTACTATTACACATAACATACAACAAGAGAAGATCAAATTTTTAGATACCCAGGTATTCTTAATGCCGGGAGAAGAGGAAACCAATTCTTTGGCCACCAGGGTCTTTTTTAAACCTAACTTTAACTCCAGTACTGTGATACCTAACCTTAACCACAGTGATGTGATACCTAATGTTAACCTAACCGTAATGTTAAAAAGCATTTATGACATACTGTAGCAACCACTCCAAATCTGTAGTCTCTGTGTGGAGAAGTGGGTAGTGCTCCTGCCTGCTGTGCTGAACATTGCTGGTTTGACATATGGCTTGGACATTTCATGCAAATTCATAATGATACATATTCATATTGTTCGTAACATATGATACGTTTGTCTGGCGTTCGTAACATATTATGTTTTCATAGCGTTCGTAATTATGTTTTAGCCAATTCCTAATGTATTATACGTTTTGTTAGCGCATTGTAATGTAACCTAACATAACGTTGCATATCATACGGAATCGGGTGCCAAGGATTTACGTAAAATCGTCGACATAGTCCCCTGAGATCAGGTTGTCAGGGGTAAGTAGCTCCGTTTGCCATTTCTAAATAATGTCCTGTGTAGAAATGTTGGGTTAAAGATCAATAGACAAAAATAATACGTTGGTAAACTTGTAAAAAATAATTTTTCACATGAAGTAAATAAAAAATGAAAATTGGCAGTTGGCCAGGTAGGTAACAGCAAGCAGCGTACAGCACATCAACAATCTTCAATGGAGTCACGTGAAGCATTGTGACATCTACCGATGTGATCAAATATTGGTCATATATCATATATTTTAAAATATATGTTAAGTCTTTTAATGTATATGGCCATATATTAGATTTCTGTACATGGACTTTAGGATTTGACCCTTAGAGGGGCTCAGCCCCCAATGAGAATGTTAGATATGGAAAGCACAAGTAATTAATCAATCACTTACATTACCCAAAACCAAAATGACCACCATCCACATTATCAAATATCCCTCCTGGATGCAATGAATGCTGGATTCCTGGATATCGGCAGACGATATCTGCCAGGGATGGACCAGGTATGCCAAAAATACATTCTTATGTGTATTTTTCAAGATGACATAAGATGTGATGTGGATGAGAACCCTTGGCCAAATGCATAAGACAGGGCTGACTAGCATTGCTATTGTATCTGTATTGGTAAATAGTGTATATATGACATTCCTGTATTTTGGAATCACTCAATGTCTGATTCACACTTGTAACATATACTGCAGTGAATTCTAAACAGTAGAAAAGTGTTATTCTGAATACTGATTCCGATAAAATAACAGTTCTGGTTCTCTCTCAGTGCAGCATTTGACACTGTAGATCATAGAACACTTCTAGATAGGCTGGGAAATTGGGTAGGACTCTCCAGGACAGTCTTTGATTGGTTCAGATCTTATCTAGATGGCTGGAGTTACTTTGTCACCATTGATAATCAGGAATCTGATAGGGTGGCTATGACATGCGGAGTTCCCCAGGGATCAGTTCTTGGGCCACTTCTGTTCAATCTCTATATGCTACCTCTGGGACAAATTCTACAGAACAACATTAACTACCATAACTATGCAGATGATACTCAAATATATATGGTTCTCGAACCGTATGACAACAGCTCAATTGACTCACCGTGTCACGGTATAGAGCATACATACATACCTGGATGAACCAAAATTGTCTGCAATCAAACCAAGATAAAAAAGATATTATAGTGTTTGGCAACAAAAATAAAAGAACTAGTAAAGAGCTGGATTCTCGGGCCCTAAATCCAGTGACCAAGTGTGTAATCTTGGTGTCCTGAGAGCTCATATTTAACTGTCATATCAAAGCGGTCACCAAAAGAGCTTTCTATCATCTTAAAAATATAGCCAGAATCAATGGCTTAGTGTCCCAAAAAGACTAAGAGAAGCTTATCCATGCCTTTATCTCTAGTAGGGTTGACAACTGTAATGGCCTCTTAACTGGACTCCCCAAAAAGACTGTAAAACAGCTGCAGCTCATTCAGAATGCTGCTGCTAGAATGTTAACCAGGACCAAGAGAACATCACTCATCATTCCGGTTCTTAAATCTTTGCACTGGCTTCCAGTCAGCTACAGAATAGATTTTAAAGTGGTGCTTTTAGTTTATAAATCACTGAATGGTTTAGGCACTGAATGCATTTCTGATATGTTTGAAGAATATAAACTGAGCAGGGCTCTTAGATCCTTGAACACAGGTCAGCTAGTAGAGCCCAGAGTCCAAACTAAACATGGTCAAGCTGCATTTAGCAGTTATGCTGCACACAACTGGAATAAACTACCAGAACATCTTAGACGTGCCCCAAACGAATACATTTTTAAATCCAGGTTAAAAACACTTCTCTTTTCATGTGCCTATGACTGAGCATTTAAACTTAACTGCACTGTTTAGCCCTTCAGCTTTTATAGCTTCCTATGTTTTTATCCTATTTTTATTCTATTTTATATTTTATTATTCTATGTTTTATTATTGTTGTTTGGATGTTTACATGTGAGTATTTGTTTTTATGCCATTATATTTTTATATTTTTTTCTTTGTAAAGCACATTGAATTGCTTCTATGTATGAATTGTGCTTGTTTTGGAAAGACTTTTGACAAAAGAAAACATTGTGTATTGCTACCTGGTGTTAGTGTTTTTTAGGTCATTGATTAATGGGTGACAACGTTTGCTAGTTGGATGATAGCCTTTGTTAGTGATATGGAAGAATGAGTTGATTTGAGACATGTATGTTAGAATTTTGGTAGTTTTTGTGCATTTTGGAAGTATTGAGAAATGGGTCCTAGTGATTGTAAAAGAAAACTGTACTAGATTACTCAAAGATATTACTTTTAAATTAATATTGAAAGGAAAAGATTACTTTCTATCTTACCTTTACAAATTGTTGACAGAATGAACAAAATGATTACAAATAGATCGATAAAATGGATTGGTTGGATTATGGTCATAGCTTGCTCTATTAGGTGCTCTGCACTCGAATCAGCAGCAGATGTGAATGATAATGTATACAACCAAATACAAAGCTTGTCAATAGTTAAGACAACATGGATAATCATTTATCTTAAAATACCCAGGCGCACACATTGAAGACGCGCAACTCGAGCTGACTGAAGTTATTAAAATGTCTGCATTCCCAAGGGATTCCTGTAGATAGTGGCTTGGTTCTGAACATTTCATCAACTAGTGCCAGTTTCCACAAACCTGTCTGCATGCGGTTCCTTGTAGAATATCTAAGTGTTGTGTAGAAGTAAACTTCTGTGCACTATATTTGTATTTAATACTAAAACTAATTCATAAAACAAATCTCAAACTTAGCAGACACTAGATGTCACTGTCTGTCAGATTACAGGTTAAAACTGCACTTGAGCTCATTAAAACAGAAATATTTCAATTATATATCTGACCTCAGAGTTAAATGCCCACTGTGTGTATCCCCCCCCACACCCCACCCCCCCCCCACACACGTTTCCCCCTTTCAATACTTACAGTCTCTCTGTAAACAAAAAAACAGGTTCGTAGGGCAAGAAATATCTTAAGCATTAGGACATTTGGCTTTACAGCTGTCTCTTAGTAGGCAGGTGAGTTTGTTTGCATTTTGAGTTCATGCACATGAGAGCTGTCAATGTATGGTCTTGATTCTCAGCTTTGTACAAACCCGATTCCAAAAAAGTAGGGACACTGTACAATTGTGAATAAAAACTGAATGCAATGATGTGGAAGTTTCAAATTTCAATATTTTATTCAGAATACAACATAGATGACATATCAAATGTTTAAACTGAGAAAATGTACCACTTTAAGGGGAAAATAAGTTGATTTAAAATTTCATGGCATCAACACATTTCAAAAAAGTTGGGACAAGGCCATGTTTACCACTGTGTGGCATCCCCTCTTCTTTTTATAACAGACTGCAAACGTCTGGAGACTGAGGAGACAAGTTGCTCATGTTTATGAATAGGAATGTTGTCCCATTCTTGTCTAATACAGGCTTCTAGTTGCTCAAATGTCTTAGGTCTTCTGTGTCGCAAATGTTGTTCTAGAACTTGGATATAACTGACAGCATTGATGGTGCCTTTCCAGATGTGACGGCTGCATTTATGACCTATAGAGTTTTAGCCGGCAACGGCGAATGGCACGGTGGATTGTGTTAACCGACAATGTTTTCTGGAAGTATTCCTGAGCCCATGTTGTGATTTCCATTACAGTATCATTCCTGTATATGATGCAGTGCCGTCTGAGGGCCCGGAGATCACGGGCATCCAGTATGGTTTTCTGGCCTTGACCCTTATGCACAGAGATTGTTCCAGATTCTCTGAATCTTTGGATGATATTATGCACTGTAGATGATGATAACTTCAAACTCTTTGCTATTTTTCTCTGAGAAACTCCTTTCTGATATTGCTCCACTATTTTTCGCCGCAACATTGGGGGAATTGGTGATCCTCTGCCCATCTTGACTTCTGAGAGACACTGCCACTCTGAGAGGCTCTTTTTATACCCAATCATGTTGCCAATTGACATAATAAGTTGCAAATTGGTCCTCCAGCTGTTTCTTATCTGTACATTTAACTTTTCTGGCCTCTTATTGCTACCTGTCCCAACCTTTTTGGAATGTGTAGCTCTCAAGAAATCCAAAATGAGCCAATATTTGGCATGACATTACAAAATGTCTCACTTTCAACATTCGATATGTTATCTATATTCTATTGTGAATTAAATATAAGTTCATGAGATTTGTACATTATTCCATTTATTTTTTACTCACAATGTGTACAGTGTCCCAACTTTTTTGGAATCGGGTTTGTATTTGAATTTAAAGTTGTAACAACACAAATAAAAAATAATTGTAAATGCAAGTCAAGCTTGCCATAAAGATGCAGATAAATCAGAATAAACCAATCAAAGACATAACAAAAACATTTGACATGCCAAAATCAACTAGTTAGCTCAGCAATGGCAAATTACTTGCAAATCCTCTTATGCCACTTGTCGCTTTAAACAGTTAATTGGCCATTCGCGAATGACATTGATACAGTTAAACTGAGTAATGTTTCTTACTAAGTTTAACTCCACCACAAATAGCGTCTATGTATGGCGTTTGCCACTGGCCGTTTTAAAAGCGTATTAGCCGGTAATAAGCTTTACCGGTATCTACTAACATACTGGAATAGAATTGAGCAATTGCTAAGGAGTCTGCCAAAGCTATTTCATTTCATGGCATAACAATGTACTTTTTTCTTTAATTCGTGAATGACATTGATACAATAACTATCAGTAATGGTGATCAAGTGAAAAGACGAGAGAATCATGGAATCTACCAGAAATAATTAATAACTGTTGTTGCTCTCAATAGATTCAAACTTAGGTCTTCCACATGAGAGGCACTGTCTTTAACCAATACGCCACGGCTTTACACGTTTCAGCAGTCACACCATTGAGGATTGTGTTAAACTGACTAACGTTTCTTATTACGTATACCTCCACCATAGCGTCTATGAACTGTATGGTTTATGCCACTGGACGTTTTAACAGCTTATTAGCCAGTAATAGGCTTACTAGTATCTACTAACTTCCTAGGAATAATCATAAGAATTGAGCAATTTCTAGTGAGACGGAAGATGAACTTTTCCATGCCAGAAACAGTCGCAATATAACCGTATACTGTAAGTTAAGGCTTACTATAACTTAACTAATGTATGTTGTAGCCAGCAAATGTGTTTGTCTGACCCAAAACGCATGCACAGATGCGTACTTCGAAAATCCACAAGAAGCAGTCGCAATATAACCGCAAACTGTTTTATTTCAGGCTTACGATAATGCAGATACTGAAGATTTTAGCCAATACGGAATAATTCATAATGCGTACTTCACTTTGCCTGCGAGGAGATACAAACCCGGGACCTATATTTTACAGCCCCACATCTCTAACCACTATGCTATTTAACAAGGTGCAGTCACTCAGTCACTCATTCAGTAACATTCGCTCTTCTTGGCCAGCTCGGCTTACGTGGTCCGGCAAAAAGGTATTGCTGACAGATATTACCATGTACCAGAATGATGGTACATTGATATGTACAGTGGGGAGAACAAGTATTTGATACACTGCCGATTTTGCAGGTTTTCCTACTTACAATGCATGTAGAGGTTTTTAAATAATCAATTTACATTTTATTGCATGACATAAGTATTTGATCACCTACCAACCAGAATTGCGGCTCTCATAGACAGTCTATAACATAGACTGTTAGTTTTTCTTTAAGATACCCTCCTGTTCTCCACTCATTACATGTATTAACTGCACCTGTTTGAACT
Organism: Esox lucius; assembly: GCF_011004845.1. NCBI lineage: Eukaryota > Metazoa > Chordata > Actinopteri > Esociformes > Esocidae > Esox > Esox lucius. Next base: position 2,977,797 of record NC_047569.1, read on the forward strand.
CGTTACCTGTATAAAAGACACCTGTCCACACAATCAAACAGACTCCAACCTTTCCACAATGGCCAAGATCAGAGAGCTGTGTAAGGATATCAGGGATAAAATTGTAGACCTGCACAAAGCTGGGATGGGCTACAGGACAATAAGCAAGCAGCTTGGTGAAAAGGCAACAACTGTTAGCGCAATTATTAGAAAATGGAAGAAGTTCAAGATGACTGTCAATCTCCCTCGGTCTGGGGCTCCATGCAAGATCTCACCTTGTGGGGCATCAATGATCATGAGGAAGATGAGGGATCAGTCCAGAACTACACGGCAGGACCTGGTCAATGACCTGAAGAGAGCTGGGACCACAGTTTCAAAGAAAACCATTAGTAACACACTATGCCGTCATGGATAAAAATCCTGCAGCGCACGCAAGATCCCCCTGCTCAATCCAGCGCATGTCCAGGCCCGTCTGAAGTTTGCCAGTGAACATCTGGATGATCCAGAGGAGGAATGGGAGAAGGTCATGTGGTCTGATGAGACAAAAATATAGCTTTTTGGTCTAAACTCCACTCACCGTGTTTGGAGGAAGACGAAGGATGAGTACAACCCCAAGAAAACCATCCCAACCGTGAAGCATGGAGGTGGAAACATCATTCTTTGGAATGCTTTTCCTCAAAGGGGACTGGACGACTGCACCGTATTGAGGGGAGGATGGATGGGGCCCTGTATCGCGAGATCTTGGCCAACAACCTCCTTCCCTCAGTAAGAGCATTGAAGATGGGTCATGGCTGGGTCTTCCAGCATGACAACGACCCGAAACACAGCCAGGGCAACTAAGGAGTGGCTCCGTAAGAAGCATCTCAAGGTCCTGGAGTGGCCTAGCCAGTCTCCAGACCTGAACCCAATAGAAAATCTTTTGGAGGGAGCTGAAAGTCTGTATTGCCCAGCGACAGCGCCGAAACCTGAAGGATCTGGAGAAGGTCTGTATGGAGGAGTGGGCCAAAATCCCTGCTGCAGTGTGTGCAAACCTGGTCAAGAACTACAGGAAACGTATGACCTCTGTAATTGCAAACAAAGGTTTCTGTACCACATATCAAGTTCTGATTTACTGATGTATCAAATACTTATGCAATAAAATGCAAAATAATTACTTAAAAATCATACAATGTGATTTTCTGGATTTTCTTTTTATTCCGTCACTCACAGTTGAAGTGTACCTATGATAAAAATTACAGATTTCTACATGCTTAGAAAGTTGGAAAACCTGCAAAATCGGCAGTGTATCAAATACTTGTACCTTGTTTCTGTTGATGTCTATGTGTTGTAGAATTCAGGCAGTCATCAGATTCAAATATTTGTACTGAATATTACAACATTATTTAAGCTCAACATAATTTCTCTAATTACTTGGCATACAGTAGGGTGGGTGAGTGTGTATTTAAAGGGCTTTAGTTCCTATATGTAAATAGCCTCAAACTGTCTGACTGTCTGCCCTACTTAATCATTTTCTGACCTCAAATCCAATGTGCTGGTATGCAGAACCAAAGCAACAACATTTGTGTCAATATGCAAATACTACAAATGATTGATTTATCCAGGTTAAATTGGTTGAGATAAAAAAAATGTTTATACATAATACATTTTTGTCATTTTCTTACGCTCTTATCCAGAACAACGTATACATTTAAAGAAGCTATGTGGAACAACCACACAAATTCATTATTGGCAATACAAATAATAAACATGGCATGCATTAGTTCACAAAGGCAACAGATGGGGTACCTTATGTTTCTGATCATTTGTATGCACATAAATTGCTGTATAGCAAAAAAACTAAGAGGGAGCTTAAATTGAATTGAAATTGAATAGAAAAGCAGTATTGGATTTGACATCCATGAATAAATGCTTATTTTAACAACATGTGGGCGTAGTTGTGTATTCACATTCTTCTCCCAGGCTGGGCCCGCAGTCATCAATTAGCTTGTATACATTTTAGCAATGACAAAACTTACTGTATCATGAGGGAAATATAGGTGCTAGCTCAAGCAAACCGCAAGACCCTTCTCTTTCACACTTGTTGCATTGAAGTTATTATAAGCAACACATCCAGAGAATGTCTCTCAGCTATTGTAAGGCATAATAGCCTACCAGGAGTCAGGAGGGGATGTAGCTCACCTTGTATGGAGATTGTACAAGAGTGTATGATTAGCCTGTAGCCACCAAAGTGCATCACCCAGATGTTACACTTTGGGCAGTTGATGATTCAGCTCACCTACAGAGATGACACTTGATGATGCTTGATAAGGAGCTGATAGGTTTCTCAACTTTTATTCCTCTCTGTACAATTGACACCCCTCCACTCCAGCTTTCCTGAACTGCCTCTTCATTCAGCTTTCATCAGTATTAATGCCACTGCTAATAATTAAAATTAATGATTCATATTGTCAAATTTCAGAGGAAAAACAATTATTACATATTATTGTATATAAATGAACTTCGGCTAGATGCCTTGTCTGCATTAAACACCACTAAAAACTATTGAAAAAGCTTTCAATAATGAAAAACCTAAAAGCCAGCAGGCTTTGTACAGTAGACTATTATCAATTTCATACCCTAATATATATATTCACAGATTATAGTCAATAATAAATCCATATACCTGAAATAAGTCAACGGTAACACATTTCTAATTGATTAGTCTTTTATATTAAAAAAGTATACACATTATACAGTATTTAGTAATATTGTTAAACATACTTAAGAAAAAGTTTAATTGTTCAACTTAGCAAGAATTAGATTATATAATATATAAATATACACAGACAATATCCAAACACACATTGATAACCTCAACATGCAAAACTATGGCAGGGATTCAATTCAAGGCCTGTTATTATGCTGGGCACAAAATGGTCGACACTGCCTTCTAAAATGTGCAGAGGTTGCGTTCATGGAAAATGCTACGCACATCAGCTCAAGCCTACATTATCTTTACAATTTCACTATAAACCAGTTGAACCACATTGGTAACTGGTTTATAATATCAATAAATAATTTTAGGTGTTTTTGGTAAAGTGCCAATATACCACAACTAAGTCATGTATCCTAGTATACTCTGTGACTAATTGTGCCTATGGACAACTCTTAGCTATGGAATACTGGCCAAACAAAACCACTTTGTGTTTTATTGCTTTAATATAGTGCTGTTCCTTGGAATGAATCCCAGCCTAATGAATGAAAATTTTTCCTGACACAGGTATGAACAGAGACTAGCATGTACCTTCCAAATTACATCTCTGCAAGATTCACAACATTGAAAATGTTTACACAGATAAAGGAATCGTGCTGAACTACCTTTGCCCATCATTCCACACAAACACACACAAAGGCTGAGACATAAGCCTGGTCCTGTTTCTTTGCCTTCTCCATTATCATTGGCAGGCTAAACATTGTTTGCCATTACAATTCCGTTAGGAGTTGGCAGTAGAGACTGGTGCCCAACGTCACTATAACTCTTCCTTTGTGCTCTTCATAAATTTCTGAGGGATTTCTGACGTCAACCCGTCTTTTAGCCACCTGTTGAAGACAGCGATGGGGTCTATGTTCCAGTGTTTGTGGAAGGAGATGGGTACCTGGTGGTTCAGGAACTCCCTGGAGTAGTCTTCAGGTCGAGCCTAGAAGGACAGCGCAAATCAGTACTATTGTAGTCTTTCTTTCTAAAGCCTCAAAACATGCATGGTCTGCCTTTGCAGCCCGTAGCTGTCTATAAATTATGGAATTGTTCTCCGGTCCTTTCCCTCAGCTTTTTAGAAAACAGACTGGGCGTGTACTTTTCATTGTTTCAAGAACTGATTCCCTGGTCTAGGGAAGCTGGGTGAGGTGAATGTACAGTTGTGCTCAAAAGTTTGCAGACCCTTGGAGAATTGGTAATATTTGTACCATTTGTAAAGAAAACATGAGTGAGCATGCAAAACACATCTTGTATTTCTTATGGGATTCACATACAACCGTAGGTCATGACAGAATGGCACAATCATAAAACAAAACATGGCAACAAAGAAAAAAATTAACTGACCCCTGTTTAAAAGTCTGCATATTCTTAGGTCATCATACTGTGTATTGCCCCCTTTAGCATCAATGACAGTGTGCAGTCTTTTGTAATAGTTGTCTATGAGGCCCTGAATTGTTCCAGGTGGTATACTGTAGCTACCCATTCGTCTTGGCAAAATGCCTCCAGGTCATACAAAGTCTTTGGTCGTCTTGCATGAACCGCACATTTGAGATCTTCCTAGAGTGGCTCGATGATATTAAAGTCAGGAGACTGTGATGGCCACTCCAGAACCTTCACCTTTTTCTGCTGTAACCACTAGAGGGTCAACTTGGCCTTATACTTAGGGTCATTGTCGTGCTAGAAAGTCCAAGAGCGTCCCATGTACAGCTTTCGTGCAGAAGAATGCAAATTCTCTGCCAGTATTTTCTCAAAACATGCTGCATTCATTTTGCCATAAAAGTTCACAAGATTCCCTGGCCTTCAGTGCTCACACACCCCCAAAACATCAGTGAGCCACCACCATACTTCACAGTGGGAATGGTATTCTGTTCACTATAGGCCTTGTTCACCCCTTTCCAAACATAGCGCTTATGATTGTGACCATATAGCTCTATTTTGGTCTTGTCACTCCAAATTAAAGTGTGCCAGAAGCTGTGAGGCATGTCAAGGTGCTGTCAAGCATATTATAACTGACCTTTTTTGAGGCACTGGCGCAATGAAGGCTTCTTTCTAGCAACTCGACCATGCAGCTCATTTTTGTTCAAGTGTCAATTTGTACTCCTTGAAACAACCACACCGTCTTTTTCCAGAACAGCTTGTATTTCTCCTGAGGTTACCTGTAGGTTTTTCTTTGTATGCCAAAAAATTATTCTGGCAGTTTTGGCTGAAATCTTTCTTGGTCTACCTGACTTTGGCTTTTCTTAATAAGTGGTTGAACAGTACTGACTGGCATTTGCCATGCTTTCGATATCTTTCTATCCTTTTCCATTTTTATAAAGTTCGAATACCTTGTTACGCAGGTCTTTTGACAGCCTGCTCTGTGCATCCATGTGAGAGCTAACAAAACTATTGACTATTACACAGACACTCATTGAAATTTAAAAAGCCACAGGTGTGGGAAATTCACCTTTAATTGCCATTTTCACCTGTGTGTCTGTAACCAGGCCAAACATTCAAGGGTATGTCAATTTTAGATCAGGGCCATTTGGGTGATTTCTGTTCTCATTATGATTTAAAAAGGAGCCAAACAATGTGATAATAAATGGCTTCATATGATCACTATCCTTAAATATATATTTCTATTTTGCATGATCGGTCATAGTTTCAAAATCAATGCCAAAATGTCACAATTTCTGCCAGGGTATGTAAACTTATGTGAACAACTTTATTACCTGGTGGAAGAGAGGGCTATGTGTGACGGGAAGCCCAAGAGCATTGAAACACATTCCCAGCACCATGTCGTCAGGGGCATCGTCACTGTAACACTTGCAGCCACTGGCTAAGAGCTTCATCACTGCAGTCCTACTGAACACCATCCTGCCAGACAAATATACAAACACAAGCACACCGAGGAACACAGACAGAGAACAAGTTAGCTGAAATGTGGTGATCGTTGTGGCACAAAACATTATGCTGATGGTGGTAGAGGTTAGTTTCCCTACTGACTATGTAAAACACCTTGAACACCTAGGTGTAAAAGGGCTACTAAAATCTTATAGATTATTCATGTTTGTTGCAATTATTGTCAGGAGTATTTTAATCATTAGGGGATAACAGATTAGCATTAGGTGATCTTTCATTAAAATGTCAATATGCACTAAGATGAACATTTGACTTCAAATGCAATAAACATCGGGCAATAATTGCAGTCCAAATTCTTCATGACTACTTCAATATTCGGTTGTTTGTATTTAGAACAACAGTCAAATTTTCTAAGCCAATACGCAATTTATCAACTGAGCTTGCAGTCATATATGCAACTATTTGATTAAACTCCAAAGTAATAATTCCATCAGGTTTTATATTAAAATTAAATAGGATTCCAAGTGGTAATGGGAAAATACAATGAAGACTTAAAACTTTTATGAACAAACAAGTTATGGACCATTCAGCAAGAAGAACTGCTCGCTTGAGTGTTTGGGAGACTGCCACAAATTGAGCAGCAGCCTGGTCTATCACTAGATACCAAATCTGGCTTCTACACAATGACAACACTTCCTCATAAAGGACTGCCTCTGTTTCAATTAGCATCTATCTAGTGCATCCAGAGAAGTTGAAAAGTTTGGCAGAATCCCAAAAAGCCCCCTACTGTCTACATTTTACAAGGACCATTAAAAGATGAACTGGGTGCGGAACACGGTGCCATTTGGGGTGAACATATTATGTGACTCACCCCCCTCCTCCGGTGATGTAACTGTATCCCCCCTGGCCCAGTCCATAGCCGTACCTCTCCCCCAGACACACTGGTTCAGATGGGTCATAACAGCTCAGCAGCATTTGCAGTCTGGGCAGGCTGTGCACACACATCAAGTACACTTGCATTAATGGTACACATTCTGACTGCCAACAAAATTGTTGACACACAAGCACAGAAAATGCAAATACATTGGTTCACTAGTAGGCTGTTCCTTATCAGAACCCCCCTGCCATTAAATGCTGACACCACTGCTCTTCACTGGTTTGTTCCCACACATTCACACCTTCAGCACAAAATAATGTTTGCTGACTTTGCCCTCGGAAAGCAGTCTTGAAGATGGCATTGATTTGTTAAAACTTTTTTGTTTGAACAACTTTTCACTGCAGAGGTTCTAGTTTGGTTTGGAATAATGAGGTATCAACCACACTATCACGCAGACACTCAATAATAGTCTGAATAGTGTGTGTGCGCTTATTCTGAAAGTAGGATGCTAATTTGACCGTAAAATGGAGCAAGCTGTTTACATATCAGTCCCTTGTGTTATACCTGAACAGCCTTGGTAAAAACTTGCAGTACTGATATTCTGGAGTCTGGGCCATGTTCACAGTCTAACAGTATGTGGCCTTCCAATGGCAGGCCTACATAAATAAAGAAGGTTGTTTCTATACCCCTCCATGTCCTTGCATACAGAAACCTCTTTTGAATTGGAAATATTTGCGGGCTTAAATGAAGTGCAGTGCAGTCCATAAGTATTTGTAATGATACAAAGTTTTGTTGTTTTGGCTCTGTATTTCAGCACTTGAAATAATAAAATGAAAAAGAGGTGAAAGGGCAGAATATTAGCTTTAGTGTGTGGGCATTTAAATTTATAAACTCTGAAACACATAGTAATTACAGCCCGCTTTATACATTGTCAATCCATTTTATAGGAACAAAATGTATTTGACGAATGAAAACATCTTAGAGAAAATCTGCATATTTAATACTTGCAAATCCTTTGAATTAGATGACTGCTTTGAAGTCTGCCACCGATAGATATCACCAGACACTGGGTATCTTCCCTGGTGATGCCCTTCCAGGCCGGTACTGTAGCCATTTTCAGTTTCTGTGTGTTTCAGGGCATTTTTGGCATTAAGTCTTGCCTTCAGCAAGTGAAATGTGAACATTCCACTTCATGGCCCTAACTGAACATTCCACTTTTTGTTGACGTGCTGTACCCTGCCTGCTGTTACCTACCTGGCTACCTGCCAAACTTTTTCGAATTTACTCGATATAAACTAATTGGTCAAAATTCTTTTACCAAGTTTTACCAACGCAATATTTATCTGTTGTCCTCTTACCCAACTTTTCTACACCGGGACTCTTTTTGGACATAATTAACAGAACTACTCACCCCTGAACACCCGAGGCTAAGTATCATTACAATGCCTTTTCACTGTAATTGTTGTAGCAACAACACGGAGGAGAATGTTCGTCTTAAGTTAAAGATAGCAGAGTTAGAGGCTCGGCTTCTGACGCAAATGCCAGGCAAGGATTATGCTAGTGTAGAAATAGAAAAATCTGCGTCAGTGCCACCAGGTAGAAACGATAGTTTTGTTAGCCCCCCGGCACAGCTCCTGCAGCCGGGCAATAACTTTCTCTTGGTCACTGGGAAGAAATGCCGTCGACCAGTTAAACCTGAATCGTTGCTAAAACCAACTGAGACTTTGAACAGGTTTTCCCCACTGGAGTCGGAGTCAAGGCCCGAGCCGTCTTCGGAGGGGAATGGTCGGCAGGCATGTTCTACCGGTGGACTTGAAAAACTGAAAACTTTAGTCATTGGCGATTCCATCACACGCAGTATTAGACTAAAGAATCAGCCGGCGATCGTACATTGTTTACCGGGGGGCAGAGCCACCGACGTAGCCGCAAATCTGGGGTTGGTGCTAGCGAAGTCTAAAACTGGCAAGTATAGAGAGTACAGAGATATTGTTATCCACGTTGGCACCAACGATGTTAGGATGAAACAGTCAGAGGTTACGAAGCAGAACATACCATCAGCGTGTAAATTAGCTAGAAAGATGTGTCGGCATCGAGTAATTGTCTCTGGCCCCCTCCCAGCTAGGGGTGGTGACGAGCTCTACAGCAGACTTGCGCAACTCAATCGCTGGCTGAAAACGGAGTTCTGCCCGTCGCAGGAGGTAGAGTTTGTAGATAACTGGCCTTCTTTTTGGGACTCTCCCAGAAATAGGGCCAGGCCTGATCTGCTGAGGAGCGACGGACTCCATCCTAGCTGGAGTGGTGCTCTTCTTTTGTCTAGGAACATTGACAGGAGTCTCACTCCTATAGCTTTAACATGAGATAGGGTGCAGGTCAGGCTGCAGGCTGTTAGCCAGCCTGCTAGCATAATGGAGTCTGTCAATAGCATAGCCAGAGTAGTTAGTACAGCTTTAACTATTGTCACTGTGACTTGTTCTACGCTGAGAAAAGTTAAACAAGGTAGTGCTAACAAAAACAACCTTATTAAGATAAAGCCTTCCTCCACCTTGGTCAAAAATAAAAATAATTGTATCACTTCCCATCTCAAAATGGGACTCCTAAATATTAGATCTCTTGCTCCAAAGGCAGTTGCAGTAAATGAATTAATCTCTGATCATAAACTAGATGCTATTGGTTTATGTGAAACGTGGCTAAAGCCTAATGAATTCACTGCCTTAAATGAGGCCTCTCCTCTTGGCTATACTTGTGATCATATCCCTCGTGCATCCCGAAAAGGATATTTATGACAGTAAATATAAACTTACTCTCAAACATATCACAGAGTTTCATTCTTTCGAAGTTTTACTCATGAAAGTTAACCAGGCCGATAAATCATTTTACATAGCTACTATTTATAGGCCCCCCGGGCCATACACATTGTTCCTCAATGAGTTTCCAGAATTCTTGTCTAACCTTGTAGTCATGGCAGATAGTATTCTAATTTTTGGCGATTTCAATATCCATATGGAAAACCCCAATGATCCTCTTCAAAAAGCCTTTCAAGCCATAATCGACTCAATGGGTTTCATCCAACTTGCCCCCCAAACAATGAGAAATCCACTTGCCCCCCAAACAATGAGTTTCAAAAGCCGTACTATAAATTCTTGGATTACAAATAAATTCCTTGATATTCTTACTAGTTCGCTCATAAATGACAGAGTAAATAAATCTGTAAACGATCAAATCGAGGATCTAAACTCAATACTGCGAAATACATTAGACATAGTTGCACCACTAAAAACTAAAGAAATACGCAACAAGAAACTTGCTCCTTGGTACACCGACAATACTAGAGCACTTAAGCAAGCCTCCAGAAAATTGGAGCGAAAGTGGCGCTCCACCAAGTTGGAAGTATTTAGACTAGCCTGGATAGACAGTACAGTACAATACCGAAAATCACTCACGTCTGCTCGATCAGCTTATTTCTCCAACCTGATTGAGGCGAACAAAAACAATCCAAAATTTCTCTTTGATACAGTTGCAAAGTTAACAAAAAAGCAAAGCTTAGCAAGTGAAGTGGGTCTTCACTTTAGTTGTAATGAATACATGAACTGCTTTGATGAAAAGATCGTCACCATTAGAAAACAAATAACTGAATCCTTAAATAGTTATGGTCCTAAAAATCTCGGTTGTCCGGAAAATTTCCGGAGCCTCCCTGATCAGGTGTCAATGGGGACACTTGAGTTTTTTGATACCGTATCGCTCGACACATTTACAAAATTTGTAATGAGTTCTAAACCCACAAACTCTCAGCTAGACCCGATTCCTACAAAATTACTTAAGGAGTTATTTCCTGTGCTAGGTCAGCCAATGCTGAACATAATAAATTGCTCCCTTTCCTCCGGATGCGTACCAAACTCACTAAAAATTGCGGAAATTAAGCCTCTTCTAAAAAAATCTAATCTAGATCCCGACATATTAAACAATTATAGGCCAATATCGAACCTCCCGTTCCTCCCAACAACTGAATGCCTTCCTAAAGACAAAAAACATTTATGAAATATTCCAGTCTGGTTTTAGATCCCATCATAGTACTGAGACTGCACTCTTGAAGGTAACAAATTCTAATGGCCTCAGACAAAGGTTCCGCCGTCCTGTTGCTTCTTGATCTTAGTGCTGCTTTTGACACTATTCATCACTCCCTTCTCTTAGAGAGACTGGAAACCAATATTGGGCTACGTGGACATGTTCTAGCCTGGTTTAAATCTTATTTATCTGAAAGATATTAGTTCGTTAGTGTGGATGGCATATCCTCTGACAAGTCAAAGGTATGCTTTGGAGTTCCTCAAGGCTCGGTTCTGGGCCCATTACTTTTCTCACTATACATGCTCCCTCTGGGCGATGTAATCCGAAATCACAATATTAACTTTCACTGTTATGCTGATATGACACAGTTATATATTTCAATGAAGCATGGAGAAGCCCCTAAATTAGCTATTTTGGAAGCATGCGTTTCAGATATTAGGAAGTGGATGACAGAGAATTTCTTGCTCTTAAACTCAAATAAAACAGAAATGCTCCTTTTAGGACCCAAAAAACAAAGAGCGTTGTTAGCAGATCTCACTGTGAACCTCGACGGCTGCATGGTCGTATCCCAAAAAACTGTAAAAAACCTTGGCGTTACCCTTGACCCTGACCTCTCCTTTGAAGAACATATAAAATATGTCTCAAGAGTTGCTTATTTTCATCTTCGAAACATCGCAAAAATTAGAAACTTTCTATCAAAAACTGATGCAGAAAAATTAATCCATGCTTTCGTTACTTCTAGATTAGATTACTGCAATGGTCTTCTCTCTGGTTATCCAGACAAATTAATAAATAAACTTCAATTAGTGCTGCACACAGCTGCTAGAATCCTAACTAGAACAAAAAAATTTGAACACATTACTCCTGTCCTGGCATCCTTACATTGGCTGCCTGTTAGGGTTAGGGCTGATTTTAAGGTTTTACTCTTAACCTATAAATCAATACATGGACTTGCTCCTACTTACCTTGCTGAAATGATCCAGCCATACATACCTACACGTAACCTACGATCGCAAGATGCAGGCCTTTTAATTGTACCTAGAATTTCTAAACAAACAGTTGGCGGCAGAGCCTTTTCTCATAGAGCTCCACTCCTGTGGAATGATCTGCCAATTAAGGTTAGAAATGCAAACTCAGTGCGAACTTTCAAGTGTCTACTAAAAACGAATCTCTACAGCACGGTTTATAATTAGGTGTAGCCTGGCCCGGGGGCGTGAAGGTGACCAGTAGGCTTGATACTGTCCACCCTTGCTGTCTTGCCAGGTGGGCTCTCGTCGCCACTGGGATGCCCTCCCTCCAATGCCCTTCGGGGGAAGAGTCACTGGCTTGTTGTTGACTCTCTATTGCGCACTTGTGCAGTTGGGCTGTACGCTGCTGGCAATACTCGGCCCTCATTCAGGGGGGTTGCGGTTGGTGGGTGTCCCTTTGGTTGATGCCTGGCAATGTGGTTGGATTGATTTCCTGCCTGTTGGGCCCTGTCCGGGGCCTCCCCCGGGTAGGGCCACAGTGTCACCGGACCCCCCCGTCTCAGTTTCCAAGGTGTTACGCTGCTATATTATTGTGCTGGGGGACATGAGAGATGTACTACTAACTTTTCTCAGTTTCCTCCAATTTTAAATTTTAGAAGGAGATGAGGTCCTGGTCCACACCTGCGGATTACCTGGTTTGGGGGGACCGTTGCTGTTCCTGTCCTTGTCCTTGTCCACCTGGTCATACTTCTGACCTAGTCTAAAATCAAATATACTCTGGATTTAGCCAAGAGAAATTTATTTATTATTCCAATTGGACTCTTAATATTTCACCCGGCACAGCCAGAAGAGGACTGGTCACCCCTCTGAGCCTGGGTCCTCTCTAGGTTTCTTCCTAAAATTCGACCTTCTTAGGGAGTTTTTCCTAGCCACTGAAATTCAACACTACTGTTGTTTGCTCCTTGGGGTTTAAGGCCGGGTGTCTCTGTAAAGCACTTTGTGACAACTGCTGTTGTAAAAAGCGCTTTATAAATAAATTTTGATTGATTTTTTTGATTGATTGACTTTATGGGCCTAAAAAACATTGCTGCAAATGAAGTGCTGTCCGCCGAGTTTTGAAGCATCTGGTTGAATCTTAGCAACCAATTTCTGTACACTTCAGAATTCTTCCAGCTGCTGCCGCCAGCAGTTACATCTTCAATGAAGAGGAGCAAACCAGTGGTACCAGAGGTACGTTGGGTATCCAAGCTTCCCTTGATTTTCTTGACGTCACTGTGGTACGTTTATATTTGTCTGTCCACAATACCCCTTTCCAGAACTATGCATGCTGTTGTTAGTAATTCTTAGGCCATCCTGTTTTAGAGGTGTGCCACAAATGCGCCCCTACCTAACAAATCAGCATTGCCCTCAACAGAAGATTCTGGAAGCTACCAACTGGGCCAGCCCTGCACCTACACACCTGCCTCCCCTTGGGATCTCGTTAGAGGTATTTAAGGCCACCCAGGGAAAAGCTCTGGGAGGAGGCCAAAACAACAGTCTCCCTTCAACCGCCGACAGGGCATGAGGACCTTAACTGGGGCCTGTGAGAAGACCATACCCAGCTGCTGGAGCTCCACGCCCAGCTGCACCGCAACAGCACCTGAAAAGCCTCAGAGTGCACAATCACGCCTGTAAAGCAGGCTAGAGCACTGGCCTCATCCCAGCAGCAGCCGGTGCTCCCAAAGGGGTGTGGCCCGAGGGGCGAGAATAAATCAGCGTGGCACCAAGACCCCAAACAGAGATTGCTGGTGGTTTCCGGGCCCTGAACACACCCTCTTTGTCCGTTCCTAGTGTCTCCTTGTTACGAAGACTAACTAGTATTTATGCACATTGCTGTTCAGCCTCTGTAGTTTGAAGTCTTTGTCAAATGGTAGTGGACGACACATCCATGCCTACTTCCTGGAGAGTGTTCCCTGACTTGTTAGACAGTTCTATTCTGTTTATTCTTCATCATGGAAAAAATTCTAGGGGTCTTCCTTGGTCTACCATGAAATGTGCTATCACTAAGCTAACAGTACTTGGGTTGTTTATCTTAATGTAGAAAACATTTTATTTTGGCACGCTTAATGTTTAAGCTGTCTTTGATTGATTTATTTTGATTGTTAAATAAATGAATAAAAATAAATTAAATAGGGAAGTCAAGCTGAGGCGAAGGTCAATTGGAAATTTCAGCCATGAATACAGCAATATAAATAAGATGTACAGAGAAAGAAAATAACTCAAGGAAACACATGGATAGGAAGAAATTTGAATCCTACTGTAGCCTTCCGTTCTGCAGGTGCGTGTGTGCGCTTGAGTATACTGTGAGATTTACCTGATGAGCGTGTCATCATCCACCACCAGCAGCCAGCTCGTTTTTGGCACCGCTTCACTGACATACCTCTTCATGATGGCAAACGTCTTCCCACAATGACCTGCAGATGAAGTTATTTACAGTCACACTGTGTACACGCACAAGTTCTCAAGTTATGACTGGATTCAACAACTAACATTAGAATTGACTATAACAAACAGTAAAGCTAGGTTGTTTTTCTGTTAGCAGATATCTGTTAGACTTGATCATTTAAATGGCAGAGAGACGGGTTAAATTTATGGAACAGTAATATTTTTCAATTCAGCGGCATGTTCGAGAGAATTAAAGCACTCATTCTCTCCAAAGAAGGAGAATCATTAAAGAGGCAGTAAATCAATGAGGCAATTATGCACCTTTCAGCAGAATGGAAAGGATTTGACTAGAATTAGATTTCATAGAAAAATCTTTATCCGCTCGAGTCCAAATAACTCTGTGAGACATACAACAACAGGGGAGAAAAGTAGAGGGAAGACAAAGACAAAGCATGTAGTAGGACCGCAGGCTTTTAGAACTGGGTTGGGATGATGGATGATGGGGGACAATAGAAAGTATCTAATACCCGCCAGCTAAGGCTCAGTCCCAAATGATACCCTGTTGTCTTTATGGTGCACTACTTAAAGGCAGTGCGCTAGATGGGGCGTAGGGTGACCTATGGGAAGCCACCTTGGACTGTGTCTGTAACCACTGGACTTAAGAGGGCCAGGGCTAGGTGAAAACAGTAGCAACAGCAATCAGCTCCCTAGGGTATAGTCTGTTAAAAGGACTTCCAATCCACCACAAATTACAAGAAGCCGCTGAATGGTGTAGCTGTCGGAATCCTCCCTGCTGTCCCTCTATCCCTGCTTTCTGGCCTGAAAAATGCAGCACCGCCATCAGAGTAAAAGCACAGATACTAATGATTACGTTAACACTTGGAGAGGCTCTAATACCTTACTTTGACCCTGTTTAATACCTTACTTTGACCAATGATACCATTGCTTCCTGTTTCACTGGGATATAAAAATTAGTTAACACACACAAAATCCATTTGTCATCTATCACCATTGGAAAAGGCAAATAATTCAGTTTAAAATAGACAAGTGTTTGTTGACCCTCATAAATCGGATCCCGACATATTAAACAATTATAGGCCAAGATCCCATCATAGTACTGAGACTGCACTCGTGAAGGTAACAAATGACCTTCTAATGGCCTCAGACAAAGGTTCCGCATCCGTCCTGTTGCTTCTTGACCTTAGTGCTGCTTTTGACACTATTGATCACTCCCTGCAGGAGGGACCATAAGGGGTCGGTGCGTAGAGGATCGGGCTGCACTCAAAGGCAGGGGCCTCGACAACCCGATCCCTGGACACGGAAACTAGTTCTAGGGACGTGGAACGTCACCTCGCTGGCTGGGAAGGAGCCTGAGATTGTGCGTGAGGTTGAGAGGTTCCGACTAGAGATAGTCGAGATCACCTCTACGCAAGGCTTGGGCTCTGGAACCACACTCCTTGAGAGAGGATGGACTCTTCACCACTCTGGAGTTGCCCATGGTGAGAGGCGGCGGGCTGGTGTGGGTTTGCTTATAGCCCCCCAGCTCTGCCGCCATGTGTTGGAGTTTACCCCGGTGAACGCGAGGGTCGTTTCCCTGCGCCTACAGGTCGGGGATAGGTCTCTCACTGTTGTTTGTGCATACGGGCCGAACGGCAGTGCAGAATACCCAACCTTCTTGGAGTCTCTGGGAAGGGTGCTGGAAAGTGCTCCGACTGGGGACTCCATTGTTCTACTGGGGGACTTCAAGTCACAGTTTGTACATAATGAACACCATGTTCAAGCATAAAGGTGTCCATCAGTGCACGTGGCACCAGGACACCCTAGGCCGTAGGTCGATGATCGACTTTGTTGTCGTTTCATCTGACCTGCGGCCGTATGTCTTGGACACTCGGGTGAAGAGAGGGGCGGAGCTGTCAACTGATCACCACCTGGTGGTGAGTTGGATCCGATGGCGGGGGAGGAAGCTGGACAGACTCGGCAGGCCCAAGCGTACTGTAAGGGTCTGCTGGGAACGTCTGGCCGAGTCTCCTGTCAGAGAGATCTTTAACTCCCATTTCCGGTAGAGCTTCGACTGGATTCCGAGGGAGGCTGGAGATATTGAGTCCGAGTGGACCATGTTCTCCACCTCCATTGACGAAGTGGCCGCTCGGAGCTGTGGCCGTAAGGTCTCCGGTGCCTGTCGAGGCGGCAATCCCCGAACCCGGTGGTGGACACCGGAAGTAGGGGATGCCGTCAAGCTGAAGAAGGAGTCCTATCAGGCCTGGTTGGCTTGTGGGACTCCCGAGGCAGCTGACGGGTACCGGCAGGCCATGCGTACTGCAGCCCGGGTGGTTGTGGAGGCAAAAACTCGGGCCTGGGAGGAGTTCGGTGAGGCCATGGAGAAGGACTATCGGCTGGCCTCGAAGAGATTCTGGCAAACCGTCCGGCGCCTCAGGAGAGGGAAACGGTGCCCTACCAACGCTGTTTACAGTGGAGGTGGGTAGCTGTTGACCTCAACTGGGGATGTCATCGGGCTGTGGAAGGAGTACTTCAAGGATATCCTCAATCCCGCCGTCTTCCATTGAGGAAGCAGAGGCTGAGGGCTCAGAGGTGGACTCGTCCATCACCCGGGCTGAAGTCACTGAGGTCGTCAAGAAACTCCTCGGTGGCAAGGCACCGGGGGTGGATGAGATCCGCCCTGAGTACCTCAAGTCTCTGGATGTTGTGGGGCTGTCTTGGTTGACATGCCTATGCAGCATCGCGTGGCGGTCGGGGACAGTGCCTCTGGGATGGCAGACCGGGGTGGTGGTCCCTCTTTTTAAGAAGGGGGACCGGAGGGTGTGTTCCAACTACAGGGGGATCACACTTTTCAGCCTCCCCGGGAAAGTCTATGCCAGGGTACTGGAGAGGAGAATACGGCCGATAGTAGAACCTCGGATTCAGGAGGAACAGTGTGGTTTTCGTCCGGGCCGTGGAACACTGGACCAGCTCTATACCCTCTACAGGGTGCTGGAGGGTTCATGGGAGTTTGCCCAACCAATCCACATATGATTTTTGGATTTGGAGAAGGCATTCGACTGTGTCCCTCGCGGCATCCTGTGGAGGGTGCTTCAGGAATATGGGGTCCTGGGTCCTTTGCTAAGAGCTGTCAGGTCCCTGTACGACCAAAGCAGGAGCTTGGTTTGCATTGCCGGCAGTAAGTCAGACTTGTTCCCAGTGCATGTTGGACTCCGGCAGGGCTGCCCTTTGTCGCCGGTTCTGTTCGTAATTTGTATGGACAGAATTTCTAGGCGCAGCCAGGGGCCACAGGGTGTCAGGTTTGCGGACCACACGATTTCGTCTCTGCTCTTTGCGGATGATGTTGTCGTGTTGGCCCCTTCAAACCAGGACCTTCAGCATGCACTGGGACGGTTTGCAGCCGAGTGTGAAGCGGTTGGGATGAAAATCAGTACCTCCAAATCCGAGGCCATGGTCCTCAGTCGGAAAAGGGTGGCTTGCCCACTTCAGGTTGGTGGAGAGTTCCTGCCTGACCTCTCCTTTGAAGAACATATAAAATATGTCTCAAGAGTTGCTTATTTTCATCTTCGAAACATTGCAAAAATGTGAAACTTCAATTAGTGCTGCACACGGCTGCTAGAATCCTAACTAGAACAAAAAAATGTGAACACATTTCTCCTGCCCTAGCGTCCTTACACTGGCTGCCTGTTGGGGTTAGGGCTGATTTTAAGGTTTTACTCTTAACCTATAAATCAATACATGGACTTGCTCCTACTTACCTTGCTGAAATGATCCAGCCATACATACCTACACGTAACCTACGATCGCAAGATGCAGGCCTTTTAATTGTACCTAGAATTTCTAAACAAACAGCTGGCGATAGGGCCTTTTCTCATAGAGCTCCATTACAGTGGAATGATCTGCCAATTAAGGTTAGAAATGCAAACTCAGTGCAAACTTTCAAGTGTCTACTAAAAACGAATCTCTACAGCACGGTTTATAATTAGGTGTAACCTGGCCCGGGGGCGTGAAGGTGACCAGTTGGCTTGATACTGTCCACCCTTGTTGTCTTGCCAGGTGGGCTCTCGTTGCCACTGGGATGCCCTCCCTCCAATGCCTTTTGGGGAAAACTCACTGGCTTGTTGTTGACTCTCTGTTGCGCACTTGTGCAATTGGGCTGTACGCTGCAGGCAATATTCGGCCCTCATTCAGGGGGGTTGCGTTAGGTGGGTGTCCCTTTGGTTGATGCCTGGCAATGTGGGTGGATTGATTTCCTGCCTGTTGGGCCCTGTCCAGGGCCTTCCCCGGGTAGGGCAACAGTGTCGCTGGACCCCCCCGTCTCAGTTCCAAGGTGTTACGCTGCTATATTATTGTGCTGGGGGATATGAGGAATGCACTTCTAACATTTCTCAGTTTCCTCCAGTTTTAAATTTTAGAAGGAGATGAGGTCCTGGTCCACACCTACGGATTACCTGGTTTGTGGGGCCCGTTGCTGTCCCTGTCCTTGTCCACCTGGTCATACTTCTGACCTAGTCTAAAATCAAATAGCCTCTGGATTTAGCCCAGAGAAATGTATTAATTATTACAATTGGACTCTTTATATCTCACCCGGCACAGCCAGAAGAGGACTGGTCACCCCTCTGAGCCTGGGTCCTCTCTAGGTTTCTTCCTAAAATTTGGCCTTCTTAGGGAGTTTTTCCTAGCCACTGAAATTCAACACTACTGTTGTTTGCTCCTTGGGGTTTAAGACCGGGTGTCTCTGTAAAGCACTTTGTGACAACTGCTGTTGTAAAAAGGGCTTTATAAATACATTTGATTGATTGATTGACCCTCATAAATCTGACTTAGCACAATTACCCTAAAAAACTATGAAATATTGTTACATTGCCTTGTATGCAGGTGCATCTTCCCTGCCTGCACTGTGAGGAAGACGGTTTGGAAGGCTAAGAAGAATCCCAAGGGCCACAGATGGAGGGTTACAATGCTTATTGCTTGATACATTTGCAGGATTGGAACACCGTTATTTGTCAGATGAAACAAAAATAGAGAACTTTGACAAAATACCCCAGCATTTGGTATGTGTTGAAAGCAGGAAGCAAATGCAGAAAATAACCTCAAGAATACTGTAAAATATGGTGGAGGGATCTTTTGGCTTTCACTGGTTATTGGTCCCTTGTTAGGGACAATGCCATCATGATCTCAAAAAAGTATCAGAACCAGATTTTTTTCCCCCCATAACTTAGTTATCACGATTATCCGGACACAGTTGATGGAGTCAAGCGCTGAGCTGATGAAGCACAAAAACTTAATCCAAAAAACAGAGTCACAGGGCAGGCGAAAACACAGGAGGTCCAAACACTGGGGCTACAGTACAAAATCTTAAGGCGAGAGAGTAATTGTTGTCACAAAACTGGGTCAAGGTATAACTAGGCAAAAAGGGTAACTGGAATAAACGCTTGGTAAGTTGATAATACAAACAATACTTGGCAACTTCAAAGCCCCACCCCAGGCAGTATAGACCAACCCCAATCACCCAAAACTAAACACAGGTGTGCATCAATACTCCGGCGAAGGGGGGCGTGGTCGATGCGGAGGAGAAGCCAGGAACAAGGACATGACAGTTATCTCTCAGTCGCTCAGTCACGGACAAGATGCTTAGTTACCAACCACATGAATAAGCAGCAAAGTACCAGAGGCACACACTGTGCCCTCAGCCCTTTGTTTAATCTCAAATGTTCTGCTAGCTGGATCAGACAGTAAGCCAACCATCGGGCAAACTATAGCTTTGAATTGAATTATCTTAGGTTGAAGCTTTATCTTGTGAGTGACCATTTATATTTTTCATGTTAACTTGATCAGCTACGGGACCCAAATACTCTGCAAATGTGGATGGAAGCAGGGGCCGTATTTATATAATTCCTCACATTAAGTGTGATGATCTAGGATCATGTCTATGTAAATGTGTTCACTATGTTCCAAAAAGGCAAAAATGATCTTGGATCAGCGCTCATACCAAGGTGACCCTTAATTAATACATTATATATGCCAACTTACCTCTCTCAGTGTTAGGGACTCCAAGGTCGATGGTGGGTATGGTAGGGTCGGCATGATCACTGTAATACTCCAACAGAGAGGCATCTCTCTCCCACGTCTTCTTGACAACTGGGACTGTGGTGAAATGACAAAGCAAAAGGTCAGATACTACAGTACATTACGACTTACGACTTAGAAATAGAATTGGAACATATGCTGCGTTGGGCAACAGGTAGCCTTCCAGGCCATCCGTTTGTAGTGCAGATCTAATCACTACCTGACAACCCCTCTGATTGTGCGGCTGATCTGGTTTCTGACTAAAGACGCAGCCCACCCCTCCTCAGAGTCCAGCTCCTTTCTGGGTTTTTTCTTAGGTTCCAACTCTCCCAGGGATTTGTTTTCAGCCTGACTGCACCAGTTTCTTGTTGTTGCTTGGGGTCTTTGGGGTTTGGCTGGTATCTGTATAAGCACTTTGTGACAACTGCCCATGTAAAAAGGGATTTATCAATTTAATGTGAATTGAATTGATAAGAAATGTGTCATTCTGCCCTTGAACAAGACACTTAACCCTAATTCCTCCAGAAAGTCTCACTGGATATGAGGAACTGCTAAACTAATCAAATGTTAATTAAATATTAATCCTCTGACCACACATTTCTTATTCTGAAAGTTGAAAGCATACCTGGGGGGGGGGGGGGTTCCATACATTATAGTTGTAGGTTTTTATACATTAAGACTTGCCTTGTTTTATTTGATCATGGAAAAAAAAGGAAATACTTCAAAGTGATTTGATTGAACTAAACCGTGACAATAAGTCAACTACAGCAGACAGCATAATTATTGGACTCCACTAATTAAGACTTGGATAAACAAAGGATGTGAATCCTTATGAAACATATGCATTTTATTGACGTAGATGGATCTCAAAGATTTTCAGAAATTAAGTTATATTTCATTGTTTTACTTTTGAATCCTAATATTGCACCCTATGAACATCTTTAGAATAAGTTATTTTTGATTGTTGTGACCCATTCCTCCCGTAACCATCATATTGATTTCTGTGACTTATGCCACAGTAGACCTTTTGTCGATTTGGACCAGATGGGATAGCCTTTGTTGTCCGAGCGCATCGTGAGCCGGTTTGTGGATTGTCCCTCCTCGGACCGCTGTTGGTAGGTACTGTTGACCGAGAGCACTCCACAAGCCTTGTCATTTCAGATGCTCTGACCCAGTAATCTGGCCATAACAACTGGCCCTCGTCAAAGTCACTCAGTTCTTCAGTCCTGCCCATTTCTCCAGCATCCAACACGCTGACTATGAGAACTGTTTGTTTGCTTACCATCTAATCTACCCAGACCTCAACATCTTCTGCTTGTTAGATGATAAAAAAAAAGTAGTCAGAATGTTTTGGCTCATCAGTGTATACCTCAATGAAATAATTAGGCATTTTCCTTCAGGTAACTATTGAAAATTAAACTCTACACATTTGGTTTGGTTTGACATTTTGGTTGGTACTGGTGCATTCTTTGCTTTAAGCCTAGAATAATGTAAGATGTACACTACCATTCGAAAGTTTGGATCACTTCAAAATATCTTTGTTTTCCATGAAAACATACATGAAATGAGTTTCAACAGGAAATATATCAAAATTAATCGGAAATATAGTAATTGAAAAGGTTAGAAATAATGACTTTTAATTGAAATAATAATTGTGTCTTTTTAACTATGCTTTAATCAAAGAATCCTCCATTTGCAGCGATTCCAGTCTTGCAGACCTTTGGCATACCAGCTGTCAATTTGTTGAGGTAATCTGAAGAGGTTTCACCTTCCTGAAGCACCTCCCACAATTTGGATTGGCTTGAGGGGCACTTCTTACGTACCACATGGTCAAGCTGCTCCCACAACAGCTCAATAGGGTTAAGATCTGGTGACTATGCTGGCCACTCCATTATAGACAGAATACCAACGGACTGCTTCGTCCCTAAAAAGATCTTGCATAGTTTGGACTTGTGCTGTGGGTCATTATCCTGTTGTAGGAGGAAACTGGCTTCAATCAAGTGACATCTACAGAGTATGGTATTGATGGAACCGAGAAATGTCAATTTTATTTTTATTTACATATTCAGTGACTCTTGATTATTTATTATAGAAATGTATACCTGTGTACTTACTTTCTATCCTAGTAGGCAATCATTGGAATGTTAAAAGTTAACAGATGTTTTTGTAAGCAGTGAATGCAGGGACAAAAGTGTTGCTTTTAATTGCCTAACTTGCGTGATCCTTGAGATAAAACCTCTGTGTCATTGGAAGAGCCCCAGGAGTCAGATTGGATGGTATCCCTGATTTATAAGGGGTCTATTCTACAGGACTGGTTTTGTTTTCCTTAGGTCAGTTAACCAACCCCCACTGAAGAGGCTCTCTGGCATTTTCCTCATCTTTGATACTTGTACTGTAATTGTAATACTCTCTTTATATATTAAATTAATTTGTTCACTATTTGGAATTAATCTAAAATGGCTCCAAATCCAGTTCCACCAGCATGGCGTTGCAAAATGGAGTGATAGCCTTCCTTCTACAAGATTCCTTTTACCCAATTTTCCATCTCTACCAAAGCATCCCCAGACCATCACATTGCCTCCACCATTCTTAACAGATTGCATCAAGCCCTCCTCCAGCCTCTTTAGATTTGGTCTGCATCTCACAAATGTTCTTCTTTGTGATCCAAACACCTCAAACTTACATGTGGCTGTCCATAAAACTTTTTTCCAATCTTCCTCAGTCCAGTGTCTGTGTTCTTGTGCCTGTCTTAATATTTTCCTTTTTTTGGTCAGTCTGAGAAATTGCTTTTTCTTTGGAACTCTGCCTAAAAGGCCAGCAACCCAGAATGACCACTGCACTGTTGATGTTAAGACAGGTGTTTTCCGGGTACTATTTAATGAAGCTGCCAGTTGAGACATCTGTTTCTTAAACTAGACAATAATGTATTTGTTCTAATGCTCAGTTGTGCACCAGGGCCTCGCACTCCTTTTTCTATTCTGGTTAGAGACAGTTTGTGCTGTTCAGTGATGGTAGTACACAATGTTGTACTAAATGCACAGAGTTGTACACAGCGTTGTATCTTCTGTGTCTTGGCAATTTCTTGCATGGAATAGCCTTCATTTCTCAGAACAAGTCTCAGAAGAAAGTTATTTGTTTCTGGACATTTTGAGCATGTAATCAATCCCAAAATTGCTGATGCTCCAGATACTCAACTACTATAAAGACGACCCAATTTATTGCTTCTTTAATCAGCCCAACAGTTTTCAGCAGTGCTAACATAATTACAAAAGGTGTTTTCTAATGATCCATTAGCCTTGTAAAATTATAAACTTGGATTAGTAAACACAACATGCTATTGGAACACAGGACTGAACACAGGTCATTTACAACCATGTTCATCAATTTGATGTTATTTTAATGGACAAATGTGCTTTTCTTTCAAAAACAAGTACATTTCTAAGTGTCCCCAAACTTTTGAACGGTATTGTATATATTTAATGTCATAATATAACCAGGGTTGGATAAGTTACTTTATAAATGTACTCCGTTACAGTTAAAAGTTACCTGTCCACATTTATAATCAGTAACATAACTTTTCGATTACTCAAACTCAGTAATGTAATCCGATTACTTTGAATTACTTTTAGATTACTTTAATATTAATATGCATTAAAAAACAAATAGGAATAGCCTATAACCAACTGAACACATTTTGCGGGATCAATCAAGTTTACATATCTCACGGAATTTGCATACACTTGCATACACTTGCGTACACTGAATCTGCAGTAGTCTGATGTTTTGCTCCACAACCTTCAAAATGTTGCAAAAGCCCCAGGCACGCAAATTCATGTTTGCAATCGTGTGCAACCGCACACAAATACATTTTACCCGCGTGAACGTAATGTGATTATTAGGCCACCAGCGATGGATTTTCAAAACGCAAATGAAAGAAATAAACTGTAATAATACACCTGCACTCAGCTTAAATCCAATGCGGTCAGTAGCCAATGATAACCACAATTTTCTGAGATGCAAAGCAAAAGCAGTATCACATGGCTAACCTGTATGGACAGAGTTGAGGTGGCTGCGTCAAATCCAAATCATCATCCTTTGGCAAAGTGCTTCCCAACACATTTTCTCCTCAAATGTCGTGATAAATTCCTTATAATCTTCATCTTGAAGGTAACGCCAGTTTACAGCTATCAAACAAATAGTTGCCTAATTTCGAAACTCTTCCTGACTGTGTTGTTCGGTGCGTTTGACAAATAAAAATAACACCATCATGGTTCTGAAAGAAGCGTCGAGTGGATATCTAAATCACTTTTTATATGGGTAGGCTTATATTATCGTATACACTCCGTTTTTACCAACAAAACTAGTGCTTCTTTGGTCACTATAATCTGGTTATGCGCGCCCACCTTTGCACGCATTATGATCACACCCAAAAACTGAGGCGCGCGATTGTTATTGATTCAAATAACCAGCCCACAAATCTATGTTTTTAAAAGATTATAGTAAAAAACTATTATTTTTCAGTTAAAATAATCCAAAAGTCAGATCTTTATTCAAAAGTATCTGTAATCCAATTACAATATTTTAGTTGGTAACGGTTTTGTGGATTTGGAGAAGGCATTCGACTGTGTCCCTCGCGGCATCCTGTGGAGGGTGCTTCGGGAATATGGGGTCCTGGGTCCTTTGCTAAGGGCTGTCAGGTCCCTGTACGACCGAAGCAGGAGCTTGGTTTGCATTGCCGGCAGTAAGTCAGACTTGTTCCCAGTGCATGTTGGACTCCGGCAGGGCTTCCCTTTGTCGCCGGTTCTGTTCGTAATTTTTATGGACAGAATTTCTAGGCGCAGCCAGGGGCCGCAGGGTGTCAGGTTTGGGGACCACACGATTTCGTCTCTGCTCTTTTCGGATGATGTTGTCGTGTTGGCCCCTTCAAACCAGGACCTTCAGCATGCACTGGGACGGTTTGCAGCCGAGTGTGAAGCGGTGGGAATGAGAATCAGTACATCCAAATCCGAGGCCATGGTCCTCAGTCGGAAAAGGGTGGCTTGCCCACTTCAGGTTGGTGGAGAGTGCCTGCCTCAAGTGGAGGAGTTTAAGTATCTAGGGGTCTTGTTCACGAGTGAGGGAAGGATGGAACGGGAGATTGACAGACGTATCGGTGGAGCTTCTGCAGTAATGCGGTCGATGTATTGGTCTGTCGTGATGAAGAAAGAGCTGAGTCGCAAGGCGAAGCTCTCAATTTACCGGTCAATCTACGTTCCTACTCTCACCTATGGTCATGAGCGAAAGGACAAGATCCCGGATACAGGTGGCCGAAATGAGCTTTCTCTGCAGGGTGGCTGGGCGATCCCTTAGAGATAGGGTGAGAAGCTCGGTCACCCGGGAGGAGCTCAGAGTAGAGCTGCTGCTCCTCCACATCGAGAGGGGTCAGCTGAGGTGGCTTGGGCATCTGTTTCCATCCCACCGGGAGGAGACCCCGGGGAAGACCTAGGACACACTGGAGGGACTATGTCTCCCGGCTGGCCTGGGAACGCCTCGGTGCCCCCCCGGAAGAGCTGGAGGAAGTGTCTGGGGAGAGGGAAGTCTGGGCATCTCTGCTTAGACTGCTGCCCCCGCGACCCGGCCCCGGATGAAGCGGAAGATGAGTGGTTGGTAATGTACGGATTAGAGTTACTGTTTTTTTGTAATCCGTTACACTCCCCAACTCAGTATGTAACTCTATTTCTAACACTACTGCCAACCACAACCTACATGCTGGAAATTCACTTTGTTCTTGTAGGGACCTGACTAGAGTCATAATTCGATTTGTGAAATAAAAACACACCTAAACCTTAACCTTAAAGGGACATACAGACACTAACAGAAAAAGACATCTCTCTGAATCCACCTACAATATTCACTGTGATAAACTTGCATTGGTTGATTGACATCTGCAGAGACCTGAATCAGTTCAACAAGGAGTCATCACTTTACTGGGCACACATCTCAAAGGCTGAAAATACACTCAATCTATTAAGAGTAGAACAAATGTTAACATGATTATTTTAAGGACATTATGGACCTTCAGATAAAATCTGTCACAAAAGTTTAACCACGCTGATCATACTAACCTCTCTCATTGTGAAATTTCTTACAGGTTTTCACGGCGACAAATATTTCTTCCTTTTTCACAGGGTCTCCCTGCATGCAAAACAGAAAAATAAGAATTATACATATCTAGGGATAGAGTATTTCCTGGAGAGGTCACATGCTAAGGAATAACTAAGGCTCTGGTTAAAAGTTGGGCAATATATATTGCATAGGGTGCCATTTGGGAGTTGCCTGTAAAGCCTTAAGACTCACAGAATGGGGCAGAGGAGAGCATGGGATGCTAGACAGGAATTTCACATTTATAAACATGGAGCATGGAGGTGGAAAGTAGCATGTTACCGGTCAGGGTCAGATTCTTTTTGGAGTAATACCTGCACGATATCCTCCAGATCGAGGCACTGCAATTTGCAATTGAGTGATTGCAATATGCAGTGGAAGGATATGTTCACAATATTCAGATAAACAAGAAAGGGGACAAAATCATTAAAACAAGCATACAGATCTCAATCAAAGAATGAGAAACCTCAAGAATTCAAATGTGACCTGCAGACCCTTGTGGACCAATCATGCTCTTGCACTGCCGGGTAAGTTCTGTTCATATACAGTGGGGAGAACAAGTATTTGATACACTGCCGATTTTGCAGGTTTTCCCACTTACAAAGCATGTAGAAGTCTGTAATTTTTATCATAGGTACTCTTCAATTGTGAGTGACGGAATCTAAAACAAAAATCCAGATAATCACATTGTATGATTTTTAAGTAATTAATTTGCATTTTATTGCATGACATATTATTTGCATGACGAGTATTTGAAACATCAGAAAAGCAGAACTTAATATTTGGTACAGAAACATTTGTTTGCAATTACAGAGATCATACGTTTCCTTCAGTTCTTGACCAGGTTTGCACACACTGCAGCAGGGATTTTGGCCCACTCCTCCATACAGACCTTCTTCAGATCCTTCAGGTTTCGGGGCTGTCGCTGGGCCACACCAGGACATTGAGATTACGGAGTCACTCCTTAGTTGCCCTGGCTGTATGTTTCGGGTCGTTGTCATGCTGGAAGACCCAGCCACGACCCATCTTCAGTGCTCTTACTGAGGGAAGGATGTTGTTGGCCGAGATCTCGCAATACATGGCCCCATCCATCTTCCCCTCAATACAGTGCAGTCGTCCTGTCCCCTTTGCAGAAGCAAAGCAAAGCATCCCCAAAGAATGTTTCCAACTCCATGATCACGGTTGGGATGGTGTTCTTGGGGTTGTACTCATCCTTCTTCTTCCTCCAAACACGTCAACTCGAGTTTAGACCAAAAAGCTCTACTTTTGTCTCATCAGACCACATGACCTTCTCCCATTCCTCCTCTGGATCATCCAGATGGTCATTAGCAAACTTCAGATGGGCCTGGACATGCGCTGGCTTGAGCGGTGGGACCTGCTCAAGCCAGCGCATGACGGCGTAGTGTGTTACTAATGGTTTTCTTTGAGACTGTGGTCCTAGTTCTCTTCAGGTCATTGACCAGGTCCTGCCGTGTAGTTCTGGGCTGATCCCTCACCTTCCTCATAATCATTGATGCCCCACGAGGTGAGATCTTACAGTTGTTGTCTTCTCACCAAGCTGCTTGACTATTGTCCTGTAGCCCATCCCAGCCATTGCAGGTCTACAATTTTATCCGTGATGTCCTTACACAGCTCTCTGGTCTTGGCCATTGTGGAGAGGTTGGAGTGTGTTTGATTGAGTGTGTGGACAGGTGTCTTTTATACAGGTAACAAGTTCAAAAAGGTGCAGTTAATACAGGTAATGAGTGGAGAAAAGGAGGGCTTCTTAAAGAAAAAGACAGCTGGAATTCTTACTGGTTGGTAGGTGATCAAATACTTATGTCATGCAATAAAATGCTAATAAATTCAATGAGATTTTCATGATTTTTGTTTTAGTCTGTCTCTCACAGTTGAAGTGTACCTATGATAAAAATTGCAGACCTCTACATGCTTTGTAAGTAGGAAAACCTGCAAAATTGGCAGTGTATCAAATACTTGTTCTCCCCACTGTAGCTACTGTATTACTGAACTTGTTTATCAGTCAACATCATCTTATCAACTTCAGCAGAAAGTCACCTGTTAAAGTTAAGCCTACAAGTGCCCCAACAGAACAAGCTAATATTCAGGGTAGCTAGATATCTAGCTAATGTAATAGTAACAAGTAAGTCACCTAAATGGTCACGCTAGCACAAATAACTACAATAACAGCGTTAAATAAATTGTTTGTGTAATGAATAATTATGTATAAATGTTAAAGCATTTCATAACCCAAGAGAAGTCACTGTAAATTACTCCCCCCTCTAAACTTTCTGGTTACCTGCTGTCAGATCTGCAGCAGGTGTCATAGTGAAGGCACATTGTTTCACCATTTTGAACCTTTTAAAGACAAAAGTTTGACTGACCTTCAAATAGTGACCGGTTGCTAAGATAGGATTGGACATGGGCCTTTTAAGGGAAGATTTTGCAAAAGGTAAACTCTCCAGGCAAAATGTGGTTTATATATGTGCGATTAATACTTGGGTTTCTTTACAAACAATGCTATACAATCTATGGTGTGGTTTATAGACATTACGGTTTATAAATGAGGAATTACGGTACATCTCATTTTACATTTCACTCATTTAGTGGACGCTTGTATCCATAGTAAATAGGTTTTGGTTTCCCAAGATGTGACATCTTTTGACCACGCTACACTGAAAAAAAGTGTAAAAAAACCACAATGTTCTGGCAGCTGGGGCGTTGAATACTTTTGGTTTTCAACTGATATTTTCCAGCACCCCTGCTGCCAGAAAATTTGTTAAATCAAAAAAACAATTTTTACAGTGTATTCATACATCAGTTATTACTATTTAGGTAACGTACCAAAGTCTTCCAGGCACAAGGCTGTCAAAAATCTGCACAAGGCAGAGCTCTTCTTCATCAGACATTGCAAAACACTATATAAAGCAACATAAAACACCAAACAGAAACGTCTTCATTTCTATGGTTGGCACACAAACATGACCATAATCCCAAAAAACATTGCAAGGGTGAATACTGTACATGAACAAGATGGCACAAAAAACAAAGCTCTGCCACCTTCTTATCAATTACAACTAACATAAACAACATGAACAACAGCAAAGCATGCTGGGATATTCATAATAAAAAAGAAATACTTCTTATTCATACAGTTCATTTTTGTAAACATCAAAGTCTTTGGAAAAACATTTCCTCATAACAGAATTTTCAAGTTATTTTAAATTAAGTTTTTATATCTTCTTCATCTTCATCTGCTTATCTGGTATCGGGTCACGGGGGCAGCAGCTCCAGCAGGGGACCCCAAACGTCCCTTTCCCGATCCACATTTGCCAGCTCTGACTGGTGGATCCTGAGGCAAAAATATAATCTCTCCACCTAGTCCTGGGCCTACCCCGAGGTCTCCTCCCAGCTGGACGTGCCTGGAACACCTCCCTAGGGAGACGTCCTGGGGACATCCTTACCAGATGCCCGAACTACCTCAACTGGCTCCTTTCGATGCAAAGGAGCAGTGCCTCTACTCCGAGTTCCTAACGGACGGCTGAGCTTCTCACCCTATCCTTAAGGGAGAAGCCAGCCACCCTTCTGAGAAAACCCATTTCAGCCGCTTGTACTCGCGATCTTGTTCTTTCGGTCATGACCCAGCCTTCATGACCATAGGTGAGGGTAGGATGGAATATCGAGAGCTTTGCCTTCCGGCTGTCTTTTCGTCACAACGGTGCGGTAAAGCGAATGCAATACCGCCCACACTGCTCCGATTCTCCGGCCAATCTCCCACTCCATTGTCCCCTCACTCGCGTACAAGACCCCGAGATACTTGAACTACTTTACTTGGGGTAACGCCTCATTCCCTACCCGGAGGAGGCACTTCATCGGTTTTCTGCTGAGAACCATGGCCTCAGATTTAGAGGTGCTCATCCCAACCGCTTCGCACTTGGCTGCGAACCGTTCCAGTGAGTGCTGAAGGTCAAAGACCGATGATGCCATCAGGACCACATCATCCGCAAAAAGCAGCAATGAGATCCCCAGCCCACCGAACTGCAACCCCTCCCCACCCCGACTACGCCTCGATATCCTGTCCATAAAAGTTACAAATAGGATTGGTGACAAAGCACAGCCCTGGCGGAGGCCAACCCCCACCTGGAACGAGTCCAACTTACTACCGAGAACCCGAACACAGCTCTCACTTTGGACGTACAGGGATTGGATAGCCCTCAGAAGGGACCTCCTCACCCCATACTCCCGCAGCACCTCCCACAGTATCTCCCGGGGGACCCGGTCATACGCCTTCTCCAGATCCACAAAACACATGTAGACTGGATGGGCATATTCCCAGGCGCCCTCAGGATCCTTGCAAGAGTAAAGAGCTGGTTGGTTGTTCCGCGACCAGGACGGAATTCGCATTGTTCCTCTTCAATCTGAGGTTCGACAATCTGCTAAACCCTCCTTTCCAGTACCTTTGAGTAGACTTTCACAGGGAGGCTGAGAAGTGTGATATGCCTGTAATTGGCAAACACCCTCTGGACCCCCTTTTTGAACAGGGGAACCACCACCCCGGTCCGCCACTCCTTAGACACTTTCCCCGATGGCCACGCAATGTTGAAGAGGCGTGTCATCCAAGACATCCTCTCTACACTCAAAGCTTTCAACATTTCTGGACGGATCTCGTCAATCCCCGGAGCTTTGCCACTGTGGAGTTGTTTGACCACCTCAGTGACTTCTGCCATGGAGATTGACGATGCTTCCCCATCAACCTCCAGCTCTGCCTCCACTATAGAGGGCGTGTTAGTGGGATTTAGGAGTTCCTCAAAGTGTTCCTTCCGTCGCCCAATTACCTCCTCAGTTGAGGTCAACAGTGTCCCATCCTTACTGTACCCAGCTTGGATAGTTTTTATATCTAATTAAAAAAATAATTGTACAGTCATTGTGAAATACAGGAAATTATATACAACATTTTAAGTGAATTACCATAAAATAACTTATTTTTTACAGAGTTGGCTATCCACTGCCCACAATGGGTGAAGAGAGAAAAGGAGAGGTCAGAGGAAGAGAATGACAGAGGGCACCTGGTTCTGAGCCAAGCTGATGAAAGGCAACACTAGTTACTAATGAATGGACCAGAGCTCAACTCAGTGTTTTGTGTCGGGTGGGAGGTTGAGGGCTTCCATGACCATGTTTCATGAGCTAGTGTTATACCTATGCTGCATGTTACTTTGTACTCACAAAGTAACATGCAGCATAGGTAACACTAGCTCATGAAACATGGTGAGAAAAATGCTAGAGGCTACTATTTTGACACAGGTCTCTGGTGAAGAATTGACCGGCGCAATACAGTATGTACAAACTGGTACCTACACAAAGGGGAGACAGGTTGCTGAGAGTGGTAGCACAGTGTTGGGCAGCTTGAGAGGCCTCTGACTCTGTACACAGTTCTGGGACTCCTGTTAGACGAGGGCCTTGGCCGTTCTCCCAGATATACAGAGCAACCTGCAACAAATAATTAAAACAAAAGCAAGTGAACCTACTCAACATCAAAGTCAATATGTATATAAGGCAGTTTAATAAAACTTTTAAATGTTACTGAGTGTTATTATAGTCAATCTAGTTACAAATACTACAGATTAACATTAACATCTGAGCAAAAAATCCATACACACAAAGTCCAATGGGTTTCCCAGCATTTATTAAAATGTTCAGCTAATGTCATGAAACAGAAAATGTTCTGAATTCATAAATCCAGTCAGTTCCAATAGCAAATATTTTGTAATTCCTGAAATTATATAGTTTTTTAAAATGGTATGCCTACCATTTGCTTTTATAAGTAGGCTACATATTAAGATAACTCAACAAGGAAAGCATGAAGGGGAAAATAATGAAGATGTAATTCATAACAATTACAATAGAAACACACAACTTGTCCACAGCATATTGATCAGTGTTGATTAGCCTATTCAAAAGGAGAATATTGCATTTCAAATTACCATGCCAGGTTAGAGTATTAGAGTATAAAAAGGTTTCTATTGAACACAAGATTATTAGTACAATAAACAGCTTTATTTATTTTACTAAAGTACACTAACAACAGTATAACAGTTGAGTAAATTATTAACAATATTGCTTCTAAGATTCCTATCAGCACTCTACCCTGCGCAATCCTGCACATATTAGTGCTGCTAGAGCTTTAAAGACATTGAAACAGAAGAGATGAAGACAATTTGTTACACAATGTTAGCAAAACAAGTGTATACAATATTTAAACTCCTGCTATTTGATTAAGTGTTGATAAAGTTGCTAAAAGAACTATGTATACATTATATATTTATGAGTCAATTTAAATAGTTGGTGGTTACATTTAACCTTTGGCCTCATGTTTTTAATTAGTTCCACAGCCCTAATTCTATAGTACAAAATTGCCACATCAACAACATCAGCTGAGGAACAATTTAAGTTAGCTTCTGTAGCTTTTATTCTTCGTAAAAAATAGTTAAAGTGAGGTTAAAATAGGTAACACTAGCTAGGTAACAAAGATCACACACTAAGCATCGTTTGGAACTAGATTGACAACAAAAGCAATACTGACCACAGGTAGTAACCACTTGCTGTGCACACTGCTTGGTCTCGTTTATCTGTTTGAACACTACATTGTATGAGCTAGTGCTTTAGCGTCTTTATAGCTGATGGCTTTTAATTTTCATTAAATATCTATTTTACCACACATTCATTTTTTGGATCCTTACGACACAACAAAGTGTAAATTTCCCAGTGACATGCACAAACTCTACAACATGGCACCTCAGTCTGCAATGGCCCTGAATTTGGCACCAGGTGACAGCCTGGCTACTCATTGGACAGCCCACAGCAACCACGATGACACTCCATGACAGTAGAGACAGCAAACCCTGGTGTAATGGTAAAATATTGGTGTAAGGCACCAAAGGAATTATGGCATTAAAGACCACAGTGACCCGTGATCCCTGATTAACATCCCTTCCAAAAGTCAGCACCTTATGCAGGGCAATGTCTGCTTCACTGCCCTGGGGCATTGGGATATGCTTTTTAAGCCAAAGGGAAGAATGCCCCCTGCTGGCCCTCTAATACTCGAATTCTGTGCACATTCATAACTAATACTACTGGACTCCCATCCAGGCACCGACTAGGCAAGCCAGCAGGTGCTGTAGGACCTTGTACCATCTATTCCACATTTGTCCCCAGTGCTAAATAGTTGGCCAACCATGTATCGAACGCAGGTCTGCCTGCCTACCTGCGTTTAAAGCAGGACAGGACCAATCACTATTATCACTGCCTTTACCACCTTACCAGACTGAAATTAAAACACAGGCTTTTCTTTTCATTCACATCAAAGGATCTCCCTAACATTAGACTTCACCTTGTTAGTAGGAGGAGGCAGGTCAAAATGGGTCACCCAAATATCCATAGAGTTCCTAAACTTACATCGTTAAAACGCCATAATAAGGACTGTACATCATTCCCTTTTGAGAAATACATGAACTAAAAATCTAGAATATGAAAGAAAATGTGTAATCATGCTTTGATTACTTTATACTTTAAAATGTGTATAGTGTATATTTAATCTTCTAATAACTTATCTTGCTTTCAATGAAAGCATGTCATCTGTTTTTACCATTATGTAGGGGATATTATAACCGGAACAAAGAACCAGCTTCCATACTTGTACTAAGCAAAAATACCAATCTTCCTTTGCCCAGGCATGGACATATCAAGGACTGATGAGTTGACCTTCCTCTTTGAATTCTTGTATATTCATTGATACAAATCAAAGAAATCCACTTGGATTGATGGACAGAAATTTGGCCATAAATATATATGGCTCACCCTCTCATAAGCATCAAAAATGAGAAGAGGTAATTACATCCTGCATGCTCTTCTACTGATAAGATAACCTTTTGTTTTACTCTGGTTAAACTTCACAACCCTAAAAACAACATACCAGTTTTTCAACATTTAACAGGTCATGCACTGGTGCCCCCAGGAATTGAAAGAGTAAGCCTCCTGCTTTCACCAATGACACTGAATAAAGCATCACATGTGCTTAAAATTACATTATTTCAAAGACTGAAAACATTCTGTGCACATTCATAACTACTGTACACAAATGTAAGTCAAACTGCGGAATTGTGTAACTAATAAAAACTGGTGACACACAGTGAAGTGCTTTTCACAGCATTCTCCTGTTACAAGATTCTTGCTTATTTTAATAAACCGTTTCTTTAATTAATAATATATTGTGTGTGTTTTGAGTTCAATTTTTAAACAGACGGGACTCTGGAGTTCATAGTTTCAGAAGTTAGACATAGTGACTAAATAATAATAATTAATACATAATAGAATGTGTAACATTTAGGATTTTGCTTATTTTCTTTTGTATATGTTTATAAAAAACTATACAAATCTCAGCAACCATTACAGATTTTATGTTTTAAAACACTGAGATGTTACAATTTGCTCCATTGGAGTAATACAGTCTTTAAAGGTGAGAATGAGGAGAAATTAGGAGGATTTTCGATTTGAAACAGATATTTTGGTTCGTCATTGGTTTGATAACATTAGTAAAAAAATTCTCAAAGGAACACATAGGGCTAAGCATTACTGCAAAGTGTGCGGCAGCTAATCAAACAAGCTGACTGATTGATAAACTGTACCTAAAGCCACTATTTACCAATTGTACACTCATTCACCAGTTTTGCATGTTTAGGGGATGTCTATAGACCATTTTAAAATTGCTGTATTTCTGGCATCTCAGAATTACTGTTAGCAGCATCTGTAATTACTGATTTGTATAGCCATTATTTTCTGGTGTGTAGAGGTCAACTTGGATCTGGGGTAGATCATTTTAGGTCTCTCAGGCCCTTGGACTGTGGCGCAAGATTGCTAAATTACATCCGGGCTGCAGTGTCCTAATCAGTAGTACTGTGTTTGTATATGGCGCAAGTAATGTGTCCGGTTGTTCAAAAAATATATATATTGTATATATATCCACTATAAACACTATTGGACCATAAAAAGAACTGGGGCGTGACCAAAAGCACTCAGGGTTAAAGCCCCTAAAAGCAAGACCCAACATTTAAACATGGTTGATTGCAGTTACTCTTTTCACAAATAAGTAGTAGAACAAGAAACAATTATATACCAACGTATCGGTGAATCAACTGTTAGCTATATTTCATGTTTTTATAAAAAAGTGAACTATGTAGGCATAACCACATCATTACCACTACTTCCAAATACATGCATTAAACTAAGATATAATAACTGTTGCCAATTAAGTATGCACAAAATGGAAATATGCCTTTAAAGCTCCTCACGCTGAAAGGAAAAATTCTAAGATATAAAAAACCAGCATAGACATACAAAAAAAATCAACCACACTTAAAACATACATAAAAAACACATGACACAATCCTTTCTGTGTCAGATCACCATAGTCTTTCAGAGGTCTATTATTGCAGTGGGATACATGCTTTTTTATATTTCTATTGCTATGTGTCCACCTCTAATCTCCAGCCAGGCAGCTTGTTAAAGGAAGAGCAGATGGGTGTTGAGTGAAGAGATTTGAGAGTTAAAGCTGATGAGTTTTTAGTCTGGCCTGGTTAAAAACTTGAGTCATGTGGCACCGGTTGTTCCAACCATCCGTTTCCTGACACACAGTCCAACACATTTATGATGTCAGTCGATTGCAGTTTGTCCATCACAACATAACCATGAACTGTTTTACAGTTTCAGTTTATCCTGAACTGATCCTAATTTGTTTTGTCCCTGGCTGGAATTGAAACCTGGTCAGTCAGTCAGAGACATCCACGTACGTGGTCTGGCAAAAATTACATGATGCCTATGAGGAAGACTTGCCAGAATCTTTCACTCTCCTGAATCTATTGGGATCTGTTGCCATGAGACAGGGACATAGATACAGTGTAATTGCATATGACATAATTGGAAAAAGTATAAAAATATAAATGTTTACAGCAAGACATGCCCCAACCTCAAAGGGTTATTTTAGTTTTAAGTTTTTTAGGTAAAGATCATCCACTTTTGTCAGGTCAAAAGCACAAAAGACCTTGCATAGTTTTTCAATGTTAATCTTGTCCAATTTTTTAAGAATTTCTAAGACTTGTTCTCTTGGTGGTATCCAAAACGACTGATTGCATACACTTGCAAACTTTACACCTATGACAGCCATATTATAGAATTTGAAATATCATATAAGATCCCACTATACGTAGGGTGTGTGGGCTGGTACAGGGCAGTGTAAGTTGTTCAGGTACATTTAAGTCTAAAGACACCAGAGATTCTCTGTAACTTCTCTACATTTGGCAGATGGATGAGGAAGCATTCGTAATTCAATCGGATGTGGAAATGTTGAAATGTCAACATGTTGTTTTGTACTTTGTCCTAGTGGCTCCATGAGCTACATGTATAAGAGTGTTCCACTTTCACACGGCAAACAGAAAATACCACTTCTGATTTTTCCTTTAACAAGAGATTACGATGGAGAAGTTAACCGTCCTGTTGCTTCTGTGTGCTTCAATTGCACTGGGCGACACACATCCTGTCCAAAGCTCAGACTGGTACAAATATGGATGTCCCTTAGGCTGGAACACATATGGATCACGCTGTTTCAAGTATGTCAAAGCTAAACGGTCATGGGCCGATTCAGCATTGAATTGCATGGCACTTGGTGGAAGCCTGGCATCCGTGCACAGCCTTTTAGAATACAAGTTCATCCAAGCTTTGATCCTGGAAACAACTGGCAAGCTACCTAGCACCTGGCTTGGAGGTTATGATGCAGTCGTAGAAGGCAGATGGATGTGGTCAGATGGCTCCAGCTTTGATTACACTAACTGGAACACAGGTGAGCCCAATGACGCTGGGGTAGGAGAGGACTGTCTACAGATGGATGCTTCACAGGAGAAGAGCTGGTTCGACGTGCCCTGTAAATATGCGTTTGCATCCCTCTGTTCAAGGAGAATGTGAGGCAGGCTACATCACCTGAACCTTCAGGGTATGAATGGACTACACTTCAAAACAATATCCAAAATCACTCACTGTTGCTCAAGAAACAAAACAAAAATAGCTAGCATGGTGCATTGAATGTAACATTTCGAAACCCTATGAAAGTATAGGGTAAAGCAAACAATTGGATACTGAAAAAAAATAAACTTTAAAGGGAAATGCAGAAATGTACACCATGTCATGTTGTTGCAAATTATGTTTTTGAATTGAAATGTTATACTAAAATAGGATTTTCTTTTTTTATAATTCTTTTTTACTGCAGTAATAAAATGTTTAATACTATAAGCTACTTTTTTACCAGTGGATTTCTTGATTATTAGACCAATGAGTTGTTTAGATGTAAGAATGTATGGTCATACAGTGAACTAAAATGTATCAGCTTTATAAATGAGATGTAACACAATATGTTCAGTAGATGTATTCATTAATTACTGATTCAGATTAAGGTAAACATGAATCATTCATAGTTTTTTTATTCAGGTAAAATAAAGCATAAATTAATGTTAACTTATTGCATGTTACTCTTTAGCTGTTTTTTTACGTCTGGTGCTACATTTCTCTGTGTACGTCACAGAGAAATGTGACGTGCAATGTGAGAGTTTTAAGTAAAAATAGTTTTAAGAGAAACAAGGAGAGAGAAAGTTGCTTGATGTAAAAAGGGCATACAAAATGTATTTGATTGATGAAAGAGAGAGGTCTCCAAGCAAGAGAAATTCTATTTCTCCCCTGAATGACGATGAGGTTCTGATATGGGGTCGAAAAACAGAAATAAACAAAAGTGACAGGAGCTGAGTGTCATCAAAGGTTGAAAATTAAGCCATTTGTTTTCCCAACCTGCGTTTTGAAGATTGAAACATTGCTCAGTGATCACAAGTGGCTAAATTTGAAGCTTTCTACTGGCTTGTATTGTCAAATATTACATTTCCCGATAAAACAGCAGTAGTCCTAGTTGTTCAACCTTGGAAAAAACACTTCAGTTTATTAGGACCCATACAGAAATCTAATATATGGCCATATACATTTAAAGACCTAACATATATAGTGGATATAATGTCTACACACCCCTGTTAGAATGCCAGGTTTTTATGATGTAAAAGAATGACACAAAGATAAATCACTTTTTCCATTTTCAATGTGACCTATAATGTGAACAATTCAATTGAAAAACAAACAAATCTTCGAGGGGGATTGAAAAAAAAATAAAAACCTTACAATAACCTGGTTGCATAAGTGTGCACACCCTCTTATAACTGAGGATGTGTTCAGAATTAACCAATCACATTCAAACTCATGTTAAATAGATGTCATTACACACCTGCCATCATTTAAAGTGACTAATTAATCACAAATAAGGTTCAGCTGTTCGGATTTTCTTAGTTGCATCTCAGAACAAAAGCCATGGTCCGCAGAGAGCTTCCAAAGCATCAGAGGGATCTCATTGTTGAAAGATATCAGTTAGGAGAGGGGTACAAAATAATTTTAGATATACAACACAGTGAAGACAGTCATCATCAAGTGGGGAAAATATGGCACAACAAAGACATTACCAAGAACTGGATGTCCCTCCAAAATTTATGAAAAGAAGAAAACTGGTTAGTGAGGCTTCCAAGAGGCCTACAGCAACATTAAAAGAACTGCAGAAATTTCTGGCAAGTACTGGCTGTGTGTTACATGTGACAACAATCTCCCGTATTCTTCATATGAATGGGCTATGGGGTAGGGTGGCAAGACTGAAGCCTTTTCTTACAAAGAAAATCATCCAAGCCCGGCTGAAATTTGCAAAAACAAACATCAAGTCTCCCAAAAGCACATGGGAAAATGTTGAACTTTTGGGAAAAAGGTTGAACTTTTTGGGCATAATTCCATGTTTGGCACAAAAACAACACTGCACATCACCCAATGAACACCATACACTCAGTGAAGCATGGTGGTGGCAACATCATCCTTTGGGGCTGTTATTCTTTAGATGGAACCGGGGCCTTAGTCAGGATGGAGGGAATTATGAACAGTTCCAAATACCAGGCAATTTTGGCGCAAACCTTCAGGCATCCATTAGGATGCTGAAGATGAAGAAAAAGTTCATCAGAAGAAGATTAACGTTTTGGAATGGCCCAGCCAGAGCCCAGACCTGAATCCAATTGAACATATGTGGGGTGATCTGAAGACGGCTGTGCACAGGAGATGTCCTCACAATCTGACAGATTTGGAGCGCTTTTGCAAAGAAGAGTGGGCAAATATTTCCACGTCAAGATATGCCATGCTAATAGACTCCTACCCAAAAAGGCTGAGTGCTGTAATAAAAGGTGCTTCAACAAAGTATTAGTTTAAGGGTGTACACACATTGTTATGGTGAGTTTTTTATTTTTAACTTTTCCCCCTCAAAGTTTTCAGTTGGTTTTTCAATTGAATTGTTCACATTATA
Source organism: Esox lucius (assembly GCF_011004845.1). NCBI lineage: Eukaryota > Metazoa > Chordata > Actinopteri > Esociformes > Esocidae > Esox > Esox lucius. The sequence continues at coordinate 3,017,357 of NC_047569.1, forward strand.
GGTCACATTAAAGGTGGTAAAGGTTCTGACTTTTTATATCCACTGTATTTCAAAATACATGGTCATATATGTACATTATGTATTTCAATTCTTGTATATTTTGACATATATGTGTTGATCAACCAAATACATGTTTACAACATATGCTCATTTAAGACAAATTACTTACATATATTGCCATATATTACATTTCTGTATGGCGAGCCTCTCAAGTGTCCTAATGTTGTCCTTCTAGGAAATACTAAGATTAAGAGCTATGTACAAGACATATCAGAGCATAAATCAAGCATCATTTAGGCATAGAAGAGTGCCAAGGGAGAGAATTTGAAGTCAGTGGCCTAGAGGAGTGCAATTTTACCCAGGATGATCAGAGTTTTGTAGGCCGCTGACTTCAAATTCTCTCTACCAGTTTCTATTTCGCTGGTGCACAAAGGTCTACACTACAGCTACTCACATGGACTGACCAAATATATCCATATTGAACGGGGAGAGGAGTGACCCCTGCATAATTGAATTTGTCCAAAATCTTCACAGAACTGGATGGGACAATATCTTAAGCAAAGTTTTTTTTGTATTTGCTGCTTTTCTTAACATAAATTTGTTGTTATAATGGAGAGGAAGAGGAAAGGTGGTGGAAAGAAAGTAAGAGAAAAATGTCAAAGTCTCTTGAAGCAGATGCTGCCAAGTGCAGCACCATAAAGGAGATGTTTCGATGGCCTATTTAGCATGCTGCTGACAGTGCTTCTCCTTCACACAGGCAGACTCAGCCCAAAGGTGATTGTCCTGTCATACCAAAGTCGAGTAGTCCTACAATGGTGGTGGGAAAAGGGCACAAAAGATATCATGCTTAACTTGCTAGCTTTCCATTTATCGTAGTCGTGTTATTATAATGTAATTTTCAAATCTAGTGCGATTTTGTCCTCCTGTTGGTAAATGTTGATTGTGTGCTAGCTAGCTAACCAAAGTATTGTGTAAATTAGTCACTGATATTAAAATGTTCTGTAAATGTAATAGATTATTAATATTCTTAAATATATATATATAAATTTTTTCTGTTTTTGTCCTTCCAAACAGGGCAAACAAGGAGAATCTCTTCATAGCTGCTGCCAAGAGGCCAAGGGCAGCCTTAAAATACTGTAAATATCATGTTGTTATGCACATTAACCAGTTTTCTTGGTAAACAGATCATCTGTAGATGACCAAAGCTGCTCTATATAGGGACTTTCATTTCCATTGTGAAAGTCTGTCAGGACCTACAACCAATGTTTTATATTTAAATCCTGAGGCACGAGGATTTAAATATAAAAAAAAAATGTATATCCAGATGCAATTTCTAAAGTCTAAGGCTATAGGCTTAAATATTCTGTCAAACACAGAGCCTTATTCACACTAACACTCCAAATACTGTATAGCCTAATCACGTATTTTCATGTAAAGCTTCAGAGGCAAAATGCATATTGTATGGACTGTAGAACTTTAATTTGTTCTCAAGTGTTATTGTAGAATAAATAAACACTATGAAAATATTGTAAGTAGTAAATGTAGGGTATATTCTGTCACTTTTGTGATTTATTTAAAGCTTCCACTTTGATTTGACAGGTGGGTGGGACATCCGGTTTCGTAGGTGGGACTGCCGGTGTGACGTGTTAGGGGGGAACTTTCGGAATGATGTATGCATGTCCGGTGACTTTGTAATTTATGATTACATCGTTGTGTTTATGTTTGAAGTTTTACAATGATTGATAAACACCCCAGACAAGTGTTATAACAGTAGTGAGATGGTCTTAGGGTTCCGGAATGTTAAATTCCCAGGCAATTAATAGGCATTATATCAGCGCCAAGATGTTTTAAGTTCAACAAATGGGTGCCAGGTTTCTGCAATGCTAAACCCCCTGGCATTTTATGTTGCGATAAGTGTTACAACAGAAGTCTTACAACCAGTGGGTGTTAACCTTTCATGTTTTACGATGTGTGTGTGGCATGGAATTTTGGGCTTGAAATCTAGCTTTTTTGTGTAAGCTATAAAGAAGAGGTCAGGACTTACGATTAAGAGACTTACGAGTCTATAGACTTACGAGTCTACGTCAATTTTTCTTTTTGCACATTTTATTTTCAACAATACGTTAAAGTTACGGGAAGGTTGATTAGACATTTTGAATGAACAACGGTGATTCGTTGACAGGTCAAGATGTGTTATTTCAGGTAAACAAAACATTTGTAAGTGCGTCTTTTTAAAACGTACGAACATTAACCGCAAGATTGTTTTCTACACATAGGTCACATTTTTATACAGATAACGATGCTTATAATCTGTAGTATTTGTGAGTTTGTGAATACTTGTGTGTGTGTGTGTGTGTGTGTGTTAGTGTGCAGGTGCTGGGACTTCCGGGTAAGATGTGTTGCATTCTTGTAATGACTTGAAGCAACACGTGACATTTTTGATTGCTGTATTATGGACTTATATTATGTTTGTTAAATTTAGTTTGAAGAAATTAATGGCGATATGGTGACAATAGCCCACGTTTATATGTAAGCAGACCAAAAGTATCAACATATTATTCATTGTCAAATGTAACAAACTAACTAGTTAAGCTTTATCCACAATTTTAATCATTGTAACTGGTATAGTTCTAACGTGAAGAACGATGATGTATAATCAAAGACAAATTTAAGATGCGTAACCTTTTGGAGGCTTCCCGGATGTGTTGTCATTATTCAATCCAGAAGACAATTCTGTTGTTTCCAGCGCAGAGTAGGCCATTTACATAGTAAGTACAAGTAATTTTATTTGAAAGAATTAATTTAAATTGTGTTGCAATAATAAACACTAACCAATGACACATTTGAACTTTTTAAGAAAAACATAAAACAATTGAATGATATAGCAATCCAAACACTTAACTTGTATCTGTCTTTCATATTGTCTGTTTTATATCTCTGGTTTAGGTTGAGTGGAATTAAACCCAGCATTTTTGGACCTTCAAACCTTGGTAAGCAGTCTTTTAACATTACTAATGATCAGCTTTAAATACCTGTATATGCTTGGTCTTCTGTTTACCCCTGTTTGTTTTTATTTCAGATCAAGTAACATCAGCAGTGTTGATTGGAATGCACGTTTGTGATTTTACACGTCCTGAACAGATACTTTTTGTGTAAGTTTAATTATTTACAGACATTTTCAGCCTTGTACTACAATGTTATTAATATTAAGACAATATGCATAAAGCTGAATCTTTGTACTCAGTATATCAACCAACAGAGTGAGGACCTGGTGATGATGCAGACTACATCACCATAATGGCTTCAGTTATGGAACCTCCACCTTGTGGTTGCATAGTGTCAGGGGATTTTGGCACATTCTTTGCACTCATTATGGAAGGCTTGGATACTGTGATTGTTAGAGCTTTAGACTTTGTACATGGGCCTGATGATCCCCTGCAGATTGAGTTGATTGGTGAATCTCTTACATCCCCCATACATGTGACCACGAGATCAGATTAATATAATGAACACATGTTTGTTCATTAAGTTGAAACATAATTTTATTGATGAATCACTAGACCTAGTTGTACAAATTGTCAACAACTGTGAGGGTGGTGCCCCACGGTGTAAAGCTCAAACACTATTGATAGATCAGATTATCAATAAAAAAAGAAGGCATTTAAATGTGATGTTGAATAATGATTCTACATGTTTTCCCTTTTTTTGATGGTTATGTTGAACCCACAGTACATATATTCTGAGGCCCTGGTTAGAGGTCGCAAGCTGCCTATGGGAGTTAGTTTAGCATTAGATTTGAAGAAATTACAGGGTCTAAAATTGTTGTCCTTAATGGAACACAAGTTTCAAAACAGCGAGGACTGCCACCCTAGAACCGTCTTTATGTACATACATGATAACCATTTCTATGGTATCATGAATCTGAAGGATTTTCTGAGTATGTCATATGTCTGTGAGTGGTGTTATACAGGTTTTAACACCTGCGGTGATCATGGCTGCAAATATAGCTGTCTGCCTTCATAAAGATTGTCATTCCCAACTGCATAGCACAAAGCAGTGCCCAGACTGTAAGCGGATATGTTATTCCAACTTTTGTTATGGCCATCATAAAGGCTTGAACTTCCACAAAGGTACGGTTCGTTGGGTTAGCAGGTGTGACAAGAAGAAATACTGTGTCGATTGTGGAAACAGTTTCCACAGACATCTTAGTCATTAAAGATGAAATAATTAAATAGGCTTCCCACGTGAATGATGTGGTCATCTTGAGAGGGGGCTATATGCGCTACAGACTCGAGTTCCTGGAATGTGGT